>NW_028126049.1:0-504754 GCF_965194825.1 Balaenoptera physalus | reverse complement strand
AGTCCTGAAAAGGGTACTTCCTTTAAAATAAATCAAAATAGCGACTAAGAGCACATGGAAAGAGCTGCATGCCTCCCTTTCTGCATGGCCACTCGGGGCCTCACCACGAGGCAAGGACAGATTTGAGATTCCCTTTAACTCTAGAGCATGGCAAGATGAGTCCCACCGCGGACTATGAAGCACACTGTGTAGCCAGAGAAAACACATTTTCTTCCCAGACCAATGCGTACAATAGCCAGGGGCCTGTGAACAGCAGAGAATTTCAGGGAGCTTCAAGGCAGCCTGAATGGAGATATCAAAATGGATAAGGAAGTCTACTACCAACATGAGCCCATTTCCATAGGCACAAACAGCATACATCCCTGTGCTGTCAAACAACTCAAAAGAGACACAGAGTACACACTCGTTCCTTCCCTGAATCAAATTCTCGAGGCAGGGTGTTCTGCATGTAGTGAACCGCCTCAACCAAGGAACGCCCTAGTTAGGCCTGGGGCCGGTGCCTCTTCAAAAGCCTGAAAAGCGTACTGGCGTTAAAATGCTGAAGATAAGCGACTACGGCCTCATGGAAACTGCTACACGCCCGGGTGCTACAGGAAAGACTGTGCTTTAGTTGCAATACGAACGCAACCGATTTTTTCCTGGAGGCAGGGTGACTTCAGGTAGGAGGTCCTGGAAGGAAGGTGAAGCCTAGTGTTTTTCTCAGTTCAGCTCAGACTAGGGAATGTGTGAGACTTCCACAGCAAGTTGGATCTTGCCAAAACAGTGCTCGTGAACCTGTGCGAGTGCTGTGAATCAAGATATCACAAGAAAGAGTGCAGTGTGTTGCCCATGATTCAGCAGACACAGAAGACCTCCGAGGGACCTATGGTCCACGTTGTTCTCAGCAGGGCTACAGAGGTGTGGAGGTAGTCAGGGATATTGGAACGAAAATGCTCCCTCGAGGGTCCTAGGAGTGCTGAAAAGGGTCCTTCCTTTAAAATAAAGCAGAACAGCGACTATGAGCTCATGGAAAGAGCTGCATGCCTCTCTTTCCCCATGGCTACTCAGGGCCTTACCTCGAGGCAAGGACTCGCGTTGAGGCTCCCTTTAGCTCTAGAGCATGGCATGATGAGTTCCGCCCAGGCCTCTAAAGCTCCGTGTGTAGCCAGAGAAAACACATTTTCTTCCCAGACCAATGCCTACAATAGCCAGGGGCCTGTCCACAGCAGAGAATTTCATGGAGCTTCAAGGCAACATGAATGGAGCTATCAAAATGGATAAGGAAGTCTACTACCAACATGACCCCATTTCCATAGGCAAAAACAGCATACATCCCTGTGGTTTCAAACAAGTCAAAAGAGACACAGAGTACACACTGGTTGCTTCCCTGAATCAACTTCTCGATGTAGGGTGTTCTGCATGTAGTGAACCGCCTCAACCAAGGAACGCCCTAGCTAGGCCCCTAAACCCGTGCCTCTTCAAAAGCCTTCAGTGCTGTAGGAAAAACTGTGCTTTAGTTGCAATAGGAACGCAAGGCGTCTTTCTCCTGGAGGCAGGGTGACTTCAGCTAGGAGGTCCTGGATGGAAGGAGAAGCCTAGTGTTTTTCTCAGTGCAGCCCAGACTAGGGAATGAGTGCGACTTCCACGGCATGCTGGAATTTATTAGAACAGTGCTCATGAATCTGTGCGAGTGTGGGTAAATCAAGATGTCCCAAGAAAGAGTGCAGTGTGTTGCCCATGACTCAGCAGACCCAGAGGACCTCCGAGAGACCTATGGGCTTCGTTGTTTCTCAGCAAGCCAACAAGGTGTGGAAGTAGTCAGGGATCTTGGAACGAAAATGATGCTCCCCCGAGCGTCCTAGGAATGCTGAAAAGGGTACTTCCTTTAAAATAAAGCAGAACAGCGACTAAGAGCTCATGGAAAGAGCTGCCTGCCTCCCTTTCTGCATGGCTACTCAGGGCCTTACCTCAGGGCAAGGACTCAGGTTGAGATTCCCTTTAGCTCTAGAGCATGGCATGATGAGTTCCGCCCAGGCCACTAAAGCTCCGTGTGTAGCCAGAGACAACACATTTTCTTCCCAGACCAATGCCTACAACAGCCAGGGGCCTGTCAAGAGCAGAGAATTTCAGGGAGCTTCAAGGCAGCATGAATGGAGCTATCAAAATGGATAAGGAAGTCTACTACCAACATGCCCCCATTTCCATAGGCACAGGCAGCATACATCCCTGTGGTTTCTAACAAGACAAAAGAGACACCGCGTACCCACTAGTTCCTTCCCTGAATCAAAATCGCCTGGCAGGGTGTTCTGCATCTAGAGAACTGCCACAACCAAGGAACGCCCTAGCTAGGCCTGTGGGCCCGTGCCTCTTCAAAAGCTTGCAGTGCTATAGGAAAAATTGTGCTCTTGTTGCAATAGGAACGCAAGGCGTCATTCTCTTGCAGGCAGGGTGACTTCAGGTAGGAGGTCCTGGAAGGAAGGCGCAGCCTAGTGTTTTTCTCAGTGTAGCTCAGACTAGGGAATGTGTGCGACTTCCGCAGCAAGTTGGAACTTGCCCAAACGGTGCTCGTGAACCTATGCGAGTGCTGTGAAATCAAGATATCCTAAGAAAGAGTGCAGTGTGTTGCCCATGACTCAACAGACACAGGGGACCTCCCAGGGACCTATGGGCCTCGTTGTTGTTCAGCAGGCCACAGTTTGTGGAGGTACTCAGTGAACTTGGAACTAAAATGATGCTCACCCGAGGGGCCTAGGATTCCTGAAAAGGGTACATCCTTTAAAATAAAGCAGAACAGCGACTAAGAGCTCATGGAGAGAGCTGCATGCCTCCCTTTCTGCATGGCTACTCAGAGCCTTACCTCGAGGACAGGACAGATTTGAGATTCCCTTTAGCTCTAGAGCATGGCAAGATGAGTCCCACACCGGACTATGAAGCACACTGTGTAGCCAGAGAAAACACATTTTCTTCCCAGACCAATGCCTACAATAGCCAGGGGCCTGTCAACAGCAGAGAATTCAGGGATCTTCAAGGCGGCATGAATGGAGCTTTCAAAATGAAAAAGCAAGTCTACTACCAACATGCCCCCATTTCCATAGGCACAAACAGCATACATCCCTGTGGTTTCAAAGAACTCAAAAGAGACACAGAGTACACATTGGTTCCTTCCCTGAATCACATTCTCGAGGCAGAGTGTTCTGCATGTGGTGAACGGCCTCATCCAAGTAACACCCTAGCTAGGCCTCTGGGCCCGTGTCTCTTCAAAGGCCTGCAGTGCTCTAGGAAAAACTGTGCTTTAGTTGCAAAAGGAAAGCAAGCCGTCTTACTCCTGGAGGCAGGGTGACTTCAGGTAGGAGGTCCTGATTGGAAGGAGAAGCCTAGTGTTTTTCTCTGTGCAGCTCAGACTAGGGATTGAGTGCGATTTCCACGGCATGTTGGAACTTGCTTGAACGTTGCTCTTGAACCTGTGCGAGTGCTGTGAATCAAGATATCACAAGAAAGAGTGCAGTGTGTTGCCCATGACTCAGCAGACACAGAGGACCTCCGTGGGACCTATGGGCCTCGTTGTTGTTCAGCGGGCCTACAGGGGTGTGGAGGTACTCAGTGATCTTGGAACTAAAATGATGCTCACCCGAGGGGGATAGGAGTCCTGAAAAGGGTACTTCCTTTAAAATAAATCAAAATAGCGACTAAGAGCACATGGAAAGAGCTGCATGCCTCCCTTTCTGCATGGCCACTCGGGGCCTCACCACGAGGCAAGGACAGATTTGAGATTCCCTTTAACTCTAGAGCATGGCAAGATGAGTCCCACCGCGGACTATGAAGCACACTGTGTAGCCAGAGAAAACACATTTTCTTCCCAGACCAATGCGTACAATAGCCAGGGGCCTGTGAACAGCAGAGTATTTCAGGGAGCTTCAAGGCAGCCTGAATGGAGCTATCAAAATGGATAAGGAAGTCTACTACCAACATGAGCCCATTTCCATAGGCAAAAACAGCATACATCCCTGTGGTTTCAAACAACTCAAAAGAGACACAGAGTACACACTGGTTCCTTCCCTGAATCAAATTCTCGAGGCAGGGTGTTCTGCATGTAGTGAACCGCCTCAACCAAGGAACGCCCTAGTTAGGCCTGGGGCCGGTGCCTCTTCAAAAGCCTGAAAAGCGTACTGGCGTTAAAATGCTGAAGATAAGCGACTACGGCCTCATGGAAATTGCTACACGCCCGGGTGCTACAGGAAAGACTGTGCTTTAGTTGCAATACGAACGCAACCGATTTTTTCCTGGAGGCAGGGTGACTTCAGGTAGGAGGTCCTGGAAGGAAGGTGAAGCCTAGTGTTTTTCTCAGTTCAGCTCAGACTAGGGAATGTGTGAGACTTCCACAGCAAGTTGGATCTTGCCAAAACAGTGCTCGTGAACCTGTGCGAGTGCTGTGAATCAAGATATCACAAGAAAGAGTGCAGTGTGTTGCCCATGATTCAGCAGACACAGAAGACCTCCGAGGGACCTATGGTCCACGTTGTTCTCAGCAGGGCTACAGAGGTGTGGAGGTAGTCAGGGATATTGGAACGAAAATGCTCCCTCGAGGGTCCTAGGAGTGCTGAAAAGGGTCCTTCCTTTAAAATAAAGCAGAACAGCGTCTATGAGCTCATGGAAAGAGCTGCATGCCTCTCTTTCCCCATGGCTACTCAGGGCCTTACCTCGAGGCAAGGACTCGCGTTGAGGCTCCCTTTAGCTCTAGAGCATGGCATGATGAGTTCCGCCCAGGCCACTAAAGCTCCGTGTGTAGCCAGAGAAAACACATTTTCTTCCCAGACCAATGCCTACAATAGCTAGGGGCCTGTCAACAGCAGAGAATTCAGGGATCTTCAAGGCAGCATGAATGGAGCTTTCAAAATGAAAAAGCAAGTCTACTACCAACATGCCCCCATTTCCATAGGCCCAAACAGCATACATCCCTGTGGTTTCAAAGAACTCAAAAGAGACACAGAGTACACATTGGTTCCTTCCCTGAATCACATTCTCGAGGCAGAGTGTTCTGCATGTGGTGAACGGCCTCATCCAAGGAACACCCTAGCTAGGCCTCTGGGCCCGTGTCTCTTCAAAAGCCTGCAGTGCTATAGGAAAAACTGTGCTTTAGTTGCAAAAGGAAAGCAAGCCGTCTTACTCCTGGAGGCAGGGTGACTTCAGGTAGGAGGTCCTGATTGGAAGGAGAAGCCTAGTGTTTTTCTCTGTGCAGCTCAGACTAGGGATTGAGTGCGATTTCCACGGCATGTTGGAACTTGCTTGAACGTTGCTCTTGAACCTGTGCGAGTGCTGTGAATCAAGATATCACAAGAAAGAGTGCAGTGTGTTGCCCATGACTCAGCAGACACAGAGGACCTCCGTGGGACCTATGGGCCTCGTTGTTGTTCAGCGGGCCTACAGGGGTGTGGAGGTACTCAGTGATCTTGGAACTAAAATGATGCTCACCCGAGGGGGATAGGAGTCCTGAAAAGGGCACTTCCTTTAAAATAAATCAAAATAGCGACTAAGAGCACATGGAAAGAGCTGCATGCCTCCCTTTCTGCATGGCCACTCGGGGCCTCACCACGAGGCAAGGACAGATTTGAGATTCCCTTTAACTCTAGAGCATGGCAAGATGAGTCCCACCGCGGACTATGAAGCACACTGTGTAGCCAGAGAAAACACATTTTCTTCCCAGACCAATGCGTACAATAGCCAGGGGCCTGTGAACAGCAGAGAATTTCAGGGAGCTTCAAGGCAGCCTGAATGGAGATATCAAAATGGATAAGGAAGTCTACTACCAACATGAGCCCATTTCCATAGGCACAAACAGCATACATCCCTGTGGTTTCAAACAACTCAAAAGAGACACAGAGTACACACTGGTTCCTTCCCTGAATCAAATTCTCGAGGCAGGGTGTTCTGCATGTAGTGAACCGCCTCAACCAAGGAACGCCCTAGTTAGGCCTGGGGCCGGTGCCTCTTCAAAAGCCTGAAAAGCGTACTGGCGTTAAAATGCTGAAGATAAGCGACTACGGCCTCATGGAAACTGCTACACGCCTGGGTGCTACAGGAAAGACTGTGCTTTAGTTGCAATACGAACGCAACCGATTTTTTCCTGGAGGCAGGGTGACTTCAGATAGGAGGTCCTGGAAGGAAGGTGAAGCCTAGTGTTTTTCTCAGTTCAGCTCAGACTAGGGAATGTGTGAGACTTCCACAGCAAGTTGGATCTTGCCGAAACAGTGCTCGTGAACCTGTGCGAGTGCTGTGAATCAAGATATCACAAGAAAGAGTGCAGTGTGTTGCCCATGATTCAGCAGACACAGAAGACCTCCGAGGGACCTATGGTCCACGTTCTTCTCAGCAGGGCTACAGAGGTGTGGAGGTAGTCAGGGATATTGGAACGAAAATGCTCCCTCGAGGGTCCTAGGAGTGCTGAAAAGGGTCCTTCCTTTAAAATAAAGCAGAACAGCGACTATGAGCTCATGGAAAGAGCTGCATGCCTCTCTTTCCCCATGGCTACTCAGGGCCTTACCTCGAGGCAAGGACTCGCGTTGAGGCTCCCTTTAGCTCTAGAGCATGGCATGATGAGTTCCGCCCAGGCCTCTAAAGCTCCGTGTGTAGCCAGAGAAAACACATTTTCTTCCCAGACCAATGCCTACAATAGCCAGGGGCCTGTCCACAGCAGAGAATTTCATGGAGCTTCAAGGCAACATGAATGGAGCTATCAAAATGGATAAGGAAGTCTACTACCAACATGACCCCATTTCCATAGGCAAAAACAGCATACATCCCTGTGGTTTCAAACAAGTCAAAAGAGACACAGAGTACACACTGGTTGCTTCCCTGAATCAACTTCTCGATGTAGGGTGTTCTGCATGTAGTGAACCGCCTCAACCAAGGAACGCCCTAGCTAGGCCCCTAAACCCGTGCCTCTTCAAAAGCCTTCAGTGCTGTAGGAAAAACTGTGCTTTAGTTGCAATAGGAACGCAAGGCGTCTTTCTCCTGGAGGCAGGGTGACTTCAGCTAGGAGGTCCTGGATGGAAGGAGAAGCCTAGTGTTTTTCTCAGTGCAGCCCAGACTAGGGAATGAGTGCGACTTCCACGGCATGCTGGAATTTATTAGAACAGTGCTCATGAATCTGTGCGAGTGTGGGTAAATCAAGATGTCCCAAGAAAGAGTGCAGTGTGTTGCCCATGACTCAGCAGACCCAGAGGACCTCCGAGAGACCTATGGGCTTCGTTGTTTCTCAGCAAGCCAACAAGGTGTGGAAGTAGTCAGGGATCTTGGAACGAAAATGATGCTCCCCCGAGCGTCCTAGGAATGCTGAAAAGGGTACTTCCTTTAAAATAAAGCAGAACAGCGACTAAGAGCTCATGGAAAGAGCTGCCTGCCTCCCTTTCTGCATGGCTACTCAGGGCCTTACCTCAGGGCAAGGACTCAGGTTGAGATTCCCTTTAGCTATAGAGCATGGCATGATGAGTTCCGCCCAGGCCACTAAAGCTCCGTGTGTAGCCAGAGACAACACATTTTCTTCCCAGACCAATGCCTACAACAGCCAGGGGCCTGTCAAGAGCAGAGAATTTCAGGGAGCTTCAAGGCAGCATGAATGGAGCTATCAAAATGGATAAGGAAGTCTACTACCAACATGCCCCCATTTCCATAGGCACAGGCAGCATACATCCCTGTGGTTTCTAACAAGACAAAAGAGACACCGCGTACCCACTAGTTCCTTCCCTGAATCAAAATCGCCTGGCAGGGTGTTCTGCATCTAGAGAACTGCCACAACCAAGGAACGCCCTAGCTAGGCCTGTGGGCCCGTGCCTCTTCAAAAGCTTGCAGTGCTATAGGAAAAATTGTGCTCTTGCTGCAATAGGAACGCAAGGCGTCATTCTCTTGCAGGCAGGGTGACTTCAGGTAGGAGGTCCTGGAAGGAAGGCGCAGCCTAGTGTTTTTCTCAGTGTAGCTCAGACTAGGGAATGTGTGCGACTTCCGCAGCAAGTTGGAACTTGCCCAAACGGTGCTCGTGAACCTATGCGAGTGCTGTGAAATCAAGATATCCTAAGAAAGAGTGCAGTGTGTTGCCCATGACTCAACAGACACAGGGTACCTCCCAGGGACCTATGGGCCTCGTTGTTGTTCAGCAGGCCACAGTTTGTGGAGGTACTCAGTGAACTTGGAACTAAAATGATGCTCACCCGAGGGGCCTAGGATTCCTGAAAAGGGTACATCCTTTAAAATAAAGCAGAACAGCGACTAAGAGCTCATGGAGAGAGCTGCATGCCTCCCTTTCTGCATGGCTACTCAGAGCCTTACCTCGAGGACAGGACAGATTTGAGATTCCCTTTAGCTCTAGAGCATGGCAAGATGAGTCCCACACCGGACTATGAAGCACACTGTGTAGCCAGAGAAAACACATTTTCTTCCCAGACCAATGCCTACAATAGCCAGGGGCCTGTCAACAGCAGAGAATTCAGGGATCTTCAAGGCGGCATGAATGGAGCTTTCAAAATGAAAAAGCAAGTCTACTACCAACATGCCCCCATTTCCATAGGCACAAACAGCATACATCCCTGTGGTTTCAAAGAACTCAAAAGAGACACAGAGTACACATTGGTTCCTTCCCTGAATCACATTCTCGAGGCAGAGTGTTCTGCATGTGGTGAACGGCCTCATCCAAGTAACACCCTAGCTAGGCCTCTGGGCCCGTGTCTCTTCAAAGGCCTGCAGTGCTCTAGGAAAAACTGTGCTTTAGTTGCAAAAGGAAAGCAAGCCGTCTTACTCCTGGAGGCAGGGTGACTTCAGGTAGGAGGTCCTGATTGGAAGGAGAAGCCTAGTGTTTTTCTCTGTGCAGCTCAGACTAGGGATTGAGTGCGATTTCCACGGCATGTTGGAAATTGCTTGAACGTTGCTCTTGAACCTGTGCGAGTGCTGTGAATCAAGATATCACAAGAAAGAGTGCAGTGTGTTGCCCATGACTCAGCAGACACAGAGGACCTCCGTGGGACCTATGGGCCTCGTTGTTGTTCAGCGGGCCTACAGGGGTGTGGAGGTACTCAGTGATCTTGGAACTAAAATGATGCTCACCCGAGGGGGATAGGAGTCCTGAAAAGGGTACTTCCTTTAAAATAAATCAAAATAGCGACTAAGAGCACATGGAAAGAGCTGTATGCCTCCCTTTCTGCATGGCCACTCGGGGCCTCACCACGAGGCAAGGACAGATTTGAGATTCCCTTTAACTCTAGAGCATGGCAAGATGAGTCCCACCGCGGACTATGAAGCACACTGTGTAGCCAGAGAAAACACATTTTCTTCCCAGACCAATGCGTACAATAGCCAGGGGCCTTTGAACAGCAGAGTATTTCAGGGAGCTTCAAGGCAGCCTGAATGGAGCTATCAAAATGGATAAGGAAGTCTACTACCAACATGAGCCCATTTCCATAGGCAAAAACAGCATACATCCCTGTGGTTTCAAACAACTCAAAAGAGACACAGAGTACACACTGGTTCCTTCCCTGAATCAAATTCTCGAGGCAGGGTGTTCTGCATGTAGTGAACCGCCTCAACCAAGGAACGCCCTAGTTAGGCCTGGGGCCGGTGCCTCTTCAAAAGCCTGAAAAGCGTACTGGCGTTAAAATGCTGAAGATAAGCGACTACGGCCTCATGGAAATTGATACACGCCCGGGTGCCACAGGAAAGACTGTGCTTTAGTTGCAATACGAACGCAACCGATTTTTTCCTGGAGGCAGGGTGACTTCAGGTAGGAGGTCCTGGAAGGAAGGTGAAGCCTAGTGTTTTTCTCAGTTCAGCTCAGACTAGGGAATGTGTGAGACTTCCACAGCAAGTTGGATCTTGCCAAAACAGTGCTCGTGAACCTGTGCGAGTGCTGTGAATCAAGATATCACAAGAAAGAGTGCAGTGTGTTGCCCATGATTCAGCAGACACAGAAGACCTCCGAGGGACCTATGGTCCACGTTGTTCTCAGCAGGGCTACAGAGGTGTGGAGGTAGTCAGGGATATTGGAACGAAAATGCTCCCTCGAGGGTCCTAGGAGTGCTGAAAAGGGTCCTTCCTTTAAAATAAAGCAGAACAGCGTCTATGAGCTCATGGAAAGAGCTGCATGCCTCTCTTTCCCCATGGCTACTCAGGGCCTTACCTCGAGGCAAGGACTCGCGTTGAGGCTCCCTTTAGCTCTAGAGCATGGCATGATGAGTTCCGCCCAGGCCACAAAAGCTCCGTGTGTAGCCAGAGAAAACACATTTTCTTCCCAGACCAATGCCTACAATAGCTAGGGGCCTGTCAACAGCAGAGAATTCAGGGATCTTCAAGGCAGCATGAATGGAGCTTTCAAAATGAAAAAGCAAGTCTACTACCAACATGCCCCCATTTCCATAGGCCCAAACAGCATACATCCCTGTGGTTTCAAAGAACTCAAAAGAGACACAGAGTACACATTGGTTCCTTCCCTGAATCACATTCTCGAGGCAGAGTGTTCTGCATGTGGTGAACGGCCTCATCCAAGTAACACCCTAGCTAGGCCTCTGGGCCCGTGTCTCTTCAAAAGCCTGCAGTGCTATAGGAAAAACTGTGCTTTAGTTGCAAAAGGAAAGCAAGCCGTCTTACTCCTGGAGGCAGGGTGACTTCAGGTAGGAGGTCCTGATTGGAAGGAGAAGCCTAGTGTTTTTCTCTGTGCAGCTCAGACTAGGGATTGAGTGCGATTTCCACGGCATGTTGGAACTTGCTTGAACGTTGCTCTTGAACCTGTGCGAGTGCTGTGAATCAAGATATCACAAGAAAGAGTGCAGTGTGTTGCCCATGACTCAGCAGACACAGAGGACCTCCGTGGGACCTATGGGCCTCGTTGTTGTTCAGCGGGCCTACAGGGGTGTGGAGGTACTCAGTGATCTTGGAACTAAAATGATGCTCACCCGAGGGGGATAGGAGTCCTGAAAAGGGTATTTCCTTTAAAATAAATCAAAATAGCGACTAAGAGCACATGGAAAGAGCTGCATGCCTCCCTTTCTGCATGGCCACTCGGGGCCTCACCACGAGGCAAGGACAGATTTGAGATTCCCTTTAACTCTAGAGCATGGCAAGATGAGTCCCACCGCGGACTATGAAGCACACTGTGTAGCCAGAGAAAACACATTTTCTTCCCAGACCAATGCGTACAATAGCCAGGGGCCTGTGAACAGCAGAGAATTTCAGGGAGCTTCAAGGCAGCCTGAATGGAGATATCAAAATGGATAAGGAAGTCTACTACCAACATGAGCCCATTTCCATAGGCACAAACAGCATACATCCCTGTGGTTTCAAACAACTCAAAAGAGACACAGAGTACACACTCGTTCCTTCCCTGAATCAAATTCTCGAGGCAGGGTGTTCTGCATGTAGTGAACCGCCTCAACCAAGGAACGCCCTAGTTAGGCCTGGGGCCGGTGCCTCTTCAAAAGCCTGAAAAGCGTACTGGCGTTAAAATGCTGAAGATAAGCGACTACGGCCTCATGGAAACTGCTACACGCCCGGGTGCTACAGGAAAGACTGTGCTTTAGTTGCAATACGAACGCAACCGATTTTTTCCTGGAGGCAGGGTGACTTCAGGTAGGAGGTCCTGGAAGGAAGGTGAAGCCTAGTGTTTTTCTCAGTTCAGCTCAGACTAGGGAATGTGTGAGACTTCCACAGCAAGTTGGATCTTGCCAAAACAGTGCTCGTGAACCTGTGCGAGTGCTGTGAATCAAGATATCACAAGAAAGAGTGCAGTGTGTTGCCCATGATTCAGCAGACACAGAAGACCTCCGAGGGACCTATGGTCCACGTTGTTCTCAGCAGGGCTACAGAGGTGTGGAGGTAGTCAGGGATATTGGAACGAAAATGCTCCCTCGAGGGTCCTAGGAGTGCTGAAAAGGGTCCTTCCTTTAAAATAAAGCAGAACAGCGACTATGAGCTCATGGAAAGAGCTGCATGCCTCTCTTTCCCCATGGCTACTCAGGGCCTTACCTCGAGGCAAGGACTCGCATTGAGGCTCCCTTTAGCTCTAGAGCATGGCATGATGAGTTCCGCCCAGGCCTCTAAAGCTCCGTGTGTAGCCAGAGAAAACACATTTTCTTCCCAGACCAATGCCTACAATAGCCAGGGGCCTGTCCACAGCAGAGAATTTCATGGAGCTTCAAGGCAACATGAATGGAGCTATCAAAATGGATAAGGAAGTCTACTACCAACATGACCCCATTTCCATAGGCAAAAACAGCATACATCCCTGTGGTTTCAAACAAGTCAAAAGAGACACAGAGTACACACTGGTTGCTTCCCTGAATCAACTTCTCGATGTAGGGTGTTCTGCATGTAGTGAACCGCCTCAACCAAGGAACGCCCTAGCTAGGCCCCTAAACCCGTGCCTCTTCAAAAGCCTTCAGTGCTGTAGGAAAAACTGTGCTTTAGTTGCAATAGGAACGCAAGGCGTCTTTCTCCTGGAGGCAGGGTGACTTCAGCTAGGAGGTCCTGGATGGAAGGAGAAGCCTAGTGTTTTTCTCAGTGCAGCCCAGACTAGGGAATGAGTGCGACTTCCACGGCATGCTGGAATTTATTAGAACAGTGCTCATGAATCTGTGCGAGTGTGGGTAAATCAAGATGTCCCAAGAAAGAGTGCAGTGTGTTGCCCATGACTCAGCAGACCCAGAGGACCTCCGAGAGACCTATGGGCTTCGTTGTTTCTCAGCAAGCCAACAAGGTGTGGAAGTAGTCAGGGATCTTGGAACGAAAATGATGCTCCCCCGAGCGTCCTAGGAATGCTGAAAAGGGTACTTCCTTTAAAATAAAGCAGAACAGCGACTAAGAGCTCATGGAAAGAGCTGCCTGCCTCCCTTTCTGCATGGCTACTCAGGGCCTTACCTCAGGGCAAGGACTCAGGTTGAGATTCCCTTTAGCTATAGAGCATGGCATGATGAGTTCCGCCCAGGCCACTAAAGCTCCGTGTGTAGCCAGAGACAACACATTTTCTTCCCAGACCAATGCCTACAACAGCCAGGGGCCTGTCAAGAGCAGAGAATTTCAGGGAGCTTCAAGGCAGCATGAATGGAGCTATCAAAATGGATAAGGAAGTCTACTACCAACATGCCCCCATTTCCATAGGCACAGGCAGCATACATCCCTGTGGTTTCTAACAAGACAAAAGAGACACCGCGTACCCACTAGTTCCTTCCCTGAATCAAAATCGCCTGGCAGGGTGTTCTGCATCTAGAGAACTGCCACAACCAAGGAACGCCCTAGCTAGGCCTGTGGGCCCGTGCCTCTTCAAAAGCTTGCAGTGCTATAGGAAAAATTGTGCTCTTGCTGCAATAGGAACGCAAGGCGTCATTCTCTTGCAGGCAGGGTGACTTCAGGTAGGAGGTCCTGGAAGGAAGGCGCAGCCTAGTGTTTTTCTCAGTGTAGCTCAGACTAGGGAATGTGTGCGACTTCCGCAGCAAGTTGGAACTTGCCCAAACGGTGCTCGTGAACCTATGCGAGTGCTGTGAAATCAAGATATCCTAAGAAAGAGTGCAGTGTGTTGCCCATGACTCAACAGACACAGGGGACCTCCCAGGGACCTATGGGCCTCGTTGTTGTTCAGCAGGCCACAGTTTGTGGAGGTACTCAGTGAACTTGGAACTAAAATGATGCTCACCCGAGGGGCCTAGGATTCCTGAAAAGGGTACATCCTTTAAAATAAAGCAGAACAGCGACTAAGAGCTCATGGAGAGAGCTGCATGCCTCCCTTTCTGCATGGCTACTCAGAGCCTTACCTCGAGGACAGGACAGATTTGAGATTCCCTTTAGCTCTAGAGCATGGCAAGATGAGTCCCACACCGGACTATGAAGCACACTGTGTAGCCAGAGAAAACACATTTTCTTCCCAGACCAATGCCTACAATAGCCAGGGGCCTGTCAACAGCAGAGAATTCAGGGATCTTCAAGGCGGCATGAATGGAGCTTTCAAAATGAAAAAGCAAGTCTACTACCAACATGCCCCCATTTCCATAGGCACAAACAGCATACATCCCTGTGGTTTCAAAGAACTCAAAAGAGACACAGAGTACACATTGGTTCCTTCCCTGAATCACATTCTCGAGGCAGAGTGTTCTGCATGTGGTGAACGGCCTCATCCAAGTAACACCCTAGCTAGGCCTCTGGGCCCGTGTCTCTTCAAAGGCCTGCAGTGCTCTAGGAAAAACTGTGCTTTAGTTGCAAAAGGAAAGCAAGCCGTCTTACTCCTGGAGGCAGGGTGACTTCAGGTAGGAGGTCCTGATTGGAAGGAGAAGCCTAGTGTTTTTCTCTGTGCAGCTCAGACTAGGGATTGAGTGCGATTTCCACGGCATGTTGGAACTTGCTTGAACGTTGCTCTTGAACCTGTGCGAGTGCTGTGAATCAAGATATCACAAGAAAGAGTGCAGTGTGTTGCCCATGACTCAGCAGACACAGAGGACCTCCGTGGGACCTATGGGCCTCGTTGTTGTTCAGTGGGCCTACAGGGGTGTGGAGGTACTCAGTGATCTTGGAACTAAAATGATGCTCACCCGAGGGGGATAGGAGTCCTGAAAAGGGTACTTCCTTTAAAATAAATCAAAATAGCGACTAAGAGCACATGGAAAGAGCTGCATGCCTCCCTTTCTGCATGGCCACTCGGGGCCTCACCACGAGGCAAGGACAGATTTGAGATTCCCTTTAACTCTAGAGCATGGCAAGATGAGTCCCACCGCGGACTATGAAGCACACTGTGTAGCCAGAGAAAACACATTTTCTTCCCAGACCAATGCGTACAATAGCCAGGGGCCTGTGAACAGCAGAGTATTTCAGGGAGCTTCAAGGCAGCCTGAATGGAGCTATCAAAATGGATAAGGAAGTCTACTACCAACATGAGCCCATTTCCATAGGCAAAAACAGCATACATCCCTGTGGTTTCAAACAACTCAAAAGAGACACAGAGTACACACTGGTTCCTTCCCTGAATCAAATTCTCGAGGCAGGGTGTTCTGCATGTAGTGAACCGCCTCAACCAAGGAACGCCCTAGTTAGGCCTGGGGCCGGTGCCTCTTCAAAAGCCTGAAAAGCGTACTGGCGTTAAAATGCTGAAGATAAGCGACTACGGCCTCATGGAAATTGCTACACGCCCGGGTGCTACAGGAAAGACTGTGCTTTAGTTGCAATACGAACGCAACCGATTTTTTCCTGGAGGCAGGGTGACTTCAGGTAGGAGGTCCTGGAAGGAAGGTGAAGCCTAGTGTTTTTCTCAGTTCAGCTCAGACTAGGGAATGTGTGAGACTTCCACAGCAAGTTGGATCTTGCCAAAACAGTGCTCGTGAACCTGTGCGAGTGCTGTGAATCAAGATATCACAAGAAAGAGTGCAGTGTGTTGCCCATGATTCAGCAGACACAGAAGACCTCCGAGGGACCTATGGTCCACGTTGTTCTCAGCAGGGCTACAGAGGTGTGGAGGTAGTCAGGGATATTGGAACGAAAATGCTCCCTCGAGGGTCCTAGGAGTGCTGAAAAGGGTCCTTCCTTTAAAATAAAGCAGAACAGCGTCTATGAGCTCATGGAAAGAGCTGCATGCCTCTCTTTCCCCATGGCTACTCAGGGCCTTACCTCGAGGCAAGGACTCGCGTTGAGGCTCCCTTTAGCTCTAGAGCATGGCATGATGAGTTCCGCCCAGGCCACTAAAGCTCCGTGTGTAGCCAGAGAAAACACATTTTCTTCCCAGACCAATGCCTACAATAGCTAGGGGCCTGTCAACAGCAGAGAATTCAGGGATCTTCAAGGCAGCATGAATGGAGCTTTCAAAATGAAAAAGCAAGTCTACTACCAACATGCCCCCATTTCCATAGGCCCAAACAGCATACATCCCTGTGGTTTCAAAGAACTCAAAAGAGACACAGAGTACACATTGGTTCCTTCCCTGAATCACATTCTCGAGGCAGAGTGTTCTGCATGTGGTGAACGGCCTCATCCAAGTAACACCCTAGCTAGGCCTCTGGGCCCGTGTCTCTTCAAAAGCCTGCAGTGCTATAGGAAAAACTGTGCTTTAGTTGCAAAAGGAAAGCAAGCCGTCTTACTCCTGGAGGCAGGGTGACTTCAGGTAGGAGGTCCTGATTGGAAGGAGAAGCCTAGTGTTTTTCTCTGTGCAGCTCAGACTAGGGATTGAGTGCGATTTCCACGGCATGTTGGAACTTGCTTGAACGTTGCTCTTGAACCTGTGCGAGTGCTGTGAATCAAGATATCACAAGAAAGAGTGCAGTGTGTTGCCCATGACTCAGCAGACACAGAGGACCTCCGTGGGACCTATGGGCCTCGTTGTTGTTCAGCGGGCCTACAGGGGTGTGGAGGTACTCAGTGATCTTGGAACTAAAATGATGCTCACCCGAGGGGGATAGGAGTCCTGAAAAGGGTACTTCCTTTAAAATAAATCAAAATAGCGACTAAGAGCACATGGAAAGAGCTGCATGCCTCCCTTTCTGCATGGCCACTCGGGGCCTCACCACGAGGCAAGGACAGATTTGAGATTCCCTTTAACTCTAGAGCATGGCAAGATGAGTCCCACCGCGGACTATGAAGCACACTGTGTAGCCAGAGAAAACACATTTTCTTCCCAGACCAATGCGTACAATAGCCAGGGGCCTGTGAACAGCAGAGAATTTCAGGGAGCTTCAAGGCAGCCTGAATGGAGATATCAAAATGGATAAGGAAGTCTACTACCAACATGAGCCCATTTCCATAGGCACAAACAGCATACATCCCTGTGGTTTCAAACAACTCAAAAGAGACACAGAGTACACACTCGTTCCTTCCCTGAATCAAATTCTCGAGGCAGGGTGTTCTGCATGTAGTGAACCGCCTCAACCAAGGAACGCCCTAGTTAGGCCTGGGGCCGGTGCCTCTTCAAAAGCCTGAAAAGCGTACTGGCGTTAAAATGCTGAAGATAAGCGACTACGGCCTCATGGAAACTGCTACACGCCCGGGTGCTACAGGAAAGACTGTGCTTTAGTTGCAATACGAACGCAACCGATTTTTTCCTGGAGGCAGGGTGACTTCAGGTAGGAGGTCCTGGAAGGAAGGTGAAGCCTAGTGTTTTTCTCAGTTCAGCTCAGACTAGGGAATGTGTGAGACTTCCACAGCAAGTTGGATCTTGCCGAAACAGTGCTCGTGAACCTGTGCGAGTGCTGTGAATCAAGATATCACAAGAAAGAGTGCAGTGTGTTGCCCATGATTCAGCAGACACAGAAGACCTCCGAGGGACCTATGGTCCACGTTGTTCTCAGCAGGGCTACAGAGGTGTGGAGGTAGTCAGGGATATTGGAACGAAAATGCTCCCTCGAGGGTCCTAGGAGTGCTGAAAAGGGTCCTTCCTTTAAAATAAAGCAGAACAGCGACTATGAGCTCATGGAAAGAGCTGCATGCCTCTCTTTCCCCATGGCTACTCAGGGCCTTACCTCGAGGCAAGGACTCGCGTTGAGGCTCCCTTTAGCTCTAGAGCATGGCATGATGAGTTCCGCCCAGGCCTCTAAAGCTCCGTGTGTAGCCAGAGAAAACACATTTTCTTCCCAGACCAATGCCTACAATAGCCAGGGGCCTGTCCACAGCAGAGAATTTCATGGAGCTTCAAGGCAACATGAATGGAGCTATCAAAATGGATAAGGAAGTCTACTACCAACATGACCCCATTTCCATAGGCAAAAACAGCATACATCCCTGTGGTTTCAAACAAGTCAAAAGAGACACAGAGTACACACTGGTTGCTTCCCTGAATCAACTTCTCGATGTAGGGTGTTCTGCATGTAGTGAACCGCCTCAACCAAGGAACGCCCTAGCTAGGCCCCTAAACCCGTGCCTCTTCAAAAGCCTTCAGTGCTGTAGGAAAAACTGTGCTTTAGTTGCAATAGGAACGCAAGGCGTCTTTCTCCTGGAGGCAGGGTGACTTCAGCTAGGAGGTCCTGGATGGAAGGAGAAGCCTAGTGTTTTTCTCAGTGCAGCCCAGACTAGGGAATGAGTGCGACTTCCACGGCATGCTGGAATTTATTAGAACAGTGCTCATGAATCTGTGCGAGTGTGGGTAAATCAAGATGTCCCAAGAAAGAGTGCAGTGTGTTGCCCATGACTCAGCAGACCCAGAGGACCTCCGAGAGACCTATGGGCTTCGTTGTTTCTCAGCAAGCCAACAAGGTGTGGAAGTAGTCAGGGATCTTGGAACGAAAATGATGCTCCCCCGAGCGTCCTAGGAATGCTGAAAAGGGTACTTCCTTTAAAATAAAGCAGAACAGCGACTAAGAGCTCATGGAAAGAGCTGCCTGCCTCCCTTTCTGCATGGCTACTCAGGGCCTTACCTCAGGGCAAGGACTCAGGTTGAGATTCCCTTTAGCTCTAGAGCATGGCATGATGAGTTCCGCCCAGGCCACTAAAGCTCCGTGTGTAGCCAGAGACAACACATTTTCTTCCCAGACCAATGCCTACAACAGCCAGGGGCCTGTCAAGAGCAGAGAATTTCAGGGAGCTTCAAGGCAGCATGAATGGAGCTATCAAAATGGATAAGGAAGTCTACTACCAACATGCCCCCATTTCCATAGGCACAGGCAGCATACATCCCTGTGGTTTCTAACAAGACAAAAGAGACACCGCGTACCCACTAGTTCCTTCCCTGAATCAAAATCGCCTGGCAGGGTGTTCTGCATCTAGAGAACTGCCACAACCAAGGAACGCCCTAGCTAGGCCTGTGGGCCCGTGCCTCTTCAAAAGCTTGCAGTGCTATAGGAAAAATTGTGCTCTTGCTGCAATAGGAACGCAAGGCGTCATTCTCTTGCAGGCAGGGTGACTTCAGGTAGGAGGTCCTGGAAGGAAGGCGCAGCCTAGTGTTTTTCTCAGTGTAGCTCAGACTAGGGAATGTGTGCGACTTCCGCAGCAAGTTGGAACTTGCCCAAACGGTGCTCGTGAACCTATGCGAGTGCTGTGAAATCAAGATATCCTAAGAAAGAGTGCAGTGTGTTGCCCATGACTCAACAGACACAGGGGACCTCCCAGGGACCTATGGGCCTCGTTGTTGTTCAGCAGGCCACAGTTTGTGGAGGTACTCAGTGAACTTGGAACTAAAATGATGCTCACCCGAGGGGCCTAGGATTCCTGAAAAGGGTACATCCTTTAAAATAAAGCAGAACAGCGACTAAGAGCTCATGGAGAGAGCTGCATGCCTCCCTTTCTGCATGGCTACTCAGAGCCTTACCTCGAGGACAGGACAGATTTGAGATTCCCTTTAGCTCTAGAGCATGGCAAGATGAGTCCCACACCGGACTATGAAGCACACTGTGTAGCCAGAGAAAACACATTTTCTTCCCAGACCAATGCCTACAATAGCCAGGGGCCTGTCAACAGCAGAGAATTCAGGGATCTTCAAGGCGGCATGAATGGAGCTTTCAAAATGAAAAAGCAAGTCTACTACCAACATGCCCCCATTTCCATAGGCACAAACAGCATACATCCCTGTGGTTTCAAAGAACTCAAAAGAGACACAGAGTACACATTGGTTCCTTCCCTGAATCACATTCTCGAGGCAGAGTGTTCTGCATGTGGTGAACGGCCTCATCCAAGTAACACCCTAGCTAGGCCTCTGGGCCCGTGTCTCTTCAAAGGCCTGCAGTGCTCTAGGAAAAACTGTGCTTTAGTTGCAAAAGGAAAGCAAGCCGTCTTACTCCTGGAGGCAGGGTGACTTCAGGTAGGAGGTCCTGATTGGAAGGAGAAGCCTAGTGTTTTTCTCTGTGCAGCTCAGACTAGGGATTGAGTGCGATTTCCACGGCATGTTGGAACTTGCTTGAACGTTGCTCTTGAACCTGTGCGAGTGCTGTGAATCAAGATATCACAAGAAAGAGTGCAGTGTGTTGCCCATGACTCAGCAGACACAGAGGACCTCCGTGGGACCTATGGGCCTCGTTGTTGTTCAGCGGGCCTACAGGGGTGTGGAGGTACTCAGTGATCTTGGAACTAAAATGATGCTCACCCGAGGGGGATAGGAGTCCTGAAAAGGGTACTTCCTTTAAAATAAATCAAAATAGCGACTAAGAGCACATGGAAAGAGCTGCATGCCTCCCTTTCTGCATGGCCACTCGGGGCCTCACCACGAGGCAAGGACAGATTTGAGATTCCCTTTAACTCTAGAGCATGGCAAGATGAGTCCCACCGCGGACTATGAAGCACACTGTGTAGCCAGAGAAAACACATTTTCTTCCCAGACCAATGCGTACAATAGCCAGGGGCCTGTGAACAGCAGAGTATTTCAGGGAGCTTCAAGGCAGCCTGAATGGAGCTATCAAAATGGATAAGGAAGTCTACTACCAACATGAGCCCATTTCCATAGGCAAAAACAGCATACATCCCTGTGGTTTCAAACAACTCAAAAGAGACACAGAGTACACACTGGTTCCTTCCCTGAATCAAATTCTCGAGGCAGGGTGTTCTGCATGTAGTGAACCGCCTCAACCAAGGAACGCCCTAGTTAGGCCTGGGGCCGGTGCCTCTTCAAAAGCCTGAAAAGCGTACTGGCGTTAAAATGCTGAAGATAAGCGACTACGGCCTCATGGAAATTGCTACACGCCCGGGTGCTACAGGAAAGACTGTGCTTTAGTTGCAATACGAACGCAACCGATTTTTTCCTGGAGGCAGGGTGACTTCAGGTAGGAGGTCCTGGAAGGAAGGTGAAGCCTAGTGTTTTTCTCAGTTCAGCTCAGACTAGGGAATGTGTGAGACTTCCACAGCAAGTTGGATCTTGCCAAAACAGTGCTCGTGAACCTGTGCGAGTGCTGTGAATCAAGATATCACAAGAAAGAGTGCAGTGTGTTGCCCATGATTCAGCAGACACAGAAGACCTCCGAGGGACCTATGGTCCACGTTGTTCTCAGCAGGGCTACAGAGGTGTGGAGGTAGTCAGGGATATTGGAACGAAAATGCTCCCTCGAGGGTCCTAGGAGTGCTGAAAAGGGTCCTTCCTTTAAAATAAAGCAGAACAGCGTCTATGAGCTCATGGAAAGAGCTGCATGCCTCTCTTTCCCCATGGCTACTCAGGGCCTTACCTCGAGGCAAGGACTCGCGTTGAGGCTCCCTTTAGCTCTAGAGCATGGCATGATGAGTTCCGCCCAGGCCACTAAAGCTCCGTGTGTAGCCAGAGAAAACACATTTTCTTCCCAGACCAATGCCTACAATAGCTAGGGGCCTGTCAACAGCAGAGAATTCAGGGATCTTCAAGGCAGCATGAATGGAGCTTTCAAAATGAAAAAGCAAGTCTACTACCAACATGCCCCCATTTCCATAGGCCCAAACAGCATACATCCCTGTGGTTTCAAAGAACTCAAAAGAGACACAGAGTACACATTGGTTCCTTCCCTGAATCACATTCTCGAGGCAGAGTGTTCTGCATGTGGTGAACGGCCTCATCCAAGTAACACCCTAGCTAGGCCTCTGGGCCCGTGTCTCTTCAAAAGCCTGCAGTGCTATAGGAAAAACTGTGCTTTAGTTGCAAAAGGAAAGCAAGCCGTCTTACTCCTGGAGGCAGGGTGACTTCAGGTAGGAGGTCCTGATTGGAAGGAGAAGCCTAGTGTTTTTCTCTGTGCAGCTCAGACTAGGGATTGAGTGCGATTTCCACGGCATGTTGGAACTTGCTTGAACGTTGCTCTTGAACCTGTGCGAGTGCTGTGAATCAAGATATCACAAGAAAGAGTGCAGTGTGTTGCCCATGACTCAGCAGACACAGAGGACCTCCGTGGGACCTATGGGCCTCGTTGTTGTTCAGCGGGCCTACAGGGGTGTGGAGGTACTCAGTGATCTTGGAACTAAAATGATGCTCACCCGAGGGGGATAGGAGTCCTGAAAAGGGTACTTCCTTTAAAATAAATCAAAATAGCGACTAAGAGCACATGGAAAGAGCTGCATGCCTCCCTTTCTGCATGGCCACTCGGGGCCTCACCACGAGGCAAGGACAGATTTGAGATTCCCTTTAACTCTAGAGCATGGCAAGATGAGTCCCACCGCGGACTATGAAGCACACTGTGTAGCCAGAGAAAACACATTTTCTTCCCAGACCAATGCGTACAATAGCCAGGGGCCTGTGAACAGCAGAGAATTTCAGGGAGCTTCAAGGCAGCCTGAATGGAGATATCAAAATGGATAAGGAAGTCTACTACCAACATGAGCCCATTTCCATAGGCACAAACAGCATACATCCCTGTGGTTTCAAACAACTCAAAAGAGACACAGAGTACACACTCGTTCCTTCCCTGAATCAAATTCTCGAGGCAGGGTGTTCTGCATGTAGTGAACCGCCTCAACCAAGGAACGCCCTAGTTAGGCCTGGGGCCGGTGCCTCTTCAAAAGCCTGAAAAGCGTACTGGCGTTAAAATGCTGAAGATAAGCGACTACGGCCTCATGGAAACTGCTACACGCCCGGGTGCTACAGGAAAGACTGTGCTTTAGTTGCAATACGAACGCAACCGATTTTTTCCTGGAGGCAGGGTGACTTCAGGTAGGAGGTCCTGGAAGGAAGGTGAAGCCTAGTGTTTTTCTCAGTTCAGCTCAGACTAGGGAATGTGTGAGACTTCCACAGCAAGTTGGATCTTGCCGAAACAGTGCTCGTGAACCTGTGCGAGTGCTGTGAATCAAGATATCACAAGAAAGAGTGCAGTGTGTTGCCCATGATTCAGCAGACACAGAAGACCTCCGAGGGACCTATGGTCCACGTTGTTCTCAGCAGGGCTACAGAGGTGTGGAGGTAGTCAGGGATATTGGAACGAAAATGCTCCCTCGAGGGTCCTAGGAGTGCTGAAAAGGGTCCTTCCTTTAAAATAAAGCAGAACAGCGACTATGAGCTCATGGAAAGAGCTGCATGCCTCTCTTTCCCCATGGCTACTCAGGGCCTTACCTCGAGGCAAGGACTCGCGTTGAGGCTCCCTTTAGCTCTAGAGCATGGCATGATGAGTTCCGCCCAGGCCTCTAAAGCTCCGTGTGTAGCCAGAGAAAACACATTTTCTTCCCAGACCAATGCCTACAATAGCCAGGGGCCTGTCCACAGCAGAGAATTTCATGGAGCTTCAAGGCAACATGAATGGAGCTATCAAAATGGATAAGGAAGTCTACTACCAACATGACCCCATTTCCATAGGCAAAAACAGCATACATCCCTGTGGTTTCAAACAAGTCAAAAGAGACACAGAGTACACACTGGTTGCTTCCCTGAATCAACTTCTCGATGTAGGGTGTTCTGCATGTAGTGAACCGCCTCAACCAAGGAACGCCCTAGCTAGGCCCCTAAACCCGTGCCTCTTCAAAAGCCTTCAGTGCTGTAGGAAAAACTGTGCTTTAGTTGCAATAGGAACGCAAGGCGTCTTTCTCCTGGAGGCAGGGTGACTTCAGCTAGGAGGTCCTGGATGGAAGGAGAAGCCTAGTGTTTTTCTCAGTGCAGCCCAGACTAGGGAATGAGTGCGACTTCCACGGCATGCTGGAATTTATTAGAACAGTGCTCATGAATCTGTGCGAGTGTGGGTAAATCAAGATGTCCCAAGAAAGAGTGCAGTGTGTTGCCCATGACTCAGCAGACCCAGAGGACCTCCGAGAGACCTATGGGCTTCGTTGTTTCTCAGCAAGCCAACAAGGTGTGGAAGTAGTCAGGGATCTTGGAACGAAAATGATGCTCCCCCGAGCGTCCTAGGAATGCTGAAAAGGGTACTTCCTTTAAAATAAAGCAGAACAGCGACTAAGAGCTCATGGAAAGAGCTGCCTGCCTCCCTTTCTGCATGGCTACTCAGGGCCTTACCTCAGGGCAAGGACTCAGGTTGAGATTCCCTTTAGCTCTAGAGCATGGCATGATGAGTTCCGCCCAGGCCACTAAAGCTCCGTGTGTAGCCAGAGACAACACATTTTCTTCCCAGACCAATGCCTACAACAGCCAGGGGCCTGTCAAGAGCAGAGAATTTCAGGGAGCTTCAAGGCAGCATGAATGGAGCTATCAAAATGGATAAGGAAGTCTACTACCAACATGCCCCCATTTCCATAGGCACAGGCAGCATACATCCCTGTGGTTTCTAACAAGACAAAAGAGACACCGCGTACCCACTAGTTCCTTCCCTGAATCAAAATCGCCTGGCAGGGTGTTCTGCATCTAGAGAACTGCCACAACCAAGGAACGCCCTAGCTAGGCCTGTGGGCCCGTGCCTCTTCAAAAGCTTGCAGTGCTATAGGAAAAATTGTGCTCTTGCTGCAATAGGAACGCAAGGCGTCATTCTCTTGCAGGCAGGGTGACTTCAGGTAGGAGGTCCTGGAAGGAAGGCGCAGCCTAGTGTTTTTCTCAGTGTAGCTCAGACTAGGGAATGTGTGCGACTTCCGCAGCAAGTTGGAACTTGCCCAAACGGTGCTCGTGAACCTATGCGAGTGCTGTGAAATCAAGATATCCTAAGAAAGAGTGCAGTGTGTTGCCCATGACTCAACAGACACAGGGGACCTCCCAGGGACCTATGGGCCTCGTTGTTGTTCAGCAGGCCACAGTTTGTGGAGGTACTCAGTGAACTTGGAACTAAAATGATGCTCACCCGAGGGGCCTAGGATTCCTGAAAAGGGTACATCCTTTAAAATAAAGCAGAACAGCGACTAAGAGCTCATGGAGAGAGCTGCATGCCTCCCTTTCTGCATGGCTACTCAGAGCCTTACCTCGAGGACAGGACAGATTTGAGATTCCCTTTAGCTCTAGAGCATGGCAAGATGAGTCCCACACCGGACTATGAAGCACACTGTGTAGCCAGAGAAAACACATTTTCTTCCCAGACCAATGCCTACAATAGCCAGGGGCCTGTCAACAGCAGAGAATTCAGGGATCTTCAAGGCGGCATGAATGGAGCTTTCAAAATGAAAAAGCAAGTCTACTACCAACATGCCCCCATTTCCATAGGCACAAACAGCATACATCCCTGTGGTTTCAAAGAACTCAAAAGAGACACAGAGTACACATTGGTTCCTTCCCTGAATCACATTCTCGAGGCAGAGTGTTCTGCATGTGGTGAACGGCCTCATCCAAGTAACACCCTAGCTAGGCCTCTGGGCCCGTGTCTCTTCAAAGGCCTGCAGTGCTCTAGGAAAAACTGTGCTTTAGTTGCAAAAGGAAAGCAAGCCGTCTTACTCCTGGAGGCAGGGTGACTTCAGGTAGGAGGTCCTGATTGGAAGGAGAAGCCTAGTGTTTTTCTCTGTGCAGCTCAGACTAGGGATTGAGTGCGATTTCCACGGCATGTTGGAACTTGCTTGAACGTTGCTCTTGAACCTGTGCGAGTGCTGTGAATCAAGATATCACAAGAAAGAGTGCAGTGTGTTGCCCATGACTCAGCAGACACAGAGGACCTCCGTGGGACCTATGGGCCTCGTTGTTGTTCAGCGGGCCTACAGGGGTGTGGAGGTACTCAGTGATCTTGGAACTAAAATGATGCTCACCCGAGGGGGATAGGAGTCCTGAAAAGGGTACTTCCTTTAAAATAAATCAAAATAGCGACTAAGAGCACATGGAAAGAGCTGCATGCCTCCCTTTCTGCATGGCCACTCGGGGCCTCACCACGAGGCAAGGACAGATTTGAGATTCCCTTTAACTCTAGAGCATGGCAAGATGAGTCCCACCGCGGACTATGAAGCACACTGTGTAGCCAGAGAAAACACATTTTCTTCCCAGACCAATGCGTACAATAGCCAGGGGCCTGTGAACAGCAGAGTATTTCAGGGAGCTTCAAGGCAGCCTGAATGGAGCTATCAAAATGGATAAGGAAGTCTACTACCAACATGAGCCCATTTCCATAGGCAAAAACAGCATACATCCCTGTGGTTTCAAACAACTCAAAAGAGACACAGAGTACACACTGGTTCCTTCCCTGAATCAAATTCTCGAGGCAGGGTGTTCTGCATGTAGTGAACCGCCTCAACCAAGGAACGCCCTAGTTAGGCCTGGGGCCGGTGCCTCTTCAAAAGCCTGAAAAGCGTACTGGCGTTAAAATGCTGAAGATAAGCGACTACGGCCTCATGGAAATTGCTACACGCCCGGGTGCTACAGGAAAGACTGTGCTTTAGTTGCAATACGAACGCAACCGATTTTTTCCTGGAGGCAGGGTGACTTCAGGTAGGAGGTCCTGGAAGGAAGGTGAAGCCTAGTGTTTTTCTCAGTTCAGCTCAGACTAGGGAATGTGTGAGACTTCCACAGCAAGTTGGATCTTGCCAAAACAGTGCTCGTGAACCTGTGCGAGTGCTGTGAATCAAGATATCACAAGAAAGAGTGCAGTGTGTTGCCCATGATTCAGCAGACACAGAAGACCTCCGAGGGACCTATGGTCCACGTTGTTCTCAGCAGGGCTACAGAGGTGTGGAGGTAGTCAGGGATATTGGAACGAAAATGCTCCCTCGAGGGTCCTAGGAGTGCTGAAAAGGGTCCTTCCTTTAAAATAAAGCAGAACAGCGTCTATGAGCTCATGGAAAGAGCTGCATGCCTCTCTTTCCCCATGGCTACTCAGGGCCTTACCTCGAGGCAAGGACTCGCGTTGAGGCTCCCTTTAGCTCTAGAGCATGGCATGATGAGTTCCGCCCAGGCCACTAAAGCTCCGTGTGTAGCCAGAGAAAACACATTTTCTTCCCAGACCAATGCCTACAATAGCTAGGGGCCTGTCAACAGCAGAGAATTCAGGGATCTTCAAGGCAGCATGAATGGAGCTTTCAAAATGAAAAAGCAAGTCTACTACCAACATGCCCCCATTTCCATAGGCCCAAACAGCATACATCCCTGTGGTTTCAAAGAACTCAAAAGAGACACAGAGTACACATTGGTTCCTTCCCTGAATCACATTCTCGAGGCAGAGTGTTCTGCATGTGGTGAACGGCCTCATCCAAGTAACACCCTAGCTAGGCCTCTGGGCCCGTGTCTCTTCAAAAGCCTGCAGTGCTATAGGAAAAACTGTGCTTTAGTTGCAAAAGGAAAGCAAGCCGTCTTACTCCTGGAGGCAGGGTGACTTCAGGTAGGAGGTCCTGATTGGAAGGAGAAGCCTAGTGTTTTTCTCTGTGCAGCTCAGACTAGGGATTGAGTGCGATTTCCACGGCATGTTGGAACTTGCTTGAACGTTGCTCTTGAACCTGTGCGAGTGCTGTGAATCAAGATATCACAAGAAAGAGTGCAGTGTGTTGCCCATGACTCAGCAGACACAGAGGACCTCCGTGGGACCTATGGGCCTCGTTGTTGTTCAGCGGGCCTACAGGGGTGTGGAGGTACTCAGTGATCTTGGAACTAAAATGATGCTCACCCGAGGGGGATAGGAGTCCTGAAAAGGGTACTTCCTTTAAAATAAATCAAAATAGCGACTAAGAGCACATGGAAAGAGCTGCATGCCTCCCTTTCTGCATGGCCACTCGGGGCCTCACCACGAGGCAAGGACAGATTTGAGATTCCCTTTAACTCTAGAGCATGGCAAGATGAGTCCCACCGCGGACTATGAAGCACACTGTGTAGCCAGAGAAAACACATTTTCTTCCCAGACCAATGCGTACAATAGCCAGGGGCCTGTGAACAGCAGAGAATTTCAGGGAGCTTCAAGGCAGCCTGAATGGAGATATCAAAATGGATAAGGAAGTCTACTACCAACATGAGCCCATTTCCATAGGCACAAACAGCATACATCCCTGTGGTTTCAAACAACTCAAAAGAGACACAGAGTACACACTCGTTCCTTCCCTGAATCAAATTCTCGAGGCAGGGTGTTCTGCATGTAGTGAACCGCCTCAACCAAGGAACGCCCTAGTTAGGCCTGGGGCCGGTGCCTCTTCAAAAGCCTGAAAAGCGTACTGGCGTTAAAATGCTGAAGATAAGCGACTACGGCCTCATGGAAACTGCTACACGCCCGGGTGCTACAGGAAAGACTGTGCTTTAGTTGCAATACGAACGCAACCGATTTTTTCCTGGAGGCAGGGTGACTTCAGGTAGGAGGTCCTGGAAGGAAGGTGAAGCCTAGTGTTTTTCTCAGTTCAGCTCAGACTAGGGAATGTGTGAGACTTCCACAGCAAGTTGGATCTTGCCGAAACAGTGCTCGTGAACCTGTGCGAGTGCTGTGAATCAAGATATCACAAGAAAGAGTGCAGTGTGTTGCCCATGATTCAGCAGACACAGAAGACCTCCGAGGGACCTATGGTCCACGTTGTTCTCAGCAGGGCTACAGAGGTGTGGAGGTAGTCAGGGATATTGGAACGAAAATGCTCCCTCGAGGGTCCTAGGAGTGCTGAAAAGGGTCCTTCCTTTAAAATAAAGCAGAACAGCGACTATGAGCTCATGGAAAGAGCTGCATGCCTCTCTTTCCCCATGGCTACTCAGGGCCTTACCTCGAGGCAAGGACTCGCGTTGAGGCTCCCTTTAGCTCTAGAGCATGGCATGATGAGTTCCGCCCAGGCCTCTAAAGCTCCGTGTGTAGCCAGAGAAAACACATTTTCTTCCCAGACCAATGCCTACAATAGCCAGGGGCCTGTCCACAGCAGAGAATTTCATGGAGCTTCAAGGCAACATGAATGGAGCTATCAAAATGGATAAGGAAGTCTACTACCAACATGACCCCATTTCCATAGGCAAAAACAGCATACATCCCTGTGGTTTCAAACAAGTCAAAAGAGACACAGAGTACACACTGGTTGCTTCCCTGAATCAACTTCTCGATGTAGGGTGTTCTGCATGTAGTGAACCGCCTCAACCAAGGAACGCCCTAGCTAGGCCCCTAAACCCGTGCCTCTTCAAAAGCCTTCAGTGCTGTAGGAAAAACTGTGCTTTAGTTGCAATAGGAACGCAAGGCGTCTTTCTCCTGGAGGCAGGGTGACTTCAGCTAGGAGGTCCTGGATGGAAGGAGAAGCCTAGTGTTTTTCTCAGTGCAGCCCAGACTAGGGAATGAGTGCGACTTCCACGGCATGCTGGAATTTATTAGAACAGTGCTCATGAATCTGTGCGAGTGTGGGTAAATCAAGATGTCCCAAGAAAGAGTGCAGTGTGTTGCCCATGACTCAGCAGACCCAGAGGACCTCCGAGAGACCTATGGGCTTCGTTGTTTCTCAGCAAGCCAACAAGGTGTGGAAGTAGTCAGGGATCTTGGAACGAAAATGATGCTCCCCCGAGCGTCCTAGGAATGCTGAAAAGGGTACTTCCTTTAAAATAAAGCAGAACAGCGACTAAGAGCTCATGGAAAGAGCTGCCTGCCTCCCTTTCTGCATGGCTACTCAGGGCCTTACCTCAGGGCAAGGACTCAGGTTGAGATTCCCTTTAGCTCTAGAGCATGGCATGATGAGTTCCGCCCAGGCCACTAAAGCTCCGTGTGTAGCCAGAGACAACACATTTTCTTCCCAGACCAATGCCTACAACAGCCAGGGGCCTGTCAAGAGCAGAGAATTTCAGGGAGCTTCAAGGCAGCATGAATGGAGCTATCAAAATGGATAAGGAAGTCTACTACCAACATGCCCCCATTTCCATAGGCACAGGCAGCATACATCCCTGTGGTTTCTAACAAGACAAAAGAGACACCGCGTACCCACTAGTTCCTTCCCTGAATCAAAATCGCCTGGCAGGGTGTTCTGCATCTAGAGAACTGCCACAACCAAGGAACGCCCTAGCTAGGCCTGTGGGCCCGTGCCTCTTCAAAAGCTTGCAGTGCTATAGGAAAAATTGTGCTCTTGCTGCAATAGGAACGCAAGGCGTCATTCTCTTGCAGGCAGGGTGACTTCAGGTAGGAGGTCCTGGAAGGAAGGCGCAGCCTAGTGTTTTTCTCAGTGTAGCTCAGACTAGGGAATGTGTGCGACTTCCGCAGCAAGTTGGAACTTGCCCAAACGGTGCTCGTGAACCTATGCGAGTGCTGTGAAATCAAGATATCCTAAGAAAGAGTGCAGTGTGTTGCCCATGACTCAACAGACACAGGGGACCTCCCAGGGACCTATGGGCCTCGTTGTTGTTCAGCAGGCCACAGTTTGTGGAGGTACTCAGTGAACTTGGAACTAAAATGATGCTCACCCGAGGGGCCTAGGATTCCTGAAAAGGGTACATCCTTTAAAATAAAGCAGAACAGCGACTAAGAGCTCATGGAGAGAGCTGCATGCCTCCCTTTCTGCATGGCTACTCAGAGCCTTACCTCGAGGACAGGACAGATTTGAGATTCCCTTTAGCTCTAGAGCATGGCAAGATGAGTCCCACACCGGACTATGAAGCACACTGTGTAGCCAGAGAAAACACATTTTCTTCCCAGACCAATGCCTACAATAGCCAGGGGCCTGTCAACAGCAGAGAATTCAGGGATCTTCAAGGCGGCATGAATGGAGCTTTCAAAATGAAAAAGCAAGTCTACTACCAACATGCCCCCATTTCCATAGGCACAAACAGCATACATCCCTGTGGTTTCAAAGAACTCAAAAGAGACACAGAGTACACATTGGTTCCTTCCCTGAATCACATTCTCGAGGCAGAGTGTTCTGCATGTGGTGAACGGCCTCATCCAAGTAACACCCTAGCTAGGCCTCTGGGCCCGTGTCTCTTCAAAGGCCTGCAGTGCTCTAGGAAAAACTGTGCTTTAGTTGCAAAAGGAAAGCAAGCCGTCTTACTCCTGGAGGCAGGGTGACTTCAGGTAGGAGGTCCTGATTGGAAGGAGAAGCCTAGTGTTTTTCTCTGTGCAGCTCAGACTAGGGATTGAGTGCGATTTCCACGGCATGTTGGAACTTGCTTGAACGTTGCTCTTGAACCTGTGCGAGTGCTGTGAATCAAGATATCACAAGAAAGAGTGCAGTGTGTTGCCCATGACTCAGCAGACACAGAGGACCTCCGTGGGACCTATGGGCCTCGTTGTTGTTCAGCGGGCCTACAGGGGTGTGGAGGTACTCAGTGATCTTGGAACTAAAATGATGCTCACCCGAGGGGGATAGGAGTCCTGAAAAGGGTACTTCCTTTAAAATAAATCAAAATAGCGACTAAGAGCACATGGAAAGAGCTGCATGCCTCCCTTTCTGCATGGCCACTCGGGGACTCACCACGAGGCAAGGACAGATTTGAGATTCCCTTTAACTCTAGAGCATGGCAAGATGAGTCCCACCGCGGACTATGAAGCACACTGTGTAGCCAGAGAAAACACATTTTCTTCCCAGACCAATGCGTACAATAGCCAGGGGCCTGTGAACAGCAGAGAATTTCAGGGAGCTTCAAGGCAGCCTGAATGGAGATATCAAAATGGATAAGGAAGTCTACTACCAACATGAGCCCATTTCCATAGGCACAAACAGCATACATCCCTGTGGTTTCAAACAACTCAAAAGAGACACAGAGTACACACTCGTTCCTTCCCTGAATCAAATTCTCGAGGCAGGGTGTTCTGCATGTAGTGAACCGCCTCAACCAAGGAACGCCCTAGTTAGGCCTGGGGCCGGTGCCTCTTCAAAAGCCTGAAAAGCGTACTGGCGTTAAAATGCTGAAGATAAGCGACTACGGCCTCATGGAAACTGCTACACGCCCGGGTGCTACAGGAAAGACTGTGCTTTAGTTGCAATACGAACGCAACCGATTTTTTCCTGGAGGCAGGGTGACTTCAGGTAGGAGGTCCTGGAAGGAAGGTGAAGCCTAGTGTTTTTCTCAGTTCAGCTCAGACTAGGGAATGTGTGAGACTTCCACAGCAAGTTGGATCTTGCCAAAACAGTGCTCGTGAACCTGTGCGAGTGCTGTGAATCAAGATATCACAAGAAAGAGTGCAGTGTGTTGCCCATGATTCAGCAGACACAGAAGACCTCCGAGGGACCTATGGTCCACGTTGTTCTCAGCAGGGCTACAGAGGTGTGGAGGTAGTCAGGGATATTGGAACGAAAATGCTCCCTCGAGGGTCCTAGGAGTGCTGAAAAGGGTCCTTCCTTTAAAATAAAGCAGAACAGCGACTATGAGCTCATGGAAAGAGCTGCATGCCTCTCTTTCCCCATGGCTACTCAGGGCCTTACCTCGAGGCAAGGACTCGCGTTGAGGCTCCCTTTAGCTCTAGAGCATGGCATGATGAGTTCCGCCCAGGCCACTAAAGCTCCGTGTGTAGCCAGAGAAAACACATTTTCTTCCCAGACCAATGCCTACAATAGCTAGGGGCCTGTCAACAGCAGAGAATTCAGGGATCTTCAAGGCAGCATGAATGGAGCTTTCAAAATGAAAAAGCAAGTCTACTACCAACATGCCCCCATTTCCATAGGCCCAAACAGCATACATCCCTGTGGTTTCAAAGAACTCAAAAGAGACACAGAGTACACATTGGTTCCTTCCCTGAATTACATTCTCGAGGCAGAGTGTTCTGCATGTGGTGAACGGCCTCATCCAAGTAACACCCTAGCTAGGCCTCTGGGCCCGTGTCTCTTCAAAAGCCTGCAGTGCTCTAGGAAAAACTGTGCTTTAGTTGCAAAAGGAAAGCAAGCCGTCTTACTCCTGGAGGCAGGGTGACTTCAGGTAGGAGGTCCTGATTGGAAGGAGAAGCCTAGTGTTTTTCTCTGTGCAGCTCAGACTAGGGATTGAGTGCGATTTCCACGGCATGTTGGAACTTGCTTGAACGTTGCTCTTGAACCTGTGCGAGTGCTGTGAATCAAGATATCACAAGAAAGAGTGCAGTGTGTTGCCCATGACTCAGAAGACACAGAGGACCTCCGTGGGACCTATGGGCCTCGTTGTTGTTCAGCGGGCCTACAGGGGTGTGGAGGTACTCAGTGATCTTGGAACTAAAATGATGCTCACCCGAGGGGGATAGGAGTCCTGAAAAGGGTACTTCCTTTAAAATAAATCAAAATAGCGACTAAGAGCACATGGAAAGAGCTGCATGCCTCCCTTTCTGCATGGCCACTCGGGGCCTCACCACGAGGCAAGGACAGATTTGAGATTCCCTTTAACTCTAGAGCATGGCAAGATGAGTCCCACCGCGGACTATGAAGCACACTGTGTAGCCAGAGAAAACACATTTTCTTCCCAGACCAATGCGTACAATAGCCAGGGGCCTGTGAACAGCAGAGAATTTCAGGGAGCTTCAAGGCAGCCTGAATGGAGATATCAAAATGGATAAGGAAGTCTACTACCAACATGAGCCCATTTCCATAGGCACAAACAGCATACATCCCTGTGGTTTCAAACAACTCAAAAGAGACACAGAGTACACACTCGTTCCTTCCCTGAATCAAATTCTCGAGGCAGGGTGTTCTGCATGTAGTGAACCGCCTCAACCAAGGAACGCCCTAGTTAGGCCTGGGGCCGGTGCCTCTTCAAAAGCCTGAAAAGCGTACTGGCGTTAAAATGCTGAAGATAAGCGACTACGGCCTCATGGAAACTGCTACACGCCCGGGTGCTACAGGAAAGACTGTGCTTTAGTTGCAATACGAACGCAACCGATTTTTTCCTGGAGGCAGGGTGACTTCAGGTAGGAGGTCCTGGAAGGAAGGTGAAGCCTAGTGTTTTTCTCAGTTCAGCTCAGACTAGGGAATGTGTGAGACTTCCACAGCAAGTTGGATCTTGCCAAAACAGTGCTCGTGAACCTGTGCGAGTGCTGTGAATCAAGATATCACAAGAAAGAGTGCAGTGTGTTGCCCATGATTCAGCAGACACAGAAGACCTCCGAGGGACCTATGGTCCACGTTGTTCTCAGCAGGGCTACAGAGGTGTGGAGGTAGTCAGGGATATTGGAACGAAAATGCTCCCTCGAGGGTCCTAGGAGTGCTGAAAAGGGTCCTTCCTTTAAAATAAAGCAGAACAGCGACTATGAGCTCATGGAAAGAGCTGCATGCCTCTCTTTCCCCATGGCTACTCAGGGCCTTACCTCGAGGCAAGGACTCGCGTTGAGGCTCCCTTTAGCTCTAGAGCATGGCATGATGAGTTCCGCCCAGGCCTCTAAAGCTCCGTGTGTAGCCAGAGAAAACACATTTTCTTCCCAGACCAATGCCTACAATAGCCAGGGGCCTGTCCACAGCAGAGAATTTCATGGAGCTTCAAGGCAACATGAATGGAGCTATCAAAATGGATAAGGAAGTCTACTACCAACATGACCCCATTTCCATAGGCAAAAACAGCATACATCCCTGTGGTTTCAAACAAGTCAAAGGAGACACAGAGTACACACTGGTTGCTTCCCTGAATCAACTTCTCGATGTAGGGTGTTCTGCATGTAGTGAACCGCCTCAACCAAGGAACGCCCTAGCTAGGCCCCTAAACCCGTGCCTCTTCAAAAGCCTTCAGTGCTGTAGGAAAAACTGTGCTTTAGTTGCAATAGGAACGCAAGGCGTCTTTCTCCTGGAGGCAGGGTGACTTCAGCTAGGAGGTCCTGGATGGAAGGAGAAGCCTAGTGTTTTTCTCAGTGCAGCCCAGACTAGGGAATGAGTGCGACTTCCACGGCATGCTGGAATTTATTAGAACAGTGCTCATGAATCTGTGCGAGTGTGGGTAAATCAAGATGTCCCAAGAAAGAGTGCAGTGTGTTGCCCATGACTCAGCAGACCCAGAGGACCTCCGAGAGACCTATGGGCTTCGTTGTTTCTCAGCAAGCCAACAAGGTGTGGAAGTAGTCAGGGATCTTGGAACGAAAATGATGCTCCCCCGAGCGTCCTAGGAATGCTGAAAAGGGTACTTCCTTTAAAATAAAGCAGAACAGCGACTAAGAGCTCATGGAAAGAGCTGCCTGCCTCCCTTTCTGCATGGCTACTCAGGGCCTTACCTCAGGGCAAGGACTCAGGTTGAGATTCCCTTTAGCTCTAGAGCATGGCATGATGAGTTCCGCCCAGGCCACTAAAGCTCCGTGTGTAGCCAGAGACAACACATTTTCTTCCCAGACCAATGCCTACAACAGCCAGGGGCCTGTCAAGAGCAGAGAATTTCAGGGAGCTTCAAGGCAGCATGAATGGAGCTATCAAAATGGATAAGGAAGTCTACTACCAACATGCCCCCATTTCCATAGGCACAGGCAGCATACATCCCTGTGGTTTCTAACAAGACAAAAGAGACACCGCGTACCCACTAGTTCCTTCCCTGAATCAAAATCGCCTGGCAGGGTGTTCTGCATCTAGAGAACTGCCACAACCAAGGAACGCCCTAGCTAGGCCTGTGGGCCCGTGCCTCTTCAAAAGCTTGCAGTGCTATAGGAAAAATTGTGCTCTTGCTGCAATAGGAACGCAAGGCGTCATTCTCTTGCAGGCAGGGTGACTTCAGGTAGGAGGTCCTGGAAGGAAGGCGCAGCCTAGTGTTTTTCTCAGTGTAGCTCAGACTAGGGAATGTGTGCGACTTCCGCAGCAAGTTGGAACTTGCCCAAACGGTGCTCGTGAACCTATGCGAGTGCTGTGAAATCAAGATATCCTAAGAAAGAGTGCAGTGTGTTGCCCATGACTCAACAGACACAGGGGACCTCCCAGGGACCTATGGGCCTCGTTGTTGTTCAGCAGGCCACAGTTTGTGGAGGTACTCAGTGAACTTGGAACTAAAATGATGCTCACCCGAGGGGCCTAGGATTCCTGAAAAGGGTACATCCTTTAAAATAAAGCAGAACAGCGACTAAGAGCTCATGGAGAGAGCTGCATGCCTCCCTTTCTGCATGGCTACTCAGAGCCTTACCTCGAGGACAGGACAGATTTGAGATTCCCTTTAGCTCTAGAGCATGGCAAGATGAGTCCCACACCGGACTATGAAGCACACTGTGTAGCCAGAGAAAACACATTTTCTTCCCAGACCAATGCCTACAATAGCCAGGGGCCTGTCAACAGCAGAGAATTCAGGGATCTTCAAGGCGGCATGAATGGAGCTTTCAAAATGAAAAAGCAAGTCTACTACCAACATGCCCCCATTTCCATAGGCACAAACAGCATACATCCCTGTGGTTTCAAAGAACTCAAAAGAGACACAGAGTACACATTGGTTCCTTCCCTGAATCACATTCTCGAGGCAGAGTGTTCTGCATGTGGTGAACGGCCTCATCCAAGTAACACCCTAGCTAGGCCTCTGGGCCCGTGTCTCTTCAAAGGCCTGCAGTGCTCTAGGAAAAACTGTGCTTTAGTTGCAAAAGGAAAGCAAGCCGTCTTACTCCTGGAGGCAGGGTGACTTCAGGTAGGAGGTCCTGATTGGAAGGAGAAGCCTAGTGTTTTTCTCTGTGCAGCTCAGACTAGGGATTGAGTGCGATTTCCACGGCATGTTGGAACTTGCTTGAACGTTGCTCTTGAACCTGTGCGAGTGCTGTGAATCAAGATATCACAAGAAAGAGTGCAGTGTGTTGCCCATGACTCAGCAGACACAGAGGACCTCCGTGGGACCTATGGGCCTCGTTGTTGTTCAGCGGGCCTACAGGGGTGTGGAGGTACTCAGTGATCTTGGAACTAAAATGATGCTCACCCGAGGGGGATAGGAGTCCTGAAAAGGGTACTTCCTTTAAAATAAATCAAAATAGCGACTAAGAGCACATGGAAAGAGCTGCATGCCTCCTTTTCTGCATGGCCACTCGGGGACTCACCACGAGGCAAGGACAGATTTGAGATTCCCTTTAACTCTAGAGCATGGCAAGATGAGTCCCACCGCGGACTATGAAGCACACTGTGTAGCCAGAGAAAACACATTTTCTTCCCAGACCAATGCGTACAATAGCCAGGGGCCTGTGAACAGCAGAGAATTTCAGGGAGCTTCAAGGCAGCCTGAATGGAGATATCAAAATGGATAAGGAAGTCTACTACCAACATGAGCCCATTTCCATAGGCACAAACAGCATACATCCCTGTGGTTTCAAACAACTCAAAAGAGACACAGAGTACACACTCGTTCCTTCCCTGAATCAAATTCTCGAGGCAGGGTGTTCTGCATGTAGTGAACCGCCTCAACCAAGGAACGCCCTAGTTAGGCCTGGGGCCGGTGCCTCTTCAAAAGCCTGAAAAGCGTACTGGCGTTAAAATGCTGAAGATAAGCGACTACGGCCTCATGGAAACTGCTACACGCCCGGGTGCTACAGGAAAGACTGTGCTTTAGTTGCAATACGAACGCAACCGATTTTTTCCTGGAGGCAGGGTGACTTCAGGTAGGAGGTCCTGGAAGGAAGGTGAAGCCTAGTGTTTTTCTCAGTTCAGCTCAGACTAGGGAATGTGTGAGACTTCCACAGCAAGTTGGATCTTGCCAAAACAGTGCTCGTGAACCTGTGCGAGTGCTGTGAATCAAGATATCACAAGAAAGAGTGCAGTGTGTTGCCCATGATTCAGCAGACACAGAAGACCTCCGAGGGACCTATGGTCCACGTTGTTCTCAGCAGGGCTACAGAGGTGTGGAGGTAGTCAGGGATATTGGAACGAAAATGCTCCCTCGAGGGTCCTAGGAGTGCTGAAAAGGGTCCTTCCTTTAAAATAAAGCAGAACAGCGACTATGAGCTCATGGAAAGAGCTGCATGCCTCTCTTTCCCCATGGCTACTCAGGGCCTTACCTCGAGGCAAGGACTCGCGTTGAGGCTCCCTTTAGCTCTAGAGCATGGCATGATGAGTTCCGCCCAGGCCTCTAAAGCTCCGTGTGTAGCCAGAGAAAACACATTTTCTTCCCAGACCAATGCCTACAATAGCCAGGGGCCTGTCCACAGCAGAGAATTTCATGGAGCTTCAAGGCAACATGAATGGAGCTATCAAAATGGATAAGGAAGTCTACTACCAACATGACCCCATTTCCATAGGCAAAAACAGCATACATCCCTGTGGTTTCAAACAAGTCAAAAGAGACACAGAGTACACACTGGTTGCTTCCCTGAATCAACTTCTCGATGTAGGGTGTTCTGCATGTAGTGAACCGCCTCAACCAAGGAACGCCCTAGCTAGGCCCCTAAACCCGTGCCTCTTCAAAAGCCTTCAGTGCTGTAGGAAAAACTGTGCTTTAGTTGCAATAGGAACGCAAGGCGTCTTTCTCCTGGAGGCAGGGTGACTTCAGCTAGGAGGTCCTGGATGGAAGGAGAAGCCTAGTGTTTTTCTCAGTGCAGCCCAGACTAGGGAATGAGTGCGACTTCCACGGCATGCTGGAATTTATTAGAACAGTGCTCATGAATCTGTGCGAGTGTGGGTAAATCAAGATGTCCCAAGAAAGAGTGCAGTGTGTTGCCCATGACTCAGCAGACCCAGAGGACCTCCGAGAGACCTATGGGCTTCGTTGTTTCTCAGCAAGCCAACAAGGTGTGGAAGTAGTCAGGGATCTTGGAACGAAAATGATGCTCCCCCGAGCGTCCTAGGAATGCTGAAAAGGGTACTTCCTTTAAAATAAAGCAGAACAGCGACTAAGAGCTCATGGAAAGAGCTGCCTGCCTCCCTTTCTGCATGGCTACTCAGGGCCTTACCTCAGGGCAAGGACTCAGGTTGAGATTCCCTTTAGCTCTAGAGCATGGCATGATGAGTTCCGCCCAGGCCACTAAAGCTCCGTGTGTAGCCAGAGACAACACATTTTCTTCCCAGACCAATGCCTACAACAGCCAGGGGCCTGTCAAGAGCAGAGAATTTCAGGGAGCTTCAAGGCAGCATGAATGGAGCTATCAAAATGGATAAGGAAGTCTACTACCAACATGCCCCCATTTCCATAGGCACAGGCAGCATACATCCCTGTGGTTTCTAACAAGACAAAAGAGACACCGCGTACCCACTAGTTCCTTCCCTGAATCAAAATCGCCTGGCAGGGTGTTCTGCATCTAGAGAACTGCCACAACCAAGGAACGCCCTAGCTAGGCCTGTGGGCCCGTGCCTCTTCAAAAGCTTGCAGTGCTATAGGAAAAATTGTGCTCTTGCTGCAATAGGAACGCAAGGCGTCATTCTCTTGCAGGCAGGGTGACTTCAGGTAGGAGGTCCTGGAAGGAAGGCGCAGCCTAGTGTTTGTCTCAGTGTAGCTCAGACTAGGGAATGTGTGCGACTTCCGCAGCAAGTTGGAACTTGCCCAAACGGTGCTCGTGAACCTATGCGAGTGCTGTGAAATCAAGATATCCTAAGAAAGAGTGCAGTGTGTTGCCCATGACTCAACAGACACAGGGGACCTCCCAGGGACCTATGGGCCTCGTTGTTGTTCAGCAGGCCACAGTTTGTGGAGGTACTCAGTGAACTTGGAACTAAAATGATGCTCACCCGAGGGGCCTAGGATTCCTGAAAAGGGTACATCCTTTAAAATAAAGCAGAACAGCGACTAAGAGCTCATGGAGAGAGCTGCATGCCTCCCTTTCTGCATGGCTACTCAGAGCCTTACCTCGAGGACAGGACAGATTTGAGATTCCCTTTAGCTCTAGAGCATGGCAAGATGAGTCCCACACCGGACTATGAAGCACACTGTGTAGCCAGAGAAAACACATTTTCTTCCCAGACCAATGCCTACAATAGCCAGGGGCCTGTCAACAGCAGAGAATTCAGGGATCTTCAAGGCGGCATGAATGGAGCTTTCAAAATGAAAAAGCAAGTCTACTACCAACATGCCCCCATTTCCATAGGCACAAACAGCATACATCCCTGTGGTTTCAAAGAACTCAAAAGAGACACAGAGTACACATTGGTTCCTTCCCTGAATCACATTCTCGAGGCAGAGTGTTCTGCATGTGGTGAACGGCCTCATCCAAGTAACACCCTAGCTAGGCCTCTGGGCCCGTGTCTCTTCAAAGGCCTGCAGTGCTCTAGGAAAAACTGTGCTTTAGTTGCAAAAGGAAAGCAAGCCGTCTTACTCCTGGAGGCAGGGTGACTTCAGGTAGGAGGTCCTGATTGGAAGGAGAAGCCTAGTGTTTTTCTCTGTGCAGCTCAGACTAGGGATTGAGTGCGATTTCCACGGCATGTTGGAACTTGCTTGAACGTTGCTCTTGAACCTGTGCGAGTGCTGTGAATCAAGATATCACAAGAAAGAGTGCAGTGTGTTGCCCATGACTCAGCAGACACAGAGGACCTCCGTGGGACCTATGGGCCTCGTTGTTGTTCAGCGGGCCTACAGGGGTGTGGAGGTACTCAGTGATCTTGGAACTAAAATGATGCTCACCCGAGGGGGATAGGAGTCCTGAAAAGGGTACTTCCTTTAAAATAAATCAAAATAGCGACTAAGAGCACATGGAAAGAGCTGCATGCCTCCCTTTCTGCATGGCCACTCGGGGCCTCACCACGAGGCAAGGACAGATTTGAGATTCCCTTTAACTCTAGAGCATGGCAAGATGAGTCCCACCGCGGACTATGAAGCACACTGTGTAGCCAGAGAAAACACATTTTCTTCCCAGACCAATGCGTACAATAGCCAGGGGCCTGTGAACAGCAGAGAATTTCAGGGAGCTTCAAGGCAGCCTGAATGGAGATATCAAAATGGATAAGGAAGTCTACTACCAACATGAGCCCATTTCCATAGGCACAAACAGCATACATCCCTGTGGTTTCAAACAACTCAAAAGAGACACAGAGTACACACTCGTTCCTTCCCTGAATCAAATTCTCGAGGCAGGGTGTTCTGCATGTAGTGAACCGCCTCAACCAAGGAACGCCCTAGTTAGGCCTGGGGCCGGTGCCTCTTCAAAAGCCTGAAAAGCGTACTGGCGTTAAAATGCTGAAGATAAGCGACTACGGCCTCATGGAAACTGCTACACGCCCGGGTGCTACAGGAAAGACTGTGCTTTAGTTGCAATACGAACGCAACCGATTTTTTCCTGGAGGCAGGGTGACTTCAGGTAGGAGGTCCTGGAAGGAAGGTGAAGCCTAGTGTTTTTCTCAGTTCAGCTCAGACTAGGGAATGTGTGAGACTTCCACAGCAAGTTGGATCTTGCCAAAACAGTGCTCGTGAACCTGTGCGAGTGCTGTGAATCAAGATATCACAAGAAAGAGTGCAGTGTGTTGCCCATGATTCAGCAGACACAGAAGACCTCCGAGGGACCTATGGTCCACGTTGTTCTCAGCAGGGCTACAGAGGTGTGGAGGTAGTCAGGGATATTGGAACGAAAATGCTCCCTCGAGGGTCCTAGGAGTGCTGAAAAGGGTCCTTCCTTTAAAATAAAGCAGAACAGCGACTATGAGCTCATGGAAAGAGCTGCATGCCTCTCTTTCCCCATGGCTACTCAGGGCCTTACCTCGAGGCAAGGACTCGCGTTGAGGCTCCCTTTAGCTCTAGAGCATGGCATGATGAGTTCCGCCCAGGCCTCTAAAGCTCCGTGTGTAGCCAGAGAAAACACATTTTCTTCCCAGACCAATGCCTACAATAGCCAGGGGCCTGTCCACAGCAGAGAATTTCATGGAGCTTCAAGGCAACATGAATGGAGCTATCAAAATGGATAAGGAAGTCTACTACCAACATGACCCCATTTCCATAGGCAAAAACAGCATACATCCCTGTGGTTTCAAACAAGTCAAAAGAGACACAGAGTACACACTGGTTGCTTCCCTGAATCAACTTCTCGATGTAGGGTGTTCTGCATGTAGTGAACCGCCTCAACCAAGGAACGCCCTAGCTAGGCCCCTAAACCCGTGCCTCTTCAAAAGCCTTCAGTGCTGTAGGAAAAACTGTGCTTTAGTTGCAATAGGAACGCAAGGCGTCTTTCTCCTGGAGGCAGGGTGACTTCAGCTAGGAGGTCCTGGATGGAAGGAGAAGCCTAGTGTTTTTCTCAGTGCAGCCCAGACTAGGGAATGAGTGCGACTTCCACGGCATGCTGGAATTTATTAGAACAGTGCTCATGAATCTGTGCGAGTGTGGGTAAATCAAGATGTCCCAAGAAAGAGTGCAGTGTGTTGCCCATGACTCAGCAGACCCAGAGGACCTCCGAGAGACCTATGGGCTTCGTTGTTTCTCAGCAAGCCAACAAGGTGTGGAAGTAGTCAGGGATCTTGGAACGAAAATGATGCTCCCCCGAGCGTCCTAGGAATGCTGAAAAGGGTACTTCCTTTAAAATAAAGCAGAACAGCGACTAAGAGCTCATGGAAAGAGCTGCCTGCCTCCCTTTCTGCATGGCTACTCAGGGCCTTACCTCAGGGCAAGGACTCAGGTTGAGATTCCCTTTAGCTATAGAGCATGGCATGATGAGTTCCGCCCAGGCCACTAAAGCTCCGTGTGTAGCCAGAGACAACACATTTTCTTCCCAGACCAATGCCTACAACAGCCAGGGGCCTGTCAAGAGCAGAGAATTTCAGGGAGCTTCAAGGCAGCATGAATGGAGCTATCAAAATGGATAAGGAAGTCTACTACCAACATGCCCCCATTTCCATAGGCACAGGCAGCATACATCCCTGTGGTTTCTAACAAGACAAAAGAGACACCGCGTACCCACTAGTTCCTTCCCTGAATCAAAATCGCCTGGCAGGGTGTTCTGCATCTAGAGAACTGCCACAACCAAGGAACGCCCTAGCTAGGCCTGTGGGCCCGTGCCTCTTCAAAAGCTTGCAGTGCTATAGGAAAAATTGTGCTCTTGCTGCAATAGGAACGCAAGGCGTCATTCTCTTGCAGGCAGGGTGACTTCAGGTAGGAGGTCCTGGAAGGAAGGCGCAGCCTAGTGTTTTTCTCAGTGTAGCTCAGACTAGGGAATGTGTGCGACTTCCGCAGCAAGTTGGAACTTGCCCAAACGGTGCTCGTGAACCTATGCGAGTGCTGTGAAATCAAGATATCCTAAGAAAGAGTGCAGTGTGTTGCCCATGACTCAACAGACACAGGGGACCTCCCAGGGACCTATGGGCCTCGTTGTTGTTCAGCAGGCCACAGTTTGTGGAGGTACTCAGTGAACTTGGAACTAAAATGATGCTCACCCGAGGGGCCTAGGATTCCTGAAAAGGGTACATCCTTTAAAATAAAGCAGAACAGCGACTAAGAGCTCATGGAGAGAGCTGCATGCCTCCCTTTCTGCATGGCTACTCAGAGCCTTACCTCGAGGACAGGACAGATTTGAGATTCCCTTTAGCTCTAGAGCATGGCAAGATGAGTCCCACACCGGACTATGAAGCACACTGTGTAGCCAGAGAAAACACATTTTCTTCCCAGACCAATGCCTACAATAGCCAGGGGCCTGTCAACAGCAGAGAATTCAGGGATCTTCAAGGCGGCATGAATGGAGCTTTCAAAATGAAAAAGCAAGTCTACTACCAACATGCCCCCATTTCCATAGGCACAAACAGCATACATCCCTGTGGTTTCAAAGAACTCAAAAGAGACACAGAGTACACATTGGTTCCTTCCCTGAATCACATTCTCGAGGCAGAGTGTTCTGCATGTGGTGAACGGCCTCATCCAAGTAACACCCTAGCTAGGCCTCTGGGCCCGTGTCTCTTCAAAGGCCTGCAGTGCTCTAGGAAAAACTGTGCTTTAGTTGCAAAAGGAAAGCAAGCCGTCTTACTCCTGGAGGCAGGGTGACTTCAGGTAGGAGGTCCTGATTGGAAGGAGAAGCCTAGTGTTTTTCTCTGTGCAGCTCAGACTAGGGATTGAGTGCGATTTCCACGGCATGTTGGAACTTGCTTGAACGTTGCTCTTGAACCTGTGCGAGTGCTGTGAATCAAGATATCACAAGAAAGAGTGCAGTGTGTTGCCCATGACTCAGCAGACACAGAGGACCTCCGTGGGACCTATGGGCCTCGTTGTTGTTCAGCGGGCCTACAGGGGTGTGGAGGTACTCAGTGATCTTGGAACTAAAATGATGCTCACCCGAGGGGGATAGGAGTCCTGAAAAGGGTACTTCCTTTAAAATAAATCAAAATAGCGACTAAGAGCACATGGAAAGAGCTGCATGCCTCCCTTTCTGCATGGCCACTCGGGGCCTCACCACGAGGCAAGGACAGATTTGAGATTCCCTTTAACTCTAGAGCATGGCAAGATGAGTCCCACCGCGGACTATGAAGCACACTGTGTAGCCAGAGAAAACACATTTTCTTCCCAGACCAATGCGTACAATAGCCAGGGGCCTGTGAACAGCAGAGAATTTCAGGGAGCTTCAAGGCAGCCTGAATGGAGATATCAAAATGGATAAGGAAGTCTACTACCAACATGAGCCCATTTCCATAGGCACAAACAGCATACATCCCTGTGGTTTCAAACAACTCAAAAGAGACACAGAGTACACACTCGTTCCTTCCCTGAATCAAATTCTCGAGGCAGGGTGTTCTGCATGTAGTGAACCGCCTCAACCAAGGAACGCCCTAGTTAGGCCTGGGGCCGGTGCCTCTTCAAAAGCCTGAAAAGCGTACTGGCGTTAAAATGCTGAAGATAAGCGACTACGGCCTCATGGAAACTGCTACACGCCCGGGTGCTACAGGAAAGACTGTGCTTTAGTTGCAATACGAACGCAACCGATTTTTTCCTGGAGGCAGGGTGACTTCAGGTAGGAGGTCCTGGAAGGAAGGTGAAGCCTAGTGTTTTTCTCAGTTCAGCTCAGACTAGGGAATGTGTGAGACTTCCACAGCAAGTTGGATCTTGCCAAAACAGTGCTCGTGAACCTGTGCGAGTGCTGTGAATCAAGATATCACAAGAAAGAGTGCAGTGTGTTGCCCATGATTCAGCAGACACAGAAGACCTCCGAGGGACCTATGGTCCACGTTGTTCTCAGCAGGGCTACAGAGGTGTGGAGGTAGTCAGGGATATTGGAACGAAAATGCTCCCTCGAGGGTCCTAGGAGTGCTGAAAAGGGTCCTTCCTTTAAAATAAAGCAGAACAGCGACTATGAGCTCATGGAAAGAGCTGCATGCCTCTCTTTCCCCATGGCTACTCAGGGCCTTACCTCGAGGCAAGGACTCGCGTTGAGGCTCCCTTTAGCTCTAGAGCATGGCATGATGAGTTCCGCCCAGGCCTCTAAAGCTCCGTGTGTAGCCAGAGAAAACACATTTTCTTCCCAGACCAATGCCTACAATAGCCAGGGGCCTGTCCACAGCAGAGAATTTCATGGAGCTTCAAGGCAACATGAATGGAGCTATCAAAATGGATAAGGAAGTCTACTACCAACATGACCCCATTTCCATAGGCAAAAACAGCATACATCCCTGTGGTTTCAAACAAGTCAAAAGAGACACAGAGTACACACTGGTTGCTTCCCTGAATCAACTTCTCGATGTAGGGTGTTCTGCATGTAGTGAACCGCCTCAACCAAGGAACGCCCTAGCTAGGCCCCTAAACCCGTGCCTCTTCAAAAGCCTTCAGTGCTGTAGGAAAAACTGTGCTTTAGTTGCAATAGGAACGCAAGGCGTCTTTCTCCTGGAGGCAGGGTGACTTCAGCTAGGAGGTCCTGGATGGAAGGAGAAGCCTAGTGTTTTTCTCAGTGCAGCCCAGACTAGGGAATGAGTGCGACTTCCACGGCATGCTGGAATTTATTAGAACAGTGCTCATGAATCTGTGCGAGTGTGGGTAAATCAAGATGTCCCAAGAAAGAGTGCAGTGTGTTGCCCATGACTCAGCAGACCCAGAGGACCTCCGAGAGACCTATGGGCTTCGTTGTTTCTCAGCAAGCCAACAAGGTGTGGAAGTAGTCAGGGATCTTGGAACGAAAATGATGCTCCCCCGAGCGTCCTAGGAATGCTGAAAAGGGTACTTCCTTTAAAATAAAGCAGAACAGCGACTAAGAGCTCATGGAAAGAGCTGCCTGCCTCCCTTTCTGCATGGCTACTCAGGGCCTTACCTCAGGGCAAGGACTCAGGTTGAGATTCCCTTTAGCTATAGAGCATGGCATGATGAGTTCCGCCCAGGCCACTAAAGCTCCGTGTGTAGCCAGAGACAACACATTTTCTTCCCAGACCAATGCCTACAACAGCCAGGGGCCTGTCAAGAGCAGAGAATTTCAGGGAGCTTCAAGGCAGCATGAATGGAGCTATCAAAATGGATAAGGAAGTCTACTACCAACATGCCCCCATTTCCATAGGCACAGGCAGCATACATCCCTGTGGTTTCTAACAAGACAAAAGAGACACCGCGTACCCACTAGTTCCTTCCCTGAATCAAAATCGCCTGGCAGGGTGTTCTGCATCTAGAGAACTGCCACAACCAAGGAACGCCCTAGCTAGGCCTGTGGGCCCGTGCCTCTTCAAAAGCTTGCAGTGCTATAGGAAAAATTGTGCTCTTGCTGCAATAGGAACGCAAGGCGTCATTCTCTTGCAGGCAGGGTGACTTCAGGTAGGAGGTCCTGGAAGGAAGGCGCAGCCTAGTGTTTTTCTCAGTGTAGCTCAGACTAGGGAATGTGTGCGACTTCCGCAGCAAGTTGGAACTTGCCCAAACGGTGCTCGTGAACCTATGCGAGTGCTGTGAAATCAAGATATCCTAAGAAAGAGTGCAGTGTGTTGCCCATGACTCAACAGACACAGGGGACCTCCCAGGGACCTATGGGCCTCGTTGTTGTTCAGCAGGCCACAGTTTGTGGAGGTACTCAGTGAACTTGGAACTAAAATGATGCTCACCCGAGGGGCCTAGGATTCCTGAAAAGGGTACATCCTTTAAAATAAAGCAGAACAGCGACTAAGAGCTCATGGAGAGAGCTGCATGCCTCCCTTTCTGCATGGCTACTCAGAGCCTTACCTCGAGGACAGGACAGATTTGAGATTCCCTTTAGCTCTAGAGCATGGCAAGATGAGTCCCACACCGGACTATGAAGCACACTGTGTAGCCAGAGAAAACACATTTTCTTCCCAGACCAATGCCTACAATAGCCAGGGGCCTGTCAACAGCAGAGAATTCAGGGATCTTCAAGGCGGCATGAATGGAGCTTTCAAAATGAAAAAGCAAGTCTACTACCAACATGCCCCCATTTCCATAGGCACAAACAGCATACATCCCTGTGGTTTCAAAGAACTCAAAAGAGACACAGAGTACACATTGGTTCCTTCCCTGAATCACATTCTCGAGGCAGAGTGTTCTGCATGTGGTGAACGGCCTCATCCAAGTAACACCCTAGCTAGGCCTCTGGGCCCGTGTCTCTTCAAAGGCCTGCAGTGCTCTAGGAAAAACTGTGCTTTAGTTGCAAAAGGAAAGCAAGCCGTCTTACTCCTGGAGGCAGGGTGACTTCAGGTAGGAGGTCCTGATTGGAAGGAGAAGCCTAGTGTTTTTCTCTGTGCAGCTCAGACTAGGGATTGAGTGCGATTTCCACGGCATGTTGGAACTTGCTTGAACGTTGCTCTTGAACCTGTGCGAGTGCTGTGAATCAAGATATCACAAGAAAGAGTGCAGTGTGTTGCCCATGACTCAGCAGACACAGAGGACCTCCGTGGGACCTATGGGCCTCGTTGTTGTTCAGCGGGCCTACAGGGGTGTGGAGGTACTCAGTGATCTTGGAACTAAAATGATGCTCACCCGAGGGGGATAGGAGTCCTGAAAAGGGTACTTCCTTTAAAATAAATCAAAATAGCGACTAAGAGCACATGGAAAGAGCTGCATGCCTCCCTTTCTGCATGGCCACTCGGGGACTCACCACGAGGCAAGGACAGATTTGAGATTCCCTTTAACTCTAGAGCATGGCAAGATGAGTCCCACTGCGGACTATGAAGCACACTGTGTAGCCAGAGAAAACACATTTTCTTCCCAGACCAATGCGTACAATAGCCAGGGGCCTGTGAACAGCAGAGAATTTCAGGGAGCTTCAAGGCAGCCTGAATGGAGATATCAAAATGGATAAGGAAGTCTACTACCAACATGAGCCCATTTCCATAGGCACAAACAGCATACATCCCTGTGGTTTCAAACAACTCAAAAGAGACACAGAGTACACACTCGTTCCTTCCCTGAATCAAATTCTCGAGGCAGGGTGTTCTGCATGTAGTGAACCGCCTCAACCAAGGAACGCCCTAGTTAGGCCTGGGGCCGGTGCCTCTTCAAAAGCCTGAAAAGCGTACTGGCGTTAAAATGCTGAAGATAAGCGACTACGGCCTCATGGAAACTGCTACACGCCCGGGTGCTACAGGAAAGACTGTGCTTTAGTTGCAATACGAACGCAACCGATTTTTTCCTGGAGGCAGGGTGACTTCAGGTAGGAGGTCCTGGAAGGAAGGTGAAGCCTAGTGTTTTTCTCAGTTCAGCTCAGACTAGGGAATGTGTGAGACTTCCACAGCAAGTTGGATCTTGCCAAAACAGTGCTCGTGAACCTGTGCGAGTGCTGTGAATCAAGATATCACAAGAAAGAGTGCAGTGTGTTGCCCATGATTCAGCAGACACAGAAGACCTCCGAGGGACCTATGGTCCACGTTGTTCTCAGCAGGGCTACAGAGGTGTGGAGGTAGTCAGGGATATTGGAACGAAAATGCTCCCTCGAGGGTCCTAGGAGTGCTGAAAAGGGTCCTTCCTTTAAAATAAAGCAGAACAGCGACTATGAGCTCATGGAAAGAGCTGCATGCCTCTCTTTCCCCATGGCTACTCAGGGCCTTACCTCGAGGCAAGGACTCGCGTTGAGGCTCCCTTTAGCTCTAGAGCATGGCATGATGAGTTCCGCCCAGGCCTCTAAAGCTCCGTGTGTAGCCAGAGAAAACACATTTTCTTCCCAGACCAATGCCTACAATAGCCAGGGGCCTGTCCACAGCAGAGAATTTCATGGAGCTTCAAGGCAACATGAATGGAGCTATCAAAATGGATAAGGAAGTCTACTACCAACATGACCCCATTTCCATAGGCAAAAACAGCATACATCCCTGTGGTTTCAAACAAGTCAAAAGAGACACAGAGTACACACTGGTTGCTTCCCTGAATCAACTTCTCGATGTAGGGTGTTCTGCATGTAGTGAACCGCCTCAACCAAGGAACGCCCTAGCTAGGCCCCTAAACCCGTGCCTCTTCAAAAGCCTTCAGTGCTGTAGGAAAAACTGTGCTTTAGTTGCAATAGGAACGCAAGGCGTCTTTCTCCTGGAGGCAGGGTGACTTCAGCTAGGAGGTCCTGGATGGAAGGAGAAGCCTAGTGTTTTTCTCAGTGCAGCCCAGACTAGGGAATGAGTGCGACTTCCACGGCATGCTGGAATTTATTAGAACAGTGCTCATGAATCTGTGCGAGTGTGGGTAAATCAAGATGTCCCAAGAAAGAGTGCAGTGTGTTGCCCATGACTCAGCAGACCCAGAGGACCTCCGAGAGACCTATGGGCTTCGTTGTTTCTCAGCAAGCCAACAAGGTGTGGAAGTAGTCAGGGATCTTGGAACGAAAATGATGCTCCCCCGAGCGTCCTAGGAATGCTGAAAAGGGTACTTCCTTTAAAATAAAGCAGAACAGCGACTAAGAGCTCATGGAAAGAGCTGCCTGCCTCCCTTTCTGCATGGCTACTCAGGGCCTTACCTCAGGGCAAGGACTCAGGTTGAGATTCCCTTTAGCTCTAGAGCATGGCATGATGAGTTCCGCCCAGGCCACTAAAGCTCCGTGTGTAGCCAGAGACAACACATTTTCTTCCCAGACCAATGCCTACAACAGCCAGGGGCCTGTCAAGAGCAGAGAATTTCAGGGAGCTTCAAGGCAGCATGAATGGAGCTATCAAAATGGATAAGGAAGTCTACTACCAACATGCCCCCATTTCCATAGGCACAGGCAGCATACATCCCTGTGGTTTCTAACAAGACAAAAGAGACACCGCGTACCCACTAGTTCCTTCCCTGAATCAAAATCGCCTGGCAGGGTGTTCTGCATCTAGAGAACTGCCACAACCAAGGAACGCCCTAGCTAGGCCTGTGGGCCCGTGCCTCTTCAAAAGCTTGCAGTGCTATAGGAAAAATTGTGCTCTTGCTGCAATAGGAACGCAAGGCGTCATTCTCTTGCAGGCAGGGTGACTTCAGGTAGGAGGTCCTGGAAGGAAGGCGCAGCCTAGTGTTTTTCTCAGTGTAGCTCAGACTAGGGAATGTGTGCGACTTCCGCAGCAAGTTGGAACTTGCCCAAACGGTGCTCGTGAACCTATGCGAGTGCTGTGAAATCAAGATATCCTAAGAAAGAGTGCAGTGTGTTGCCCATGACTCAACAGACACAGGGGACCTCCCAGGGACCTATGGGCCTCGTTGTTGTTCAGCAGGCCACAGTTTGTGGAGGTACTCAGTGAACTTGGAACTAAAATGATGCTCACCCGAGGGGCCTAGGATTCCTGAAAAGGGTACATCCTTTAAAATAAAGCAGAACAGCGACTAAGAGCTCATGGAGAGAGCTGCATGCCTCCCTTTCTGCATGGCTACTCAGAGCCTTACCTCGAGGACAGGACAGATTTGAGATTCCCTTTAGCTCTAGAGCATGGCAAGATGAGTCCCACACCGGACTGTGAAGCACACTGTGTAGCCAGAGAAAACACATTTTCTTCCCAGACCAATGCCTACAATAGCCAGGGGCCTGTCAACAGCAGAGAATTCAGGGATCTTCAAGGCGGCATGAATGGAGCTTTCAAAATGAAAAAGCAAGTCTACTACCAACATGCCCCCATTTCCATAGGCACAAACAGCATACATCCCTGTGGTTTCAAAGAACTCAAAAGAGACACAGAGTACACATTGGTTCCTTCCCTGAATCACATTCTCGAGGCAGAGTGTTCTGCATGTGGTGAACGGCCTCATCCAAGTAACACCCTAGCTAGGCCTCTGGGCCCGTGTCTCTTCAAAGGCCTGCAGTGCTCTAGGAAAAACTGTGCTTTAGTTGCAAAAGGAAAGCAAGCCGTCTTACTCCTGGAGGCAGGGTGACTTCAGGTAGGAGGTCCTGATTGGAAGGAGAAGCCTAGTGTTTTTCTCTGTGCAGCTCAGACTAGGGATTGAGTGCGATTTCCACGGCATGTTGGAACTTGCTTGAACGTTGCTCTTGAACCTGTGCGAGTGCTGTGAATCAAGATATCACAAGAAAGAGTGCAGTGTGTTGCCCATGACTCAGCAGACACAGAGGACCTCCGTGGGACCTATGGGCCTCGTTGTTGTTCAGCGGGCCTACAGGGGTGTGGAGGTACTCAGTGATCTTGGAACTAAAATGATGCTCACCCGAGGGGGATAGGAGTCCTGAAAAGGGTACTTCCTTTAAAATAAATCAAAATAGCGACTAAGAGCACATGGAAAGAGCTGCATGCCTCCCTTTCTGCATGGCCACTCGGGGCCTCACCACGAGGCAAGGACAGATTTGAGATTCCCTTTAACTCTAGAGCATGGCAAGATGAGTCCCACCGCGGACTATGAAGCACACTGTGTAGCCAGAGAAAACACATTTTCTTCCCAGACCAATGCGTACAATAGCCAGGGGCCTGTGAACAGCAGAGTATTTCAGGGAGCTTCAAGGCAGCCTGAATGGAGCTATCAAAATGGATAAGGAAGTCTACTACCAACATGAGCCCATTTCCATAGGCACAAACAGCATACATCCCTGTGGTTTCAAACAACTCAAAAGAGACACAGAGTACACACTGGTTCCTTCCCTGAATCAAATTCTCGAGGCAGGGTGTTCTGCATGTAGTGAACCGCCTCAACCAAGGAACGCCCTAGTTAGGCCTGGGGCCGGTGCCTCTTCAAAATCCTGAAAAGCGTACTGGCGTTAAAATGCTGAAGATAAGCGACTACGGCCTCATGGAAATTGCTACACGCCCGGGTGCTACAGGAAAGACTGTGCTTTAGTTGCAATACGAACGCAACCGATTTTTTCCTGGAGGCCGGGTGACTTCAGGTAGGAGGTCCTGGAAGGAAGGTGAAGCCTAGTGTTTTTCTCAGTTCAGCTCAGACTAGGGAATGTGTGAGACTTCCACAGCAAGTTGGATCTTGCCAAAACAGTGCTCGTGAACCTGTGCGAGTGCTGTGAATCAAGATATCACAAGAAAGAGTGCAGTGTGTTGCCCATGATTCAGCAGACACAGAAGACCTCCGAGGGACCTATGGTCCACGTTGTTCTCAGCAGGGCTACAGAGGTGTGGAGGTAGTCAGGGATATTGGAACGAAAATGCTCCCTCGAGGGTCCTAGGAGTGCTGAAAAGGGTCCTTCCTTTAAAATAAAGCAGAACAGCGTCTATGAGCTCATGGAAAGAGCTGCATGCCTCTCTTTCCCCATGGCTACTCAGGGCCTTACCTCGAGGCAAGGACTCGCGTTGAGGCTCCCTTTAGCTCTAGAGCATGGCATGATGAGTTCCGCCCAGGCCTCTAAAGCTCCGTGTGTAGCCAGAGAAAACACATTTTCTTCCCAGACCAATGCCTACAATAGCCAGGGGCCTGTCCACAGCAGAGAATTTCATGGAGCTTCAAGGCAACATGAATGGAGCTATCAAAATGGATAAGGAAGTCTACTACCAACATGACCCCATTTCCATAGGCAAAAACAGCATACATCCCTGTGGTTTCAAACAAGTCAAAAGAGACACAGAGTACACACTGGTTGCTTCCCTGAATCAACTTCTCGATGTAGGGTGTTCTGCATGTAGTGAACCGCCTCAACCAAGGAACGCCCTAGCTAGGCCCCTAAACCCGTGCCTCTTCAAAAGCCTTCAGTGCTGTAGGAAAAACTGTGCTTTAGTTGCAATAGGAACGCAAGGCGTCTTTCTCCTGGAGGCAGGGTGACTTCAGCTAGGAGGTCCTGGATGGAAGGAGAAGCCTAGTGTTTTTCTCAGTGCAGCCTAGACTAGGGAATGAGTGCGACTTCCACGGCATGCTGGAATTTATTAGAACAGTGCTCATGAATCTGTGCGAGTGTGGGTAAATCAAGATGTCCCAAGAAAGAGTGCAGTGTGTTGCCCATGACTCAGCAGACCCAGAGGACCTCCGAGAGACCTATGGGCTTCGTTGTTTCTCAGCAAGCCAACAAGGTGTGGAAGTAGTCAGGGATCTTGGAACGAAAATGATGCTCCCCCGAGCGTCCTAGGAATGCTGAAAAGGGTACTTCCTTTAAAATAAAGCAGAACAGCGACTAAGAGCTCATGGAAAGAGCTGCCTGCCTCCCTTTCTGCATGGCTACTCAGGGCCTTACCTCAGGGCAAGGACTCAGGTTGAGATTCCCTTTAGCTCTAGAGCATGGCATGATGAGTTCCGCCCAGGCCACTAAAGTTCCGTGTGTAGCCAGAGACAACACATTTTCTTCCCAGACCAATGCCTACAATAGCCAGGGGCCTGTCAACAGCAGAGAATTTCAGGGAGCTTCAAGGCAGCATGAATGGAGCTATCAAAATGGATAAGGAAGTCTATTACCAACATGCCCCCATTTCCATAGGCACAGGCAGCATACATCCGTCTGGTTTCTAACAAGACAAAAGAGACACAGCGTACCCACTAGTTCCTTCCCTGAATCAAAATCGCCTGGCACGGTGTTCTGCATCTAGAGAACTGCCACAACCAAGGAACGCCCTAGCTAGGCCTGTGGGCCCGTGCCTCTTCAAAAGCTTGCAGTGCTATAGGAAAAATTGTGCTCTTGTTGCAATAGGAACGCAAGGCGTCATTCTCTTGCAGGCAGGGTGACTTCAGGTAGGAGGTCCTGGAAGGAAGGCGCAGCCTAGTGTTTTTCTCAGTGTAGCTCAGACTAGGGAATGTGTGCGACTTCCGCAGCAAGTTGGAACTTGCCCAAACGGTGCTCGTGAACCTATGCGAGTGCTGTGAAATCAAGATATCCTAAGAAAGAGTGCAGTGTGTTGCCCATGACTCAACAGACACAGGGGACCTCCCAGGGACCTATGGGCCTCGTTGTTGTTCAGCAGGCCACAGTTTGTGGAGGTACTCAGTGAACTTGGAACTAAAATGATGCTCACCCGAGGGGCCTAGGATTCCTGAAAAGGGTACATCCTTTAAAATAAAGCAGAACAGCGACTAAGAGCTCATGGAGAGAGCTGCATGCCTCCCTTTCTGCATGGCTACTCAGAGCCTTACCTCGAGGACAGGACAGATTTGAGATTCCCTTTAGCTCTAGAGCATGGCAAGATGAGTCCCACACCGGACTATGAAGCACACTGTGTAGCCAGAGAAAACACATTTTCTTCCCAGACCAATGCCTACAATAGCCAGGGGCCTGTCAACAGCAGAGAATTCAGGGATCTTCAAGGCAGCATGAATGGAGCTTTCAAAATGAAAAAGCAAGTCTACTACCAACCTGCCCCCATTTCCATAGGCACAAACAGCATACATCCCTGTGGTTTCAAAGAACTCAAAAGAGACACAGAGTACACATTGGTTCCTTCCCTGAATCACATTCTCGAGGCAGAGTGTTCTGCATGTGGTGAACGGCCTCATCCAAGGAACACCCTAGCTAGGCCTCTGGGCCCGTGTCTCTTCAAAAGCCTGCAGTGCTATAGGAAAAACTGTGCTTTAGTTGCAAAAGGAAAGCAAGCCGTCTTACTCCTGGAGGCAGGGTGACTTCAGGTAGGAGGTCCTGATTGGAAGGAGAAGCCTAGTGTTTTTCTCTGTGCAGCTCAGACTAGGGATTGAGTGCGATTTCCACGGCATGTTGGAACTTGCTTGAACGTTGCTCTTGAACCTGTGCGAGTGCTGTGAATCAAGATATCACAAGAAAGAGTGCAGTGTGTTGCCCATGACTCAGCAGACACAGAGGACCTCCGTGGGACCTATGGGCCTCGTTGTTGTTCAGCGGGCCTACAGGGGTGTGGAGGTACTCAGTGATCTTGGAACTAAAATGATGCTCACCCGAGGGGGATAGGAGTCCTGAAAAGGGTACTTCCTTTAAAATAAATCAAAATAGCGACTAAGAGCACATGGAAAGAGCTGCATGCCTCCCTTTCTGCATGGCCACTCGGGGCCTCACCACGAGGCAAGGACAGATTTGAGATTCCCTTTAACTCTAGAGCATGGCAAGATGAGTCCCACCGCGGACTATGAAGCACACTGTGTAGCCAGAGAAAACACATTTTCTTCCCAGACCAATGCGTACAATAGCCAGGGGCCTGTGAACAGCAGAGAATTTCAGGGAGCTTCAAGGCAGCCTGAATGGAGATATCAAAATGGATAAGGAAGTCTACTACCAACATGAGCCCATTTCCATAGGCACAAACAGCATACATCCCTGTGGTTTCAAACAACTCAAAAGAGACACAGAGTACACACTGGTTCCTTCCCTGAATCAAATTCTCGAGGCAGGGTGTTCTGCATGTAGTGAACCGCCTCAACCAAGGAACGCCCTAGTTAGGCCTGGGGCCGGTGCCTCTTCAAAAGCCTGAAAAGCGTACTGGCGTTAAAATGCTGAAGATAAGCGACTACGGCCTCATGGAAACTGCTACACGCCCGGGTGCTACAGGAAAGACTGTGCTTTAGCTGCAATACGAACGCAACCGATTTTTTCCTGGAGGCAGGGTGACTTCAGGTAGGAGGTCCTGGAAGGAAGGTGAAGCCTAGTGTTTTTCTCAGTTCAGCTCAGACTAGGGAATGTGTGAGACTTCCACAGCAAGTTGGATCTTGCCAAAACAGTGCTCGTGAACCTGTGCGAGTGCTGTGAATCAAGATATCACAAGAAAGAGTGCAGTGTGTTGCCCATGATTCAGCAGACACAGAAGACCTCCGAGGGACCTATGGTCCACGTTGTTCTCAGCAGGGCTACAGAGGTGTGGAGGTAGTCAGGGATATTGGAACGAAAATGCTCCCTCGAGGGTCCTAGGAGTGCTGAAAAGGGTCCTTCCTTTAAAATAAAGCAGAACAGCGACTATGAGCTCATGGAAAGAGCTGCATGCCTCTCTTTCCCCATGGCTACTCAGGGCCTTACCTCGAGGCAAGGACTCGCGTTGAGGCTCCCTTTAGCTCTAGAGCATGGCACGATGAGTTCCGCCCAGGCCACTAAAGCTCCGTGTGTAGCCAGAGAAAACACATTTTCTTCCCAGACCAATGCCTACAATAGCCAGGGGCCTGTCCACAGCAGAGAATTTCATGGAGCTTCAAGGCAACATGAATGGAGCTATCAAAATGGATAAGGAAGTCTACTACCAACATGACCCCATTTCCATAGGCAAAAACAGCATACATCCCTTTGATTTCAAACAAGTCAAAAGAGACACAGAGTACACACTGGTTGCTTCCCTGAATCAACTTCTCGATGTAGGGTGTTCTGCATGTAGTGAACCGCCTCAACCAAGGAACGCCCTACCTAGGCCCCTAAACCCGTGCCTCTTCAAAAGCCTTCAGTGCTGTAGGAAAAACTGTGCTTTAGTTGCAATAGGAACGCAAGGCGTCTTTCTCCTGGAGGCAGGGTGACTTCAGCTAGGAGGTCCTGGATGGAAGGAGAAGCCTAGTGCTTTTCTCAGTGCAGCCCAGAGTAGGGAATGAGTGCGACTTCCACGGCATGCTGGAATTTATTAGAACAGTGCTCATGAATCTGTGCGAGTGTGGGTAAATCAAGATGTCCCAAGAAAGAGTGCAGTGTGTTGCCCATGACTCAGCAGACCCAGAGGACCTCCGAGAGACCTATGGGCTTCGTTGTTTCTCAGCAAGCCAACAAGGTGTGGAAGTAGTCAGGGATCTTGGAACGAAAATGATGCTCCCCCGAGCGTCCTAGGAATGCTGAAAAGGGTACTTCCTTTAAAATAAAGCAGAACAGCGACTAAGAGCTCATGGAAAGAGCTGCCTGCCTCCCTTTCTGCATGGCTACTCAGGGACTTACCTCAGGGCAAGGACTCAGGTTGAGATTCCCTTTAGCTCTAGAGCATGGCATGATGAGTTCCGCCCAGGCCACTAAAGCTCCGTGTGTAGCCAGAGACAACACATTTTCTTCCCAGACCAATGCCTACAATAGCCAGGGGCCTGTCAACAGCAGAGAATTTCAGGGAGCTTCAAGGCAGCATGAATGGAGCTATCAAAATGGATAAGGAAGTCTACTACCAACATGCCCCCATTTCCATAGGCACAGGTAGCATACATCCGTCTGGTTTCTAACAAGACAAAGAGACACAGCGTACCCACTAGTTCCTTCCCTGAATCAAAATCGCCTGGCAGGGTGTTCTGCATCTAGAGAACTGCCACAACCAAGGAACGCCCTAGCTAGGCCTGTGGGCCCGTGCCTCTTCAAAAGCTTGCAGTGCTATAGGAAAAATTGTGCTCTTGTTGCAATAGGAACGCAAGGCGTCATTCTCTTGCAGGCAGGGTGACTTCAGGTAGGAGGTCCTGGAAGGAAGGCGCAGCCTAGTGTTTTTCTCAGTGTAGCTCAGACTAGGGAATGTGTGCGACTTCCGCAGCAAGTTGGAACATGCCCAAACGGTGCTCGTGAACCTATGCGAGTGCTGTGAAATCAAGATATCCTAAGAAAGAGTGCAGTGTGTTGCCCATGACTCAACAGACACAGGGTACCTCCCAGGGACCTATGGGCCTCGTTGTTGTTCAGCAGGCCACAGTTTGTGGAGGTACTCAGTGAACTTGGAACTAAAATGATGCTCACCCGAGGGGCCTAGGATTCCTGAAAAGGGTACATCCTTTAAAATAAAGCAGAACAGCGACTAAGAGCTCATGGAGAGAGCTGCATGCCTCCCTTTCTGCATGGCTACTCAGAGCCTTACCTCGAGGACAGGACAGATTTGAGATTCCCTTTAGCTCTAGAGCATGGCAAGATGAGTCCCACACCGGACTATGAAGCACACTGTGTAGCCAGAGAAAACACATTTTCTTCCCAGACCAATGCCTACAATAGCCAGGGGCCTGTCAACAGCAGAGAATTCAGGGATCTTCAAGGCAGCATGAATGGAGCTTTCAAAATGAAAAAGCAAGTCTACTTCCAACATGCCCCCATTTCCATAGGCACAAACAGCATACATCCCTGTGGTTTCAAACAACTCAAAAGAGACACAGAGTACACATTGGTTCCTTCCCTGAATCACATTCTCGAGGCAGGGTGTTCTGCATGTAGTGAACCGCCTCAACCAAGGAACGCCCTAGTTAGGCCTGGGGCCGGTGCCTCTTCAAAAGCCTGAAAAGCGTACTGGCGTTAAAATGCTGAAGATAAGCGACTACGGCCTCATGGAAACTGCTACACGCCCGGGTGCTACAGGAAAGACTGTGCTTTAGTTGCAATACGAACGCAACCGATTTTTTCCTGGAGGCAGGGTGACTTCAGGTAGGAGGTCCTGGAAGGAAGGTGAAGCCTAGTGTTTTTCTCAGTTCAGCTCAGACTAGGGAATGTGTGAGACTTCCACAGCAAGTTGGATCTTGCCAAAACAGTGCTCGTGAACCTGTGCGAGTGCTGTGAATCAAGATATCACAAGAAAGAGTGCAGTGTGTTGCCCATGATTCAGCAGACACAGAAGACCTCCGAGGGACCTATGGTCCACGTTGTTCTCAGCGGGGCTACAGAGGTGTGGAGGTAGTCAGGGATATTGGAACGAAAATGCTCCCTCGAGGGTCCTAGGAGTGCTGAAAAGGGTCCTTCCTTTAAAATAAAGCAGAAGAGCGACTATGAGCTCATGGAAAGAGCTGCATGCCTCTCTTTCCCCATGGCTACTCAGGGCCTTACCTCGAGGCAAGGACTCGCGTTGAGGCTCCCTTTAGCTCTAGAGCATGGCATGATGAGTTCCGCCCAGGCCACTAAAGCTCCGTGTGTAGCCAGAGAAAACACATTTTCTTCCCAGACCAATGCCTACAATAGCCAGGGGCCTGTCCACAGCAGAGAATTTCATGGAGCTTCAAGGCAACATGAATGGAGCTATCAAAATGGATAAGGAAGTCTACTACCAACATTACCCCATTTCCATAGGCAAAAACAGCATACATCCCTGTGGTTTCAAACAAGTCAAAAGAGACACAGAGTACACACTGGTTGCTTCCCTGAATCAACTTCTCGATGTAGGGTGTTCTGCATGTAGTGAACCGCCTCAACCAAGGAACGCCCTAGCTAGGCCCCTAAACCCGTGCCTCTTCAAAAGCCTTCAGTACTGTAGGAAAAACTGTGCTTTAGTTACAATAGGAACGCAAGGCGTCTTTCTCCTGGAGGCAGGGTGACTTCAGCTAGGAGGTCCTGGATGGAAGGAGAAGCCTAGTGTTTTTCTCAGTGCAGCCCAGACTAGGGAATGAGTGCGACTTCCACGGCATGTTGGAATTTATTAGAACAGTGCTCATGAATCTGTGCGAGTGTGGGTAAATCAAGATGTCCCAAGAAAGAGTGCAGTGTGTTGCCCATGACTCAGCAGACCCAGAGGACCTCCGAGAGACCTATGGGCTTCGTTGTTTCTCAGCAAGCCAACAAGGTGTGGAAGTAGTCAGGGATCTTGGAACGAAAATGATGCTCCCCCGAGCGTCCTAGGAATGCTGAAAAGGGTCCTTCCTTTAAAATAAAGCAGAACAGCGACTAAGAGCTCATGGAAAGTGCTGCCTGCCTCCCTTTCTGCATGGCTACTCAGGGCCTTACCTCAGGGCAAGGACTCAGGTTGAGATTCCCTTTAGCTCTAGAGCATGGCATGATGAGTTCCGCCCAGGCCACTAAAGCTCCGTGTGTAGCCAGAGACAACACATTTTCTTCCCAGACCAATGCCTACAACAGCCAGGGGCCTGTCAAGAGCAGAGAATTTCAGGGAGCTTCAAGGCAGCATGAATGGAGCTATCAAAATGGATAAGGAAGTCTACTACCAACATGCCCCCATTTCCATAGGCACAGGCAGCATACATCCCTGTGGTTTCTAACAAGACAAAAGAGACACAGCGTACCCACTAGTTCCTTCCCTGAATCAAAATCGCCTGGCAGGGTGTTCTGCATGTAGAGAACTGCCACAACCAAGGAACGCCCTAGCTAGGCCTGTGGGCCCGTGCCTCTTCAAAAGCTTGCAGTGCTATAGGAAAAATTGTGCTCTTGCTGCAATAGGAACGCAAGGCGTCATTCTCTTGCAGGCAGGGTGACTTCAGGTAGGAGGTCCTGGAAGGAAGGCGCAGCCTAGTGTTTTTCTCAGTGTAGCTCAGACTAGGGAATGTGTGCGACTTCGGCAGCAAGTTGGAACTTGCCCAAACGGTGCTCGTGAACCTATGCGAGTGCTGTGAAATCAAGATATCACAAGAAAGAGTGCAGTGTGTTGCCCATGATTCAGCAGACACAGAAGACCTCCGAGGGACCTATGGTCCACGTTGTTCTCAGCAGGGCTACAGAGGTGTGGAGGTAGTCAGGGATATTGGAACGAAAATGCTCCCTCGAGGGTCCTAGGAGTGCTGAAAAGGGTCCTTCCTTTAAAATAAAGCAGAACAGCGTCTATGAGCTCATGGAAAGAGCTGCATGCCTCTCTTTCCCCATGGCTACTCAGGGCCTTACCTCGAGGCAAGGACTCGCGTTGAGGCTCCCTTTAGCTCTAGAGCATGGCATGATGAGTTCCGCCCAGGCCACTAAAGCTCCGTGTGTAGCCAGAGAAAACACATTTTCTTCCCAGACCAATGCCTACAATAGCTAGGGGCCTGTCAACAGCAGAGAATTCAGGGATCTTCAAGGCAGCATGAATGGAGCTTTCAAAATGAAAAAGCAAGTCTACTACCAACATGCCCCCATTTCCATAGGCCCAAACAGCATACATCCCTGTGGTTTCAAAGAACTCAAAAGAGACACAGAGTACACATTGGTTCCTTCCCTGAATCACATTCTCGAGGCAGAGTGTTCTGCATGTGGTGAACGGCCTCATCCAAGGAACACCCTAGCTAGGCCTCTGGGCCCGTGTCTCTTCAAAAGCCTGCAGTGCTATAGGAAAAACTGTGCTTTAGTTGCAAAAGGAAAGCAAGCCGTCTTACTCCTGGAGGCAGGGTGACTTCAGGTAGGAGGTCCTGATTGGAAGGAGAAGCCTAGTGTTTTTCTCTGTGCAGCTCAGACTAGGGATTGAGTGCGATTTCCACGGCATGTTGGAACTTGCTTGAACGTTGCTCTTGAACCTGTGCGAGTGCTGTGAATCAAGATATCACAAGAAAGAGTGCAGTGTGTTGCCCATGACTCAGCAGACACAGAGGACCTCCGTGGGACCTATGGGCCTCGTTGTTGTTCAGCGGGCCTACAGGGGTGTGGAGGTACTCAGTGATCTTGGAACTAAAATGATGCTCACCCGAGGGGGATAGGAGTCCTGAAAAGGGTACTTCCTTTAAAATAAATCAAAATAGCGACTAAGAGCACATGGAAAGAGCTGCATGCCTCCCTTTCTGCATGGCCACTCGGGGCCTCACCACGAGGCAAGGACAGATTTGAGATTCCCTTTAACTCTAGAGCATGGCAAGATGAGTCCCACCGCGGACTATGAAGCACACTGTGTAGCCAGAGAAAACACATTTTCTTCCCAGACCAAGGCGTACAATAGCCAGGGGCCTGTGAACAGCAGAGAATTTCAGGGAGCTTCAAGGCAGCCTGAATGGAGATATCAAAATGGATAAGGAAGTCTACTACCAACATGAGCCCATTTCCATAGGCAAAAACAGCATACATCCCTGTGGTTTCAAACAACTCAAAAGAGACACAGAGTACACACTGGTTCCTTCTCTGAATCAAATTCTCGAGGCAGGGTGTTCTGCATGTAGTGAACCGCCTCAACCAAGGAACGCCCTAGTTAGGCCTGGGGCCGGTGCCTCTTCAAAAGCCTGAAAAGCGTACTGGCGTTAAAATGCTGAAGATAAGCGACTACGGCCTCATGGAAACTGCTACACGCCCGGGTGCTACAGGAAAGACTGTGCTTTAGTTGCAATACGAACGCAACCGATTTTTTCCTGGAGGCAGGGTGACTTCAGGTAGGAGGTCCTGGAAGGAAGGTGAAGCCTAGTGTTTTTCTCAGTTCAGCTCAGACTAGGGAATGTGTGAGACTTCCACAGCAAGTTGGATCTTGCCAAAACAGTGCTCGTGAACCTGTGCGAGTGCTGTGAATCAAGATATCACAAGAAAGAGTGCAGTGTGTTGCCCATGATTCAGCAGACACAGAAGACCTCCGAGGGACCTATGGTCCACGTTGTTCTCAGCAGGGCTACAGAGGTGTGGAGGTAGTCAGGGATATTGGAACGAAAATGCTCCCTCGAGGGTCCTAGGAGTGCTGAAAAGGGTCCTTCCTTTAAAATAAAGCAGAACAGCGACTATGAGCTCATGGAAAGAGCTGCATGCCTCTCTTTCCCCATGGCTACTCAGGGCCTTACCTCGAGGCAAGGACTCGCGTTGAGGCTCCCTTTAGCTCTAGAGCATGGCACGATGAGTTCCGCCCAGGCCACTAAAGCTCCGTGTGTAGCCAGAGAAAACACATTTTCTTCCCAGACCAATGCCTACAATAGCCAGGGGCCTGTCCACAGCAGAGAATTTCATGGAGCTTCAAGGCAACATGAATGGAGCTATCAAAATGGATAAGGAAGTCTACTACCAACATGACCCCATTTCCATAGGCAAAAACAGCATACATCCCTTTGATTTCAAACAAGTCAAAAGAGACACAGAGTACACACTGGTTGCTTCCCTGAATCAACTTCTCGATGTAGGGTGTTCTGCATGTAGTGAACCGCCTCAACCAAGGAACGCCCTACCTAGGCCCCTAAACCCGTGCCTCTTCAAAAGCCTTCAGTGCTGTAGGAAAAACTGTGCTTTAGTTGCAATAGGAACGCAAGGCGTCTTTCTCCTGGAGGCAGGGTGACTTCAGCTAGGAGGTCCTGGATGGAAGGAGAAGCCTAGTGCTTTTCTCAGTGCAGCCCAGAGTAGGGAATGAGTGCGACTTCCACGGCATGCTGGAATTTATTAGAACAGTGCTCATGAATCTGTGCGAGTGTGGGTAAATCAAGATGTCCCAAGAAAGAGTGCAGTGTGTTGCCCATGACTCAGCAGACCCAGAGGACCTCCGAGAGACCTATGGGCTTCGTTGTTTCTCAGCAAGCCAACAAGGTGTGGAAGTAGTCAGGGATCTTGGAACGAAAATGATGCTCCCCCGAGCGTCCTAGGAATGCTGAAAAGGGTACTTCCTTTAAAATAAAGCAGAACAGCGACTAAGAGCTCATGGAAAGAGCTGCCTGCCTCCCTTTCTGCATGGCTACTCAGGGCCTTACCTCAGGGCAAGGACTCAGGTTGAGATTCCCTTTAGCTCTAGAGCATGGCATGATGAGTTCCGCCCAGGCCACTAAAGCTCCGTGTGTAGCCAGAGACAACACATTTTCTTCCCAGACCAATGCCTACAACAGCCAGGGGCCTGTCAAGAGCAGAGAATTTCAGGGAGCTTCAAGGCAGCATGAATGGAGCTATCAAAATGGATAAGGAAGTCTACTACCAACATGCCCCCATTTCCATAGGCACAGGCAGCATACATCCCTGTGGTTTCTAACAAGACAAAAGAGACACAGCGTACCCACTAGTTCCTTCCCTGAATCAAAATCGCCTGGCAGGGTGTTCTGCATCTAGAGAACTGCCACAACCAAGGAACGCCCTAGCTAGGCCTGTGGGCCCGTGCCTCTTCAAAAGCTTGCAGTGCTATAGGAAAAATTGTGCTCTTGCTGCAATAGGAACGCAAGGCGTCATTCTCTTGCAGGCAGGGTGACTTCAGGTAGGAGGTCCTGGAAGGAAGGCGCAGCCTAGTGTTTTTCTCAGTGTAGCTCAGACTAGGGAATGTGTGCGACTTCGGCAGCAAGTTGGAACTTGCCCAAACGGTGCTCGTGAACCTATGCGAGTGCTGTGAAATCAAGATATCACAAGAAAGAGTGCAGTGTGTTGCCCATGATTCAGCAGACACAGAAGACCTCCGAGGGACCTATGGTCCACGTTGTTCTCAGCAGGGCTACAGAGGTGTGGAGGTAGTCAGGGATATTGGAACGAAAATGCTCCCTCGAGGGTCCTAGGAGTGCTGAAAAGGGTCCTTCCTTTAAAATAAAGCAGAACAGCGTCTATGAGCTCATGGAAAGAGCTGCATGCCTCTCTTTCCCCATGGCTACTCAGGGCCTTACCTCGAGGCAAGGACTCGCGTTGAGGCTCCCTTTAGCTCTAGAGCATGGCATGATGAGTTCCGCCCAGGCCACTAAAGCTCCGTGTGTAGCCAGAGAAAACACATTTTCTTCCCAGACCAATGCCTACAATAGCTAGGGGCCTGTCAACAGCAGAGAATTCAGGGATCTTCAAGGCAGCATGAATGGAGCTTTCAAAATGAAAAAGCAAGTCTACTACCAACATGCCCCCATTTCCATAGGCCCAAACAGCATACATCCCTGTGGTTTCAAAGAACTCAAAAGAGACACAGAGTACACATTGGTTCCTTCCCTGAATCACATTCTCGAGGCAGAGTGTTCTGCATGTGGTGAACGGCCTCATCCAAGGAACACCCTAGCTAGGCCTCTGGGCCCGTGTCTCTTCAAAAGCCTGCAGTGCTATAGGAAAAACTGTGCTTTAGTTGCAAAAGGAAAGCAAGCCGTCTTACTCCTGGAGGCAGGGTGACTTCAGGTAGGAGGTCCTGATTGGAAGGAGAAGCCTAGTGTTTTTCTCTGTGCAGCTCAGACTAGGGATTGAGTGCGATTTCCACGGCATGTTGGAACTTGCTTGAACGTTGCTCTTGAACCTGTGCGAGTGCTGTGAATCAAGATATCACAAGAAAGAGTGCAGTGTGTTGCCCATGACTCAGCAGACACAGAGGACCTCCGTGGGACCTATGGGCCTCGTTGTTGTTCAGCGGGCCTACAGGGGTGTGGAGGTACTCAGTGATCTTGGAACTAAAATGATGCTCACCCGAGGGGGATAGGAGTCCTGAAAAGGGTACTTCCTTTAAAATAAATCAAAATAGCGACTAAGAGCACATGGAAAGAGCTGCATGCCTCCCTTTCTGCATGGCCACTCGGGGCCTCACCACGAGGCAAGGACAGATTTGAGATTCCCTTTAACTCTAGAGCATGGCAAGGTGAGTCCCACCGCGGACTATGAAGCACACTGTGTAGCCAGAGAAAACACATTTTCTTCCCAGACCAATGCGTACAATAGCCAGGGGCCTGTGAACAGCAGAGTATTTCAGGGAGCTTCAAGGCAGCCTGAATGGAGCTATCAAAATGGATAAGGAAGTCTACTACCAACATGAGCCCATTTCCATAGGCAAAAACAGCATACATCCCTGTGGTGTCAAACAACTCAAAAGAGACACAGAGTACACACTGGTTCCTTCCCTGAATCAAATTCTCGAGGCAGGGTGTTCTGCATGTAGTGAACCGCCTCAACCAAGGAACGCCCTAGTTAGGCCTGGGGCCGGTGCCTCTTCAAAAGCCTGAAAAGCGTACTGGCGTTAAAATGCTGAAGATAAGCGACTACGGCCTCATGGAAATTGCTACACGCCCGGGTGCTACAGGAAAGACTGTGCTTTAGTTGCAATACGAACGCAACCGATTTTTTCCTGGAGGCAGGGTGACTTCAGGTAGGAGGTCCTGGAAGGAAGGTGAAGCCTAGTGTTTTTCTCAGTTCAGCTCAGACTAGGGAATGTGTGAGACTTCCACAGCAAGTTGGATCTTGCCAAAACAGTGCTCGTGAACCTGTGCGAGTGCTGTGAATCAAGATATCACAAGAAAGAATGCAGTGTGTTGCCCATGATTCAGCAGACACAGAAGACCTCCGAGGGACCTATGGTCCACGTTGTTCTCAGCAGGGCTACAGAGGTGTGGAGGTAGTCAGGGATATTGGAACGAAAATGCTCCCTCGAGGGTCCTAGGAGTGCTGAAAAGGGTCCTTCCTTTAAAATAAAGCAGAACAGCGTCTATGAGCTCATGGAAAGAGCTGCATGCCTCTCTTTCCCCATGGCTACTCAGGGCCTTACCTCGAGGCAAGGACTCGCGTTGAGGCTCCCTTTAGCTCTAGAGCATGGCATGATGAGTTCCGCCCAGGCCACTAAAGCTCCGTGTGTAGCCAGAGAAAACACATTTTCTTCCCAGACCAATGCCTACAATAGCCAGGGGCCTGTCCACAGCAGAGAATTTCATGGAGCTTCAAGGCAACATGAATGGAGCTATCAAAAAGGATAAGGAAGTCTACTACCAACATGACCCCATTTCCATAGGCAAAAACAGCATACATCCCTGTGGTTTCAAACAACTCAGAAGAGACACAGAGTACACACTGGTTGCTTCCCTGAATCAACTTCTCGATGTAGGGTGTTCTGCATGTAGTGAACCGCCTCAACCCAGGAACCCCCTAGCTAGGCCCCTAAACCCGTGCCTCTTCAAAAGCCTTCAGTGCTGTAGGAAAAACTGTGCTTTAGTTGCAATAGGAACGCAAGGCGTCTTTCTCCTGGAGGCAGGGTGACTTCAGCTAGGAGGTCCTGGATGGAAGGAGAAGCCTAGTGTTTTTCTCAGTGCAGCCCAGACTAGGGAATGAGTGCGACTTCCACGGCATGTTGGAATTTATTAGAACGGTGCTCATGAATCTGTGCGAGTGCTGGGTAAATCAAGATGTCCCAAGAAAGAGTGCAGTGTGTTTCCCATGACTCAGCAGACCCAGAGGACCTCCGAGAGACCTATGGGCTTCGTTGTTTCTCAGCAAGCCAACAAGGTGTGGAAGTAGTCAGGAATCTTGGAACGAAAATGATGCTCCCCCGAGAGTCCTAGGAATGCTGAAAAGGGTACTTCCTTTAAAATAAAGCAGAACAGCGACTAAGAGCTCATGGAAAGAGCTGCCTGCCTCCCTTTCTGCATGGCTACTCAGGGCCTTACCTCAGGGCAAGGACTCAGGTTGAGATTCCCTTTAGCTCTAGAGCATGGCATGATGAGTTCCGCCCAGGCCACTAAAGCTCCGTGTGTAGCCAGAGACAACACATTTTCTTCCCAGACCAATGCCTACAATAGCCAGGGGCCTGTCAACAGCAGAGAATTTCAGGGAGCTTCAAGGCAGCATGAATGGAGCTATCAAAATGGATAAGGAAGTCTACTACCAACATGCCCCCATTTCCATAGGCACAGGCAGCATACATCCGTCTGGTTTCTAACAAGACAAAAGAGACACAGCGTACCCACTAGTTCCTTCCCTGAATCAAAATCGCCTGGCACGGTGTTCTGCATCTAGAGAACTGCCACAACCAAGGAACGCCCTAGCTAGGCCTGTGGGCCCGTGCCTCTTCAAAAGCTTGCAGTGCTATAGGAAAAATTGTGCTCTTGTTGCAATAGGAACGCAAGGCGTCATTCTCTTGCAGGCAGGGTGACTTCAGGTAGGAGGTCCTGGAAGGAAGGCGCAGCCTAGTGTTTTTCTCAGTGTAGCTCAGACTAGGGAATGTGTGCGACTTCCGCAGCAAGTTGGAAATTGCCCAAACGGTGCTCGTGAACCTATGCGAGTGCTGTGAAATCAAGATATCCTAAGAAAGAGTGCAGTGTGTTGCCCATGACTCAACAGACACAGGGGACCTCCCAGGGACCTATGGGCCTCGTTGTTGTTCAGCAGGCCACAGTTTGTGGAGGTACTCAGTGAACTTGGAACTAAAATGATGCTCACCCGAGGGGCCTAGGATTCCTGAAAAGGGTACATCCTTTAAAATAAAGCAGAACAGCGACTAAGAGCTCATGGAGAGAGCTGCATGCCTCCCTTTCTGCATGGCTACTCAGAGCCTTACCTCGAGGACAGGACAGATTTGAGATTCCCTTTAGCTCTAGAGCATGGCAAGATGAGTCCCACACCGGACTGTGAAGCACACTGTGTAGCCAGAGAAAACACATTTTCTTCCCAGAACAATGCCTACAATAGCCAGGGGCCTGTCAACAGCAGAGAATTCAGGGATCTTCAAGGCAGCATGAATGGAGCTTTCAAAATGAAAAAGCAAGTCTACTACCAACATGCCCCCATTTCCATAGGCCCAAACAGCATACATCCCTGTGGTTTCAAAGAACTCAAAAGAGACACAGAGTACACATTGGTTCCTTCCCTGAATCACATTCTCGAGGCAGAGTGTTCTGCATGTGGTGAACGGCCTCATCCAAGTAACACCCTAGCTAGGCCTCTGGGCCCGTGTCTCTTCAAAAGCCTGCAGTGCTCTAGGAAAAACTGTGCTTTAGTTGCAAAAGGAAAGCAAGCCGTCTTACTCCTGGAGGCAGGGTGACTTCAGGTAGGAGGTCCTGATTGGAAGGAGAAGCCTAGTGTTTTTCTCTGTGCAGCTCAGACTAGGGATTGAGTGCGATTTCCACGGCATGTTGGAACTTGCTTGAACGTTGCTCTTGAACCTGTGCGAGTGCTGTGAATCAAGATATCACAAGAAAGAGTGCAGTGTGTTGCCCATGACTCAGCAGACACAGAGGACCTCCGTGGGACCTATGGGCCTCGTTGTTGTTCAGCGGGCCTACAGGGGTGTGGAGGTACTCAGTGATCTTGGAACTAAAATGATGCTCACCCGAGGGGGATAGGAGTCCTGAAAAGGGTACTTCCTTTAAAATAAATCAAAATAGCGACTAAGAGCACATGGAAAGAGCTGCATGCCTCCCTTTCTGCATGGCCACTCGGGGCCTCACCACGAGGCAAGGACAGATTTGAGATTCCCTTTAACTCTAGAGCATGGCAAGATGAGTCCCACCGCGGACTATGAAGCACACTGTGTAGCCAGAGAAAACACATTTTCTTCCCAGACCAAGGCGTACAATAGCCAGGGGCCTGTGAACAGCAGAGAATTTCAGGGAGCTTCAAGGCAGCCTGAATGGAGATATCAAAATGGATAAGGAAGTCTACTACCAACATGAGCCCATTTCCATAGGCAAAAACAGCATACATCCCTGTGGTTTCAAACAACTCAAAAGAGACACAGAGTACACACTGGTTCCTTCTCTGAATCAAATTCTCGAGGCAGGGTGTTCTGCATGTAGTGAACCGCCTCAACCAAGGAACGCCCTAGTTAGGCCTGGGGCCGGTGCCTCTTCAAAAGCCTGAAAAGCGTACTGGCGTTAAAATGCTGAAGATAAGCGACTACGGCCTCATGGAAACTGCTACACGCCCGGGTGCTACAGGAAAGACTGTGCTTTAGTTGCAATACGAACGCAACCGATTTTTTCCTGGAGGCAGGGTGACTTCAGGTAGGAGGTCCTGGAAGGAAGGTGAAGCCTAGTGTTTTTCTCAGTTCAGCTCAGACTAGGGAATGTGTGAGACTTCCACAGCAAGTTGGATCTTGCCAAAACAGTGCTCGTGAACCTGTGCGAGTGCTGTGAATCAAGATATCACAAGAAAGAGTGCAGTGTGTTGCCCATGATTCAGCAGACACAGAAGACCTCCGAGGGACCTATGGTCCACGTTGTTCTCAGCAGGGCTACAGAGGTGTGGAGGTAGTCAGGGATATTGGAACGAAAATGCTCCCTCGAGGGTCCTAGGAGTGCTGAAAAGGGTCCTTCCTTTAAAATAAAGCAGAACAGCGACTATGAGCTCATGGAAAGAGCTGCATGCCTCTCTTTCCCCATGGCTACTCAGGGCCTTACCTCGAGGCAAGGACTCGCGTTGAGGCTCCCTTTAGCTCTAGAGCATGGCATGATGAGTTCCGCCCAGGCCTCTAAAGCTCCGTGTGTAGCCAGAGAAAACACATTTTCTTCCCAGACCAATGCCTACAATAGCCAGGGGCCTGTCCACAGCAGAGAATTTCATGGAGCTTCAAGGCAACATGAATGGAGCTATCAAAATGGATAAGGAAGTCTACTACCAACATGACCCCATTTCCATAGGCAAAAACAGCATACATCCCTGTGGTTTCAAACAAGTCAAAAGAGACACAGAGTACACACTGGTTGCTTCCCTGAATCAACTTCTCGATGTAGGGTGTTCTGCATGTAGTGAACCGCCTCAACCAAGGAACGCCCTAGCTAGGCCCCTAAACCCGTGCCTCTTCAAAAGCCTTCAGTGCTGTAGGAAAAACTGTGCTTTAGTTGCAATAGGAACGCAAGGCGTCTTTCTCCTGGAGGCAGGGTGACTTCAGCTAGGAGGTCCTGGATGGAAGGAGAAGCCTAGTGTTTTTCTCAGTGCAGCCCAGACTAGGGAATGAGTGCGACTTCCACGGCATGCTGGAATTTATTAGAACAGTGCTCATGAATCTGTGCGAGTGTGGGTAAATCAAGATGTCCCAAGAAAGAGTGCAGTGTGTTGCCCATGACTCAGCAGACCCAGAGGACCTCCGAGAGACCTATGGGCTTCGTTGTTTCTCAGCAAGCCAACAAGGTGTGGAAGTAGTCAGGGATCTTGGAACGAAAATGATGCTCCCCCGAGCGTCCTAGGAATGCTGAAAAGGGTACTTCCTTTAAAATAAAGCAGAACAGCGACTAAGAGCTCATGGAAAGAGCTGCCTGCCTCCCTTTCTGCATGGCTACTCAGGGCCTTACCTCAGGGCAAGGACTCAGGTTGAGATTCCCTTTAGCTCTAGAGCATGGCATGATGAGTTCCGCCCAGGCCACTAAAGCTCCGTGTGTAGCCAGAGACAACACATTTTCTTCCCAGACCAATGCCTACAATAGCCAGGGGCCTGTCAACAGCAGAGAATTTCAGGGAGCTTCAAGGCAGCATGAATGGAGCTATCAAAATGGATAAGGAAGTCTACTACCAACATGCCCCCATTTCCATAGGCACAGGCAGCATACATCCGTCTGGTTTCTAACAAGACAAAGAGACACAGCGTACCCACTAGTTCCTTCCCTGAATCAAAATCGCCTGGCAGGGTGTTCTGCATCTAGAGAACTGCCACAACCAAGGAACGCCCTAGCTAGGCCTGTGGGCCCGTGCCTCTTCAAAAGCTTGCAGTGCTATAGGAAAAATTGTGCTCTTGTTGCAATAGGAACGCAAGGCGTCATTCTCTTGCAGGCAGGGTGACTTCAGGTAGGAGGTCCTGGAAGGAAGGCGCAGCCTAGTGTTTTTCTCAGTGTAGCTCAGACTAGGGAATGTGTGCGACTTCCGCAGCAAGTTGGAAATTGCCCAAACGGTGCTCGTGAACCTATGCGAGTGCTGTGAAATCAAGATATCCTAAGAAAGAGTGCAGTGTGTTGCCCATGACTCAACAGACACAGGGTACCTCCCAGGGACCTATGGGCCTCGTTGTTGTTCAGCAGGCCACAGTTTGTGGAGGTACTCAGTGAACTTGGAACTAAAATGATGCTCACCCGAGGGGCCTAGGATTCCTGAAAAGGGTACATCCTTTAAAATAAAGCAGAACAGCGACTAAGAGCTCATGGAGAGAGCTGCATGCCTCCCTTTCTGCATGGCTACTCAGAGCCTTACCTCGAGGACAGGACAGATTTGAGATTCCCTTTAGCTCTAGAGCATGGCAAGATGAGTCCCACACCGGACTGTGAAGCACACTGTGTAGCCAGAGAAAACACATTTTCTTCCCAGAACAATGCCTACAATAGCCAGGGGCCTGTCAACAGCAGAGAATTCAGGGATCTTCAAGGCAGCATGAATGGAGCTTTCAAAATGAAAAAGCAAGTCTACTTCCAACATGCCCCCATTTCCATAGGCACAAACAGCATACATCCCTGTGGTTTCAAAGAACTCAAAAGAGACACAGAGTACACATTGGTTCCTTCCCTGAATCACATTCTCGAGGCAGAGTGTTCTGCATGTGGTGAACGGCCTCATCCAAGTAACACCCTAGCTAGGCCTCTGGGCCCGTGTCTCTTCAAAAGCCTGCAGTGCTATAGGAAAAACTGTGCTTTAGTTGCAAAAGGAAAGCAAGCCGTCTTACTCCTGGAGGCAGGGTGACTTCAGGTAGGAGGTCCTGATTGGAAGGAGAAGCCTAGTGTTTTTCTCTGTGCAGCTCAGACTAGGGATTGAGTGCGATTTCCACGGCATGTTGGAACTTGCTTGAACGTTGCTCTTAAACCTGTGCGAGTGCTGTGAATCAAGATATCACAAGAAAGAGTGCAGTGTGTTGCCCATGACTCAGCAGACACAGAGGACCTCCGTGGGACCTATGTGCCTCGTTGTTGTTCAGCGGGCCTACAGGGGTGTGGAGGTACTCAGTGATCTTGGAACTAAAATGATGCTCACCCGAGGGGGATAGGAGTCCTGAAAAGGGTACTTCCTTTAAAATAAATCAAAATAGCGACTAAGAGCACATGGAAAGAGCTGCATGCCTCCCTTTCTGCATGGCCACTCGGGGCCTCACCACGAGGCAAGGACAGATTTGAGATTCCCTTTAACTCTAGAGCATGGCAAGATGAGTCCCACCGCGGACTATGAAGCACACTGTGTAGCCAGAGAAAACACATTTTCTTCCCAGACCAATGCGTACAATAGCCAGGGGCCTGTGAACAGCAGAGTATTTCAGGGAGCTTCAAGGCAGCCTGAATGGAGCTATCAAAATGGATAAGGAAGTCTACTACCAACATGAGCCCATTTCCATAGGCAAAAACAGCATACATCCCTGTGGTGTCAAACAACTCAAAAGAGACACAGAGTACACACTGGTTCCTTCCCTGAATCAAATTCTCGAGGCAGGGTGTTCTGCATGTAGTGAACCGCCTCAACCAAGGAACGCCCTAGTTAGGCCTGGGGCCGGTGCCTCTTCAAAAGCCTGAAAAGCGTACTGGCGTTAAAATGCTGAAGATAAGCGACTACGGCCTCATGGAAATTGCTACACGCCCGGGTGCTACAGGAAAGACTGTGCTTTAGTTGCAATACGAACGCAACCGATTTTTTCCTGGAGGCAGGGTGACTTCAGGTAGGAGGTCCTGGAAGGAAGGTGAAGCCTAGTGTTTTTCTCAGTTCAGCTCAGACTAGGGAATGTGTGAGACTTCCACAGCAAGTTGGATCTTGCCAAAACAGTGCTCGTGAACCTGTGCGAGTGCTGTGAATCAAGATATCACAAGAAAGAATGCAGTGTGTTGCCCATGATTCAGCAGACACAGAAGACCTCCGAGGGACCTATGGTCCACGTTGTTCTCAGCAGGGCTACAGAGGTGTGGAGGTAGTCAGGGATATTGGAACGAAAATGCTCCCTCGAGGGTCCTAGGAGTGCTGAAAAGGGTCCTTCCTTTAAAATAAAGCAGAACAGCGTCTATGAGCTCATGGAAAGAGCTGCATGCCTCTCTTTCCCCATGGCTACTCAGGGCCTTACCTCGAGGCAAGGACTCGCGTTGAGGCTCCCTTTAGCTCTAGAGCATGGCATGATGAGTTCCGCCCAGGCCACTAAAGCTCCGTGTGTAGCCAGAGAAAACACATTTTCTTCCCAGACCAATGCCTACAATAGCCAGGGGCCTGTCCACAGCAGAGAATTTCATGGAGCTTCAAGGCAACATGAATGGAGCTATCAAAAAGGATAAGGAAGTCTACTACCAACATGACCCCATTTCCATAGGCAAAAACAGCATACATCCCTGTGGTTTCAAACAACTCAGAAGAGACACAGAGTACACACTGGTTGCTTCCCTGAATCAACTTCTCGATGTAGGGTGTTCTGCATGTAGTGAACCGCCTCAACCCAGGAACCCCCTAGCTAGGCCCCTAAACCCGTGCCTCTTCAAAAGCCTTCAGTGCTGTAGGAAAAACTGTGCTTTAGTTGCAATAGGAACGCAAGGCGTCTTTCTCCTGGAGGCAGGGTGACTTCAGCTAGGAGGTCCTGGATGGAAGGAGAAGCCTAGTGTTTTTCTCAGTGCAGCCCAGACTAGGGAATGAGTGCGACTTCCACGGCATGTTGGAATTTATTAGAACGGTGCTCATGAATCTCTGCGAGTGCTGGGTAAATCAAGATGTCCCAAGAAAGAGTGCAGTGTGTTTCCCATGACTCAGCAGACCCAGAGGACCTCCGAGAGACCTATGGGCTTCGTTGTTTCTCAGCAAGCCAACAAGGTGTGGAAGTAGTCAGGAATCTTGGAACGAAAATGATGCTCCCCCGAGAGTCCTAGGAATGCTGAAAAGGGTACTTCCTTTAAAATAAAGCAGAACAGCGACTAAGAGCTCATGGAAAGAGCTGCCTGCCTCCCTTTCTGCATGGCTACTCAGGGCCTTACCTCAGGGCAAGGACTCAGGTTGAGATTCCCTTTAGCTCTAGAGCATGGCATGATGAGTTCCGCCCAGGCCACTAAAGCTACGTGTGTAGCCAGAGACAACACATTTTCTTCCCAGACCAATGCCTACAATAGCCAGGGGCCTGTCAACAGCAGAGAATTTCAGGGAGCTTCAAGGCAGCATGAATGGAGCTATCAAAATGGATAAGGAAGTCTACTACCAACATGCCCCCATTTCCATAGGCACAGGCAGCATACATCCGTCTGGTTTCTAACAAGACAAAAGAGACACAGCGTACCCACTAGTTCCTTCCCTGAATCAAAATCGCCTGGCACGGTGTTCTGCATCTAGAGAACTGCCACAACCAAGGAACGCCATAGCTAGGCCTGTGGGCCCGTGCCTCTTCAAAAGCTTGCAGTGCTATAGGAAAAATTGTGCTCTTGTTGCAATAGGAACGCAAGGCGTCATTCTCTTGCAGGCAGGGTGACTTCAGGTAGGAGGTCCTGGAAGGAAGGCGCAGCCTAGTGTTTTTCTCAGTGTAGCTCAGACTAGGGAATGTGTGCGACTTTCGCAGCAAGTTGGAACTTGCCCAAACGGTGCTCGTGAACCTATGCGAGTGCTGTGAAATCAAGATATCCTAAGAAAGAGTGCAGTGTGTTGCCCATGACTCAACAGACACAGGGGACTTCCCAGGGACCTATGGGCCTCGTTGTTGTTCAGCAGGCCACAGTTTGTGGAGGTACTCAGTGAACTTGGAACTAAAATGATGCTCACCCGAGGGGCCTAGGATTCCTGAAAAGGGTACATCCTTTAAAATAAAGCAGAACAGCGACTAAGAGCTCATGGAGAGAGCTGCATGCCTCCCTTTCTGCATGGCTACTCAGAGCCTTACCTCGAGGACAGGACAGATTTGAGATTCCCTTTAGCTCTAGAGCATGGCAAGATGAGTCCCACACCGGACTATGAAGCACACTGTGTAGCCAGAGAAAACACATTTTCTTCCCAGACCAATGCCTACAATAGCCAGGGGCCTGTCAACAGCAGAGAATTCAGGGATCTTCAAGGCAGCATGAATGGAGCTTTCAAAATGAAAAAGCAAGTCTACTTCCAACATGCCCCCATTTCCATAGGCACAAACAGCATACATCCCTGTGGTTTCAAAGAACTCAAAAGAGACACAGAGTACACATTGGTTCCTTCCCTGAATCACATTCTCGAGGCAGAGTGTTCTGCATGTGGTGAACGGCCTCATCCAAGTAACACCCTAGCTAGGCCTCTGGGCCCGTGTCTCTTCAAAAGCCTGCAGTGCTATAGGAAAAACTGTGCTTTAGTTGCAAAAGGAAAGCAAGCCGTCTTACTCCTGGAGGCAGGGTGACTTCAGGTAGGAGGTCCTGATTGGAAGGAGAAGCCTAGTGTTTTTCTCTGTGCAGCTCAGACTAGGGATTGAGTGCGATTTCCACGGCATGTTGGAACTTGCTTGAACGTTGCTCTTGAACCTGTGCGAGTGCTGTGAATCAAGATATCACAAGAAAGAGTGCAGTGTGTTGCCCATGACTCAGCAGACACAGAGGACCTCCGTGGGACCTATGGGCCTCGTTGTTGTTCAGCGGGCTTACAGGGGTGTGGAGGTACTCAGTGATCTTGGAACTAAAATGATGCTCACCCGAGGGGGATAGGAGTCCTGAAAAGGGTACTTCCTTTAAAATAAAGCCAAATAGCGACTAAGAGCACATGGAAAGAGCTGCATGCCTCCCTTTCTGCATGGCCACTCGGGGCCTCACCACGAGGCAAGGACAGATTTGAGATTCCCTTTAACTCTACAGCATGGCAAGATGAGTCCCACCGCGGACTATGAAGCACACTGTGTAGCCAGAGAAAACACATTTTCTTCCCAGACCAATGCCTACAATAGCCAGGGGCCTGTCAACAGCAGAGAATTCAGGGATCTTCAAGGCGGCATGAATGGAGCTTTCAAAATGAAAAAGCAAGTCTACTACCAACATGCCCCCATTTCCATAGGCACAAACAGCATACATCCCTGTGGTTTCAAACAACTCAAAAGAGACACAGAGTACACACTGGTTCCTTCCCTGAATCAAATTCTCGAGGCAGGGTGTTCTGCATGTAGTGAACCGCCTCAACCAAGGAACGCCCTAGTTAGGCCTGGGGCCGGTGCCTCTTCAAAAGCCTGAAAAGCGTACTGGCGTTAAAATGCTGAAGATAAGCGACTACGGCCTCATGGAAATTGCTACACGCCCGGGTGCTACAGGAAAGACTGTGCTTTAGTTGCAATACGAACGCAACCGATTTTTTCCTGGAGGCAGGGTGACTTCAGGTAGGAGGTCCTGGAAGGAAGGTGAAGCCTAGTGTTTTTCTCAGTTCAGCTCAGACTAGGGAATGTGTGAGACTTCCACAGCAAGTTGGATCTTGCCAAAACAGTGCTCGTGAACCTGTGCGAGTGCGGTGAATCAAGATATCACAAGAAAGAGTGCAGTGTGTTGCCCATGATTCAGCAGACACAGAAGACCTCCGAGGGACCTATGGTCCACGTTGTTCTCAGCAGGGCTACAGAGGTGTGGAGGTAGTCAGGGATATTGGAACGAAAATGCTCCCTCGAGGGTCCTAGGAGTGCTGAAAAGGGTCCTTCCTTTAAAATAAAGCAGAACAGCGTCTATGAGCTCATGGAAAGAGCTGCATGCCTCTCTTTCCCCATGGCTACTCAGGGCCTTACCTCGAGGCAAGGACTCGCGTTGAGGCTCCCTTTAGCTCTAGAGCATGGCATGATGAGTTCCGCCCAGGCCACTAAAGCTCCGTGTGTAGCCAGAGAAAAGACATTTTCTTCCCAGACCAATGCCTACAATAGCTAGGGGCCTGTCAACAGCAGAGAATTCAGGGATCTTCAAGGCAGCATGAATGGAGCTTTCAAAATGAAAAAGCAAGTCTACTACTAACATGCCCCCATTTCCATAGGCCCAAACAGCATACATCCCTGTGGTTTCAAAGAACTCAAAAGAGACACAGAGTACACATTGGTTCCTTCCCTGAATCACATTCTCGAGGCAGAGTGTTCTGCATGTGGTGAACGGCCTCATCCAAGTAACACCCTAGCTAGGCCTCTGGGCCCGTGTCTCTTCAAAAGCCTGCAGTGCTATAGGAAAAACTGTGCTTTAGTTGCAAAAGGAAAGCAAGCCGTCTTACTCCTGGAGGCAGGGTGACTTCAGGTAGGAGGTCCTGATTGGAAGGAGAAGCCTAGTGTTTTTCTCTGTGCAGCTCAGACTAGGGATTGAGTGCGATTTCCACGGCATGTTGGAACTTGCTTGAACGTTGCTCTTGAACCTGTGCGAGTGCTGTGAATCAAGATATCACAAGAAAGAGTGCAGTGTGTTGCCCATGACTCAGCAGACACAGAGGACCTCCGTGGGACCTATGGGCCTCGTTGTTGTTCAGCGGGCCTACAGGGGTGTGGAGGTACTCAGTGATCTTGGAACTAAAATGATGCTCACCCGAGGGGGATAGGAGTCCTGAAAAGGGTACTTCCTTTAAAATAAATCAAAATAGCGACTAAGAGCACATGGAAAGAGCTGCATGCCTCCCTTTCTGCATGGCCACTCGGGGCCTCACCACGAGGCAAGGACAGATTTGAGATTCCCTTTAACTCTAGAGCATGGCAAGATGAGTCCCACCGCGGACTATGAAGCACACTGTGTAGCCAGAGAAAACACATTTTCTTCCCAGACCAATGCGTACAATAGCCAGGGGCCTGTGAACAGCAGAGAATTTCAGGGAGCTTCAAGGCAGCCTGAATGGAGATATCAAAATGGATAAGGAAGTCTACTACCAACATGAGCCCATTTCCATAGGCACAAACAGCATACATCCCTGTGGTTTCAAACAACTCAAAAGAGACACAGAGTACACACTGGTTCCTTCCCTGAATCAAATTCTCGAGGCAGGGTGTTCTGCATGTAGTGAACCGCCTCAACCAAGGAACGCCCTAGTTAGGCCTGGGGCCGGTGCCTCTTCAAAAGCCTGAAAAGCGTACTGGCGTTAAAATGCTGAAGATAAGCGACTACGGCCTCATGGAAACTGCTACACGCCCGGGTGCTACAGGAAAGACTGTGCTTTAGTTGCAATACGAACGCAACCGATTTTTTCCTGGAGGCAGGGTGACTTCAGGTAGGAGGTCCTGGAAGGAAGGTGAAGCCTAGTGTTTTTCTCAGTTCAGCTCAGACTAGGGAATGTGTGAGACTTCCACAGCAAGTTGGATCTTGCCAAAACAGTGCTCGTGAACCTGTGCGAGTGCTGTGAATCAAGATATCACAAGAAAGAGTGCAGTGTGTTGCCCATGATTCAGCAGACACAGAAGACCTCCGAGGGACCTATGGTCCACGTTGTTCTCAGCAGGGCTACAGAGGTGTGGAGGTAGTCAGGGATATTGGAACGAAAATGCTCCCTCGAGGGTCCTAGGAGTGCTGAAAAGGGTCCTTCCTTTAAAATAAAGCAGAACAGCGACTATGAGCTCATGGAAAGAGCTGCATGCCTCTCTTTCCCCATGGCTACTCAGGGCCTTACCTCGAGGCAAGGACTCGCGTTGAGGCTCCCTTTAGCTCTAGAGCATGGCATGATGAGTTCCGCCCAGGCCTCTAAAGCTCCGTGTGTAGCCAGAGAAAACACATTTTCTTCCCAGACCAATGCCTACAATAGCCAGGGGCCTGTCCACAGCAGAGAATTTCATGGAGCTTCAAGGCAACATGAATGGAGCTATCAAAATGGATAAGGAAGTCTACTACCAACATGACCCCATTTCCATAGGCAAAAACAGCATACATCCCTGTGGTTTCAAACAAGTCAAAAGAGACACAGAGTACACACTGGTTGCTTCCCTGAATCAACTTCTCGATGTAGGGTGTTCTGCATGTAGTGAACCGCCTCAACCAAGGAACGCCCTAGCTAGGCCCCTAAACCCGTGCCTCTTCAAAAGCCTTCAGTGCTGTAGGAAAAACTGTGCTTTAGTTGCAGTAGGAACGCAAGGCGTCTTTCTCCTGGAGGCAGGGTGACTTCAGCTAGGAGGTCCTGGATGGAAGGAGAAGCCTAGTGTTTTTCTCAGTGCAGCCCAGACTAGGGAATGAGTGCGACTTCCACGGCATGCTGGAATTTATTAGAACAGTGCTCATGAATCTGTGCGAGTGTGGGTAAATCAAGATGTCCCAAGAAAGAGTGCAGTGTGTTGCCCATGACTCAGCAGACCCAGAGGACCTCCGAGAGACCTATGGGCTTCGTTGTTTCTCAGCAAGCCAACAAGGTGTGGAAGTAGTCAGGGATCTTGGAACGAAAATGATGCTCCCCCGAGCGTCCTAGGAATGCTGAAAAGGGTACTTCCTTTAAAATAAAGCAAGACAGCGACTAAGAGCTCATGGAAAGAGCTGCCTGCCTCCCTTTCTGCATGGCTACTCAGGGCCTTACCTCAGGGCAAGGACTCAGGTTGAGATTCCCTTTAGCTCTAGAGCATGGCATGATGAGTTCCGCCCAGGCCACTAAAGCTCCGTGTGTAGCCAGAGACAACACATTTTCTTCCCAGACCAATGCCTACAATAGCCAGGGGCCTGTCAACAGCATAGAATTTCAGGGAGCTTCAAGGCAGCATGAATGGAGCTATCAAAATGGATAAGGAAGTCTACTACCAACATGCCCCCATTTCCATAGGCACAGGCAGCATACATCCGTCTGGTTTCTAACAAGACAAAGAGACACAGCGTACCCACTAGTTCCTTCCCTGAATCAAAATCGCCTGGCAGGGTGTTCTGCATCTAGAGAACTGCCACAACCAAGGAACGCCCTAGCTAGGCCTGTGGGCCCGTGCCTCTTCAAAAGCTTGCAGTGCTATAGGAAAAATTGTGCTCTTGTTGCAATAGGAACGCAAGGCGTCATTCTCTTGCAGGCAGGGTGACTTCAGGTAGGAGGTCCTGGAAGGAAGGCGCAGCCTAGTGTTTTTCTCAGTGTAGCTCAGACTAGGGAATGTGTGCGACTTCCGCAGCAAGTTGGAAATTGCCCAAACGGTGCTCGTGAACCTATGCGAGTGCTGTGAAATCAAGATATCCTAAGAAAGAGTGCAGTGTGTTGCCCATGACTCAACAGACACAGGGTACCTCCGAGGGACCTATGGGCCTCGTTGTTGTTCAGCAGGCCACAGTTTGTGGAGGTACTCAGTGAACTTGGAACTAAAATGATGCTCACCCGAGGGGCCTAGGATTCCTGAAAAGGGTACATTCTTTAAAATAAAGCAGAACAGCGACTAAGAGCTCATGGAGAGAGCTGCATGCCTCCCTTTCTGCATGGCTACTCAGAGCCTTACCTCGAGGACAGGACAGATTTGAGATTCCCTTTAGCTCTAGAGCATGGCAAGATGAGTCCCACACCGGACTGTGAAGCACACTGTGTAGCCAGAGAAAACACATTTTCTTCCCAGACCAATGCCTACAATAGCCAGGGGCCTGTCAACAGCAGAGAATTCAGGGATCTTCAAGGCAGCATGAATGGAGCTTTCAAAATGAAAAAGCAAGTCTACTACCAACATGCCCCCATTTCCATAGGCCCAAACAGCATACATCCCTGTGGTTTCAAAGAACTCAAAAGAGACACAGAGTACACATTGGTTCCTTCCCTGAATCACATTCTCGAGGCAGAGTGTTCTGCATGTGGTGAACGGCCTCATCCAAGTAACACCCTAGCTAGGCCTCTGGGCCCGTGTCTCTTCAAAAGCCTGCAGTGCTCTAGGAAAAACTGTGCTTTAGTTGCAAAAGGAAAGCAAGCCGTCTTACTCCTGGAGGCAGGGTGACTTCAGGTAGGAGGTCCTGATTGGAAGGAGAAGCCTAGTGTTTTTCTCTGTGCAGCTCAGACTAGGGATTCAGTGCGATTTCCACGGCATGTTGGAACTTGCTTGAACGTTGCTCTTGAACCTGTGCGAGTGCTGTGAATCAAGATATCACAAGAAAGAGTGCAGTGTGTTGCCCATGACTCAGCAGACACAGAGGACCTCCGTGGGACCTATGGGCCTCGTTGTTGTTCAGCGGGCCTACAGGGGTGTGGAGGTACTCAGTGATCTTGGAACTAAAATGATGCTCACCCGAGGGGGATAGGAGTCCTGAAAAGGGTACTTCCTTTAAAATAAATCAAAATAGCGACTAAGAGCACATGGAAAGAGCTGCATGCCTCCCTTTCTGCATGGCCACTCGGGGCCTCACCACGAGGCAAGGACAGATTTGAGATTCCCTTTAACTCTAGAGCATGGCAAGATGAGTCCCACCGCGGACTATGAAGCACACTGTGTAGCCAGAGAAAACACATTTTCTTCCCAGACCAATGCGTACAATAGCCAGGGGCCTGTGAACAGCAGAGAATTTCAGGGAGCTTCAAGGCAGCCTGAATGGAGATATCAAAATGGATAAGGAAGTCTACTACCAACATGAGCCCATTTCCATAGGCACAAACAGCATACATCCCTGTGGTTTCAAACAACTCAAAAGAGACACAGAGTACACACTCGTTCCTTCCCTGAATCAAATTCTCGAGGCAGGGTGTTCTGCATGTAGTGAACCGCCTCAACCAAGGAACGCCCTAGTTAGGCCTGGGGCCGGTGCCTCTTCAAAAGCCTGAAAAGCGTACTGGCGTTAAAATGCTGAAGATAAGCGACTACGGCCTCATGGAAACTGCTACACGCCCGGGTGCTACAGGAAAGACTGTGCTTTAGTTGCAATACGAACGCAACCGATTTTTTCCTGGAGGCAGGGTGACTTCAGGTAGGAGGTCCTGGAAGGAAGGTGAAGCCTAGTGTTTTTCTCAGTTCAGCTCAGACTAGGGAATGTGTGAGACTTCCACAGCAAGTTGGATCTTGCCGAAACAGTGCTCGTGAACCTGTGCGAGTGCTGTGAATCAAGATATCACAAGAAAGAGTGCAGTGTGTTGCCCATGATTCAGCAGACACAGAAGACCTCCGAGGGACCTATGGTCCACGTTGTTCTCAGCAGGGCTACAGAGGTGTGGAGGTAGTCAGGGATATTGGAACGAAAATGCTCCCTCGAGGGTCCTAGGAGTGCTGAAAAGGGTCCTTCCTTTAAAATAAAGCAGAACAGCGACTATGAGCTCATGGAAAGAGCTGCATGCCTCTCTTTCCCCATGGCTACTCAGGGCCTTACCTCGAGGCAAGGACTCGCGTTGAGGCTCCCTTTAGCTCTAGAGCATGGCATGATGAGTTCCGCCCAGGCCTCTAAAGCTCCGTGTGTAGCCAGAGAAAACACATTTTCTTCCCAGACCAATGCCTACAATAGCCAGGGGCCTGTCCACAGCAGAGAATTTCATGGAGCTTCAAGGCAACATGAATGGAGCTATCAAAATGGATAAGGAAGTCTACTACCAACATGACCCCATTTCCATAGGCAAAAACAGCATACATCCCTGTGGTTTCAAACAAGTCAAAAGAGACACAGAGTACACACTGGTTGCTTCCCTGAATCAACTTCTCGATGTAGGGTGTTCTGCATGTAGTGAACCGCCTCAACCAAGGAACGCCCTAGCTAGGCCCCTAAACCCGTGCCTCTTCAAAAGCCTTCAGTGCTGTAGGAAAAACTGTGCTTTAGTTGCAATAGGAACGCAAGGCGTCTTTCTCCTGGAGGCAGGGTGACTTCAGCTAGGAGGTCCTGGATGGAAGGAGAAGCCTAGTGTTTTTCTCAGTGCAGCCCAGACTAGGGAATGAGTGCGACTTCCACGGCATGCTGGAATTTATTAGAACAGTGCTCATGAATCTGTGCGAGTGTGGGTAAATCAAGATGTCCCAAGAAAGAGTGCAGTGTGTTGCCCATGACTCAGCAGACCCAGAGGACCTCCGAGAGACCTATGGGCTTCGTTGTTTCTCAGCAAGCCAACAAGGTGTGGAAGTAGTCAGGGATCTTGGAACGAAAATGATGCTCCCCCGAGCGTCCTAGGAATGCTGAAAAGGGTACTTCCTTTAAAATAAAGCAGAACAGCGACTAAGAGCTCATGGAAAGAGCTGCCTGCCTCCCTTTCTGCATGGCTACTCAGGGCCTTACCTCAGGGCAAGGACTCAGGTTGAGATTCCCTTTAGCTCTAGAGCATGGCATGATGAGTTCCGCCCAGGCCACTAAAGCTCCGTGTGTAGCCAGAGACAACACATTTTCTTCCCAGACCAATGCCTACAACAGCCAGGGGCCTGTCAAGAGCAGAGAATTTCAGGGAGCTTCAAGGCAGCATGAATGGAGCTATCAAAATGGATAAGGAAGTCTACTACCAACATGCCCCCATTTCCATAGGCACAGGCAGCATACATCCCTGTGGTTTCTAACAAGACAAAAGAGACACCGCGTACCCACTAGTTCCTTCCCTGAATCAAAATCGCCTGGCAGGGTGTTCTGCATCTAGAGAACTGCCACAACCAAGGAACGCCCTAGCTAGGCCTGTGGGCCCGTGCCTCTTCAAAAGCTTGCAGTGCTATAGGAAAAATTGTGCTCTTGCTGCAATAGGAACGCAAGGCGTCATTCTCTTGCAGGCAGGGTGACTTCAGGTAGGAGGTCCTGGAAGGAAGGCGCAGCCTAGTGTTTTTCTCAGTGTAGCTCAGACTAGGGAATGTGTGCGACTTCCGCAGCAAGTTGGAACTTGCCCAAACGGTGCTCGTGAACCTATGCGAGTGCTGTGAAATCAAGATATCCTAAGAAAGAGTGCAGTGTGTTGCCCATGACTCAACAGACACAGGGGACCTCCCAGGGACCTATGGGCCTCGTTGTTGTTCAGCAGGCCACAGTTTGTGGAGGTACTCAGTGAACTTGGAACTAAAATGATGCTCACCCGAGGGGCCTAGGATTCCTGAAAAGGGTACATCCTTTAAAATAAAGCAGAACAGCGACTAAGAGCTCATGGAGAGAGCTGCATGCCTCCCTTTCTGCATGGCTACTCAGAGCCTTACCTCGAGGACAGGACAGATTTGAGATTCCCTTTAGCTCTAGAGCATGGCAAGATGAGTCCCACACCGGACTATGAAGCACACTGTGTAGCCAGAGAAAACACATTTTCTTCCCAGACCAATGCCTACAATAGCCAGGGGCCTGTCAACAGCAGAGAATTCAGGGATCTTCAAGGCGGCATGAATGGAGCTTTCAAAATGAAAAAGCAAGTCTACTACCAACATGCCCCCATTTCCATAGGCACAAACAGCATACATCCCTGTGGTTTCAAAGAACTCAAAAGAGACACAGAGTACACATTGGTTCCTTCCCTGAATCACATTCTCGAGGCAGAGTGTTCTGCATGTGGTGAACGGCCTCATCCAAGTAACACCCTAGCTAGGCCTCTGGGCCCGTGTCTCTTCAAAGGCCTGCAGTGCTCTAGGAAAAACTGTGCTTTAGTTGCAAAAGGAAAGCAAGCCGTCTTACTCCTGGAGGCAGGGTGACTTCAGGTAGGAGGTCCTGATTGGAAGGAGAAGCCTAGTGTTTTTCTCTGTGCAGCTCAGACTAGGGATTGAGTGCGATTTCCACGGCATGTTGGAACTTGCTTGAACGTTGCTCTTGAACCTGTGCGAGTGCTGTGAATCAAGATATCACAAGAAAGAGTGCAGTGTGTTGCCCATGACTCAGCAGACACAGAGGACCTCCGTGGGACCTATGGGCCTCGTTGTTGTTCAGCGGGCCTACAGGGGTGTGGAGGTACTCAGTGATCTTGGAACTAAAATGATGCTCACCCGAGGGGGATAGGAGTCCTGAAAAGGGTACTTCCTTTAAAATAAATCAAAATAGCGACTAAGAGCACATGGAAAGAGCTGCATGCCTCCCTTTCTGCATGGCCACTCGGGGCCTCACCACGAGGCAAGGACAGATTTGAGATTCCCTTTAACTCTAGAGCATGGCAAGATGAGTCCCACCGCGGACTATGAAGCACACTGTGTAGCCAGAGAAAACACATTTTCTTCCCAGACCAATGCGTACAATACCCAGGGGCCTGTGAACAGCAGAGAATTTCAGGGAGCTTCAAGGCAGCCTGAATGGAGATATCAAAATGGATAAGGAAGTCTACTACCAACATGAGCCCATTTCCATAGGCACAAACAGCATACATCCCTGTGGTTTCAAACAACTCAAAAGAGACACAGAGTACACACTCGTTCCTTCCCTGAATCAAATTCTCGAGGCAGGGTGTTCTGCATGTAGTGAACCGCCTCAACCAAGGAACGCCCTAGTTAGGCCTGGGGCCGGTGCCTCTTCAAAAGCCTGAAAAGCGTACTGGCGTTAAAATGCTGAAGATAAGCGACTACGGCCTCATGGAAACTGCTACACGCCCGGGTGCTACAGGAAAGACTGTGCTTTAGTTGCAATACGAACGCAACCGATTTTTTCCTGGAGGCAGGGTGACTTCAGGTAGGAGGTCCTGGAAGGAAGGTGAAGCCTAGTGTTTTTCTCAGTTCAGCTCAGACTAGGGAATGTGTGAGACTTCCACAGCAAGTTGGATCTTGCCAAAACAGTGCTCGTGAACCTGTGCGAGTGCTGTGAATCAAGATATCACAAGAAAGAGTGCAGTGTGTTGCCCATGATTCAGCAGACACAGAAGACCTCCGAGGGACCTATGGTCCACGTTGTTCTCAGCAGGGCTACAGAGGTGTGGAGGTAGTCAGGGATATTGGAACGAAAATGCTCCCTCGAGGGTCCTAGGAGTGCTGAAAAGGGTCCTTCCTTTAAAATAAAGCAGAACAGCGACTATGAGCTCATGGAAAGAGCTGCATGCCTCTCTTTCCCCATGGCTACTCAGGGCCTTACCTCGAGGCAAGGACTCGCGTTGAGGCTCCCTTTAGCTCTAGAGCATGGCATGATGAGTTCCGCCCAGGCCTCTAAAGCTCCGTGTGTAGCCAGAGAAAACACATTTTCTTCCCAGACCAATGCCTACAATAGCCAGGGGCCTGTCCACAGCAGAGAATTTCATGGAGCTTCAAGGCAACATGAATGGAGCTATCAAAATGGATAAGGAAGTCTACTACCAACATGACCCCATTTCCATAGGCAAAAACAGCATACATCCCTGTGGTTTCAAACAAGTCAAAAGAGACACAGAGTACACACTGGTTGCTTCCCTGAATCAACTTCTCGATGTAGGGTGTTCTGCATGTAGTGAACCGCCTCAACCAAGGAACGCCCTAGCTAGGCCCCTAAACCCGTGCCTCTTCAAAAGCCTTCAGTGCTGTAGGAAAAACTGTGCTTTAGTTGCAATAGGAACGCAAGGCGTCTTTCTCCTGGAGGCAGGGTGACTTCAGCTAGGAGGTCCTGGATGGAAGGAGAAGCCTAGTGTTTTTCTCAGTGCAGCCCAGACTAGGGAATGAGTGCGACTTCCACGGCATGCTGGAATTTATTAGAACAGTGCTCATGAATCTGTGCGAGTGTGGGTAAATCAAGATGTCCCAAGAAAGAGTGCAGTGTGTTGCCCATGACTCAGCAGACCCAGAGGACCTCCGAGAGACCTATGGGCTTCGTTGTTTCTCAGCAAGCCAACAAGGTGTGGAAGTAGTCAGGGATCTTGGAACGAAAATGATGCTCCCCCGAGCGTCCTAGGAATGCTGAAAAGGGTACTTCCTTTAAAATAAAGCAGAACAGCGACTAAGAGCTCATGGAAAGAGCTGCCTGCCTCCCTTTCTGCATGGCTACTCAGGGCCTTACCTCAGGGCAAGGACTCAGGTTGAGATTCCCTTTAGCTCTAGAGCATGGCATGATGAGTTCCGCCCAGGCCACTAAAGCTCCGTGTGTAGCCAGAGACAACACATTTTCTTCCCAGACCAATGCCTACAATAGCCAGGGGCCTGTCAACAGCAGAGAATTTCAGGGAGCTTCAAGGCAGCATGAATGGAGCTATCAAAATGGATAAGGAAGTCTACTACCAACATGCCCCCATTTCCATAGGCACAGGCAGCATACATCCGTCTGGTTTCTAACAAGACAAAGAGACACAGCGTACCCACTAGTTCCTTCCCTGAATCAAAATCGCCTGGCAGGGTGTTCTGCATCTAGAGAACTGCCACAACCAAGGAACGCCCTAGCTAGGCCTGTGGGCCCGTGCCTCTTCAAAAGCTTGCAGTGCTATAGGAAAAATTGTGCTCTTGTTGCAATAGGAACGCAAGGCGTCATTCTCTTTCAGGGAGGGTGACTTCAGGTAGGAGGTCCTGGAAGGAAGGCGCAGCCTAGTGTTTTTCTCAGTGTAGCTCAGACTAGGGAATGTGTGCGACTTCCGCAGCAAGTTGGAACTTGCCCAAACGGTGCTCGTGAACCTATGCGAGTGCTGTGAAATCAAGATATCCTAAGAAAGAGTGCAGTGTGTTGCCCATGACTCAACAGACACAGGGTACCTCCCAGGGACCTATGGGCCTCGTTGTTGTTCAGCAGGCCACAGTTTGTGGAGGTACTCAGTGAACTTGGAACTAAAATGATGCTCACCCGAGGGGCCTAGGATTCCTGAAAAGGGTACATCCTTTAAAATAAAGCAAAACAGCGACTAAGAGATCATGGAGAGAGCTGCATGCCTCCCTTTCTGCATGGCTACTCAGAGCCTTACCTCGAGGACAGGACAGATTTGAGATTCCCTTTAGCTCTAGAGCATGGCAAGATGAGTCCCACACCGGACTGTGAAGCACACTGTGTAGCCAGAGAAAACACATTTTCTTCCCAGACCAATGCCTACAATAGCCAGGGGCCTGTCAACAGCAGAGAATTCAGGGATCTTCAAGGCAGAATGAATGGAGCTTTCAAAATGAAAAAGCAAGTCTACTTCCAACATGCCCCCATTTCCATAGGCACAAACAGCATACATCCCTGTGGTTTCAAAGAACTCAAAAGAGACACAGAGTACACATTGGTTCCTTCCCTGAATCACATTCTCGAGGCAGAGTGTTCTGCATGTGGTGAACGGCCTCATCCAAGTAAAACCCTAGCTAGGCCTCTGGGCCCGTGTCTCTTCAAAAGCCTGCAGTGCTATAGGAAAAACTGTGCTTTAGTTGCAAAAGGAAAGCAAGCCGTCTTACTCCTGGAGGCAGGGTGACTTCAGGTAGGAGGTCCTGATTGGAAGGAGAAGCCTAGTGTTTTTCTCTGTGCAGCTCAGACTAGGGATTGAGTGCGATTTCCACGGCATGTTGGAACTTGCTTGAACGTTGCTCTTGAACCTGTGCTAGTGCTGTGAATCAAGATATCACAAGAAAGAGTGCAGTGTGTTGCCCATGACTCAGCAGACACAGAGGACCTCCGTGGGACCTATGGGCCTCGTTGTTGTTCAGCGGGCCTACAGGGGTGTGGAGGTACTCAGTGATCTTGGAACTAAAATGATGCTCACCCGAGGGGGATAGGAGTCCTGAAAAGGGTACTTCCTTTAAAATAAATCAAAATAGCGACTAAGAGCACATGGAAAGAGCTGCATGCCTCCCTTTCTGCATGGCCACTCGGGGCCTCACCACGAGGCAAGGACAGATTTGAGATTCCCTTTAACTCTAGAGCATGGCAAGATGAGTCCCACCGCGGACTATGAAACACACTGTGTAGCCAGAGAAAACACATTTTCTTCCCAGACCAATGCGTACAATAGCCAGGGGCCTGTGAACAGCAGAGAATTTCAGGGAGCTTCAAGGCAGCCTGAATGGAGATATCAAAATGGATAAGAAAGTCTACTACCAACATGAGCCCATTTCCATAGGCACAAACAGCATACATCCCTGTGGTTTCAAACAACTCAAAAGAGACACAGAGTACACACTGGTTCCTTCCCTGAATCAAATTCTCGAGGCAGGATGTTCTGCACGTAGTGAACCGCCTCAACCAAGGAACGCCCTAGTTAGGCCTGGGGCCGGTGCCTCTTCAAAAGCCTGAAAAGCGTACTGGCGTTAAAATGCTGAAGATAAGCGACTACGGCCTCATGGAAACTGCTACACGCCCGGGTGCTACAGGAAAGACTGTGCTTTAGTTGCAATACGAACGCAACCGATTTTTTCCTGGAGGCAGGGTGACTTCAGGTAGGAGGTCCTGGAAGGAAGGTGAAGCCTAGTGTTTTTCTCAGTTCAGCTCAGACTAGGGAATGTGTGAGACTTCCACAGCAAGTTGGATCTTGCCAAAACAGTGCTCGTGAACCTGTGCGAGTGCTGTGAATCAAGATATCACAAGAAAGAGTGCAGTGTGTTGCCCATGATTCAGCAGACACAGAAGACCTCCGAGGGACCTATGGTCCACGTTGTTCTCAGCAGGGCTACAGAGGTGTGGAGGTAGTCAGGGATATTGGAACGAAAATGCTCCCTCGAGGGTCCTAGGAGTGCTGAAAAGGGTCCTTCCTTTAAAATAAAGCAGAACAGCGACTATGAGCTCATGGAAAGAGCTGCATGCCTCTCTTTCCCCATGGCTACTCAGGGCCTTACCTCGAGGCAAGGACTCGCGTTGAGGCTCCCTTTAGCTCTAGAGCATGGCATGATGAGTTCCGCCCAGGCCTCTAAAGCTCCGTGTGTAGCCAGAGAAAACACATTTTCTTCCCAGACCAATGCCTACAATAGCCAGGGGCCTGTCCACAGCAGAGAATTTCATGGAGCTTCAAGGCAACATGAATGGAGCTATCAAAATGGATAAGGAAGTCTACTACCAACATGACCCCATTTCCATAGGCAAAAACAGCATACATCCCTGTGGTTTCAAACAAGTCAAAAGAGACACAGAGTACACACTGGTTGCTTCCCTGAATCAACTTCTCGATGTAGGGTGTTCTGCATGTAGTGAACCGCCTCAACCAAGGAACGCCCTAGCTAGGCCCCTAAACCCGTGCCTCTTCAAAAGCCTTCAGTGCTGTAGGAAAAACTGTGCTTTAGTTGCAGTAGGAACGCAAGGCGTCTTTCTCCTGGAGGCAGGGTGACTTCAGCTAGGAGGTCCTGGATGGAAGGAGAAGCCTAGTGTTTTTCTCAGTGCAGCCCAGACTAGGGAATGAGTGCGACTTCCACGGCATGCTGGAATTTATTAGAACAGTGCTCATGAATCTGTGCGAGTGTGGGTAAATCAAGATGTCCCAAGAAAGAGTGCAGTGTGTTGCCCATGACTCAGCAGACCCAGAGGACCTCCGAGAGACCTATGGGCTTCGTTGTTTCTCAGCAAGCCAACAAGGTGTGGAAGTAGTCAGGGATCTTGGAACGAAAATGATGCTCCCCCGAGCGTCCTAGGAATGCTGAAAAGGGTACTTCCTTTAAAATAAAGCAAGACAGCGACTAAGAGCTCATGGAAAGAGCTGCCTGCCTCCCTTTCTGCATGGCTACTCAGGACCTTACCTCAGGGCAAGGACTCAGGTTGAGATTCCCTTTAGCTCTAGAGCATGGCATGATGAGTTCCGCCCAGGCCACTAAAGCTCCGTGTGTAGCCAGAGACAACACATTTTCTTCCCAGACCAATGCCTACAATAGCCAGGGGCCTGTCAACAGCAGAGAATTTCAGGGAGCTTCAAGGCAGCATGAATGGAGCTATCAAAATGGATAAGGAAGTCTACTACCAACATGCCCCCATTTCCATAGGCACAGGCAGCATACATCCGTCTGGTTTCTAACAAGACAAAGAGACACAGCGTACCCACTAGTTCCTTCCCTGAATCAAAATCGCCTGGCAGGGTGTTCTGCATCTAGAGAACTGCCACAACCAAGGAACGCCCTAGCTAGGCCTGTGGGCCCGTGCCTCTTCAAAAGCTTGCAGTGCTATAGGAAAAATTGTGCTCTTGTTGCAATAGGAACGCAAGGCGTCATTCTCTTGCAGGCAGGGTGACTTCAGGTAGGAGGTCCTGGAAGGAAGGCGCAGCCTAGTGTTTTTCTCAGTGTAGCTCAGACTAGGGAATGTGTGCGACTTCCGCAGCAAGTTGGAAATTGCCCAAACGGTGCTCGTGAACCTATGCGAGTGCTGTGAAATCAAGATATCCTAAGAAAGAGTGCAGTGTGTTGCCCATGACTCAACAGACACAGGGTACCTCCGAGGGACCTATGGGCCTCGTCGTTGTTCAGCAGGCCACAGTTTGTGGAGGTACTCAGTGAACTTGGAACTAAAATGATGCTCACCCGAGGGGCCTAGGATTCCTGAAAAGGGTACATTCTTTAAAATAAAGCAGAACAGCGACTAAGAGCTCATGGAGAGAGCTGCATGCCTCCCTTTCTGCATGGCTACTCAGAGCCTTACCTCGAGGACAGGACAGATTTGAGATTCCCTTTAGCTCTAGAGCATGGCAAGATGAGTCCCACACCGGACTGTGAAGCACACTGTGTAGCCAGAGAAAACACATTTTCTTCCCAGACCAATGCCTACAATAGCCAGGGGCCTGTCAACAGCAGAGAATTCAGGGATCTTCAAGGCAGCATGAATGGAGCTTTCAAAATGAAAAAGCAAGTCTACTACCAACATGCCCCCATTTCCATAGGCCCAAACAGCATACATCCCTGTGGTTTCAAAGAACTCAAAAGAGACACAGAGTACACATTGGTTCCTTCCCTGAATCACATTCTCGAGGCAGAGTGTTCTGCATGTGGTGAACGGCCTCATCCAAGTAACACCCTAGCTAGGCCTCTGGGCCCGTGTCTCTTCAAAAGCCTGCAGTGCTATAGGAAAAACTGTGCTTTAGTTGCAAAAGGAAAGCAAGCCGTCTTACTCCTGGAGGCAGGGTGACTTCAGGTAGGAGGTCCTGATTGGAAGGAGAAGCCTAGTGTTTTTCTCTGTGCAGCTCAGACTAGGGATTGAGTGCGATTTCCACGGCATGTTGGAACTTGCTTGAACGTTGCTCTTGAACCTGTGCGAGTGCTGTGAATCAAGATATCACAAGAAAGAGTGCAGTGTGTTGCCCATGACTCAGCAGACACAGAGGACCTCCGTGGGACCTATGGGCCTCGTTGTTGTTCAGCGGGCCTACAGGGGTGTGGAGGTACTCAGTGATCTTGGAACTAAAATGATGCTCACCCGAGGGGGATAGGAGTCCTGAAAAGGGTACTTCCTTTAAAATAAATCAAAATAGCGACTAAGAGCACATGGATAGAGCTGCATGCCTCCCTTTCTGCATGGCCACTCGGGGCCTCACCACGAGGCAAGGACAGATTTGAGATTCCCTTTAACTCTAGAGCATGGCAAGATGAGTCCCACCGCGGACTATGAAGCACACTGTGTAGCCAGAGAAAACACATTTTCTTCCCAGACCAATGCGTACAATAGCCAGGGGCCTGTGAACAGCAGAGAATTTCAGGGAGCTTCAAGGCAGCCTGAATGGAGATATCAAAATGGATAAGGAAGTCTACTACCAACATGAGCCCATTTCCATAGGCACAAACAGCATACATCCCTGTGGTTTCAAACAACTCAAAAGAGACACAGAGTACACACTCGTTCCTTCCCTGAATCAAATTCTCGAGGCAGGGTGTTCTGCATGTAGTGAACCGCCTCAACCAAGGAACGCCCTAGTTAGGCCTGGGGCCGGTGCCTCTTCAAAAGCCTGAAAAGCGTACTGGCGTTAAAATGCTGAAGATAAGCGACTACGGCCTCATGGAAACTGCTACACGCCCGGGTGCTACAGGAAAGACTGTGCTTTAGTTGCAATACGAACGCAACCGATTTTTTCCTGGAGGCAGGGTGACTTCAGGTAGGAGGTCCTGGAAGGAAGGTGAAGCCTAGTGTTTTTCTCAGTTCAGCTCAGACTAGGGAATGTGTGAGACTTCCACAGCAAGTTGGATCTTGCCAAAACAGTGCTCGTGAACCTGTGCGAGTGCTGTGAATCAAGATATCACAAGAAAGAGTGCAGTGTGTTGCCCATGATTCAGCAGACACAGAAGACCTCCGAGGGACCTATGGTCCAGGTTGTTCTCAGCAGGGCTACAGAGGTGTGGAGGTAGTCAGGGATATTGGAACGAAAATGCTCCCTCGAGGGTCCTAGGAGTGCTGAAAAGGGTCCTTCCTTTAAAATAAAGCAGAACAGCGACTATGAGCTCATGGAAAGAGCTGCATGCCTCTCTTTCCCCATGGCTACTCAGGGCCTTACCTCGAGGCAAGGACTCGCGTTGAGGCTCCCTTTAGCTCTAGAGCATGGCATGATGAGTTCCGCCCAGGCCTCTAAAGCTCCGTGTGTAGCCAGAGAAAACACATTTTCTTCCCAGACCAATGCCTACAATAGCCAGGGGCCTGTCCACAGCAGAGAATTTCATGGAGCTTCAAGGCAACATGAATGGAGCTATCAAAATGGATAAGGAAGTCTACTACCAACATGACCCCATTTCCATAGGCACAGGCAGCATACATCCGTCTGGTTTCTAACAAGACAAAAGAGACACAGAGTACACACTGGTTGCTTCCCTGAATCAACTTCTCGATGTAGGGTGTTCTGCATGTCGTGAACCGCCTCAACCAAGGAACGCCCTAGCTAGGCCCCTAAACCCGTGCCTCTTCAAAAGCCTTCAGTGCTGTAGGAAAAACTGTGCTTTAGTTGCAGTAGGAACGCAAGGCGTCTTTCTCCTGGAGGCAGGGTGACTTCAGCTAGGAGGTCCTGGATGGAAGGAGAAGCCTAGTGTTTTTCTCAGTGCAGCCCAGACTAGGGAATGAGTGCGACTTCCACGGCATGCTGGAATTTATTAGAACAGTGCTCATGAATCTGTGCGAGTGTGGGTAAATCAAGATGTCCCAAGAAAGAGTGCAGTGTGTTGCCCATGACTCAGCAGACCCAGAGGACCTCCGAGAGACCTATGGGCTTCGTTGTTTCTCAGCAAGCCAACAAGGTGTGGAAGTAGTCAGGGATCTTGGAACGAAAATGATGCTCCCCCGAGCGTCCTAGGAATGCTGAAAAGGGTACTTCCTTTAAAATAAAGCAGAACAGCGACTAAGAGCTCATGGAAAGAGCTGCCTGCCTCCCTTTCTGCATGGCTACTCAGGGCCTTACCTCAGGGCAAGGACTCAGGTTGAGATTCCCTTTAGCTCTAGAGCATGGCATGATGAGTTCCGCCCAGGCCACTAAAGCTCCGTGTGTAGCCAGAGACAACACATTTTCTTCCCAGACCAATGCCTACAATAGCCAGGGGCCTGTCAACAGCAGAGAATTTCAGGGAGCTTCAAGGCAGCATGAATGGAGCTATCAAAATGGATAAGGAAGTCTACTACCAACATGCCCCCATTTCCATAGGCACAGGCAGCATACATCCGTCTGGTTTCTAACAAGACAAAGAGACACAGCGTACCCACTAGTTCCTTCCCTGAATCAAAATCGCCTGGCAGGGTGTTCTGCATCTAGAGAACTGCCACAACCAAGGAACGCCCTAGCTAGGCCTGTGGGCCCGTGCCTCTTCAAAAGCTTGCAGTGCTATAGGAAAAATTGTGCTCTTGTTGCAATAGGAACGCAAGGCGTCATTCTCTTGCAGGCAGGGTGACTTCAGGTAGGAGGTCCTGGAAGGAAGGCGCAGCCTAGTGTTTTTCTCAGTGTAGCTCAGACTAGGGAATGTGTGCGACTTCCGCAGCAAGTTGGAACTTGCCCAAACGGTGCTCGTGAACCTATGCGAGTGCTGTGAAATCAAGATATCCTAAGAAAGAGTGCAGTGTGTTGCCCATGACTCAACAGACACAGGGTACCTCCCAGGGACCTATGGGCCTCGTTGTTGTTCAGCAGGCCACAGTTTGTGGAGGTACTCAGTGAACTTGGAACTAAAATGATGCTCACCCGAGGGGCCTAGGATTCCTGAAAAGGGTACATCCTTTAAAATAAAGCAGAACAGCGACTAAGAGCTCATGGAGAGAGCTGCATGCCTCCCTTTCTGCATGGCTACTCAGAGCCTTACCTCGAGGACAGGACAGATTTGAGATTCCCTTTAGCTCTAGAGCATGGCAAGATGAGTCCCACACCGGACTGTGAAGCACACTGTGTAGCCAGAGAAAACACATTTTCTTCCCAGACCAATGCCTACAATAGCCAGGGGCCTGTCAACAGCAGAGAATTCAGGGATCTTCAAGGCAGAATGAATGGAGCTTTCAAAATGAAAAAGCAAGTCTACTTCCAACATGCCCCCATTTCCATAGGCACAAACAGCATACATCCCTGTGGTTTCAAAGAACTCAAAAGAGACACAGAGTACACATTGGTTCCTTCCCTGAATCACATTCTCGAGGCAGAGTGTTCTGCATGTGGTGAACGGCCTCATCCAAGTAACACCCTAGCTAGGCCTCTGGGCCCGTGTCTCTTCAAAAGCCTGCAGTGCTATAGGAAAAACTGTGCTTTAGTTGCAAAAGGAAAGCAAGCCGTCTTACTCCTGGAGGCAGGGTGACTTCAGGTAGGAGGTCCTGATTGGAAGGAGAAGCCTAGTGTTTTTCTCTGTGCAGCTCAGACTAGGGATTGAGTGCGATTTCCACGGCATGTTGGAACTTGCTTGAACGTTGCTCTTGAACCTGTGCGAGTGCTGTGAATCAAGATATCACAAGAAAGAGTGCAGTGTGTTGCCCATGACTCAGCAGACACAGAGGACCTCCGTGGGACCTATGGGCCTCGTTGTTGTTCAGCGGGCCTACAGGGGTGTGGAGGTACTCAGTGATCTTGGAACTAAAATGATGCTCACCCGAGGGGGATAGGAGTCCTGAAAAGGGTACTTCCTTTAAAATAAATCAAAATAGCGACTAAGAGCACATGGAAAGAGCTGCATGCCTCCCTTTCTGCATGGCCACTCGGGGCCTCACCACGAGGCAAGGACAGATTTGAGATTCCCTTTAACTCTAGAGCATGGCAAGATGAGTCCCACCGCGGACTATGAAGCACACTGTGTAGCCAGAGAAAACACATTTTCTTCCCAGACCAATGCGTACAATAGCCAGGGGCCTGTGAACAGCAGAGAATTTCAGGGAGCTTCAAGGCAGCCTGAATGGAGATATCAAAATGGATAAGAAAGTCTACTACCAACATGAGCCCATTTCCATAGGCACAAACAGCATACATCCCTGTGGTTTCAAACAACTCAAAAGAGACACAGAGTACACACTGGTTCCTTCCCTGAATCAAATTCTCGAGGCAGGATGTTCTGCACGTAGTGAACCGCCTCAACCAAGGAACGCCCTAGTTAGGCCTGGGGCCGGTGCCTCTTCAAAAGCCTGAAAAGCGTACTGGCGTTAAAATGCTGAAGATAAGCGACTACGGCCTCATGGAAACTGCTACACGCCCGGGTGCTACAGGAAAGACTGTGCTTTAGTTGCAATACGAACGCAACCGATTTTTTCCTGGAGGCAGGGTGACTTCAGGTAGGAGGTCTTGGAAGGAAGGTGAAGCCTAGTGTTTTTCTCAGTTCAGCTCAGACTAGGGAATGTGTGAGACTTCCACAGCAAGTTGGATCTTGCCAAAACAGTGCTCGTGAACCTGTGCGAGTGCTGTGAATCAAGATATCACAAGAAAGAGTGCAGTGTGTTGCCCATGATTCAGCAGACACAGAAGACCTCCGAGGGACCTATGGTCCACGTTGTTCTCAGCAGGGCTACAGAGGTGTGGAGGTAGTCAGGGATATTGGAACGAAAATGCTCCCTTGAGGGTCCTAGGAGTGCTGAAAAGGGTCCTTCCTTTAAAATAAAGCAGAACAGCGACTATGAGCTCATGGAAAGAGCTGCATGCCTCTCTTTCCCCATGGCTACTCAGGGCCTTACCTCGAGGCAAGGACTCGCGTTGAGGCTCCCTTTAGCTCTAGAGCATGGCATGATGAGTTCCGCCCAGGCCACTAAAGCTCCGTGTGTAGCCAGAGAAAACACATTTTCTTCCCAGACCAATGCCTACAATAGCCAGGGGCCTGTCCACAGCAGAGAATTTCATGGAGCTTCAAGGCAACATGAATGGAGCTATCAAAATGGATAAGGAAGTCTACTACCAACATGACCCCATTTCCATAGGCAAAAACAGCATACATCCCTGTGGTTTCAAACAAGTCAAAAGAGACACAGAGTACACACTGGTTGCTTCCCTGAATCAACTTCTCGATGTAGGGTGTTCTGCATGTAGTGAACCGCCTCAACCAAGGAAGGCCCTACCTAGGCCCCTAAACCCGTGCCTCTTCAAAAGCCTTCAGTGCTGTAGGAAAAACTGTGCTTTAGTTGCAATAGGAACGCAAGGCGTCTTTCTCCTGGAGGCAGGGTGACTTCAGCTAGGAGGTCCTGGATGGAAGGAGAAGCCTAGTGTTTTTCTCAGTGCAGCCCAGACTAGGGAATGAGTGCGACTTCCACGGCATGTTGGAATTTATTAGAACGGTGCTCATGAATCTGTGCGAGTGTGGGTAAATCAAGATGTCCCAAGAAAGAGTGCAGTGTGTTGCCCATGACTCAGCAGACCCAGAGGACCTCCGAGAGACCTATGGGCTTCGTTGTTTCTCAGCAAGCCAACAAGGTGTGGAAGTAGTCAGGGATCTTGGAACGAAAATGATGCTCCCCCGAGCGTCCTAGGAATGCTGAAAAGGGTACTTCCTTTAAAATAAAGCAGAACAGCGACTAAGAGCTCATGGAAAGAGCTGCATGCCTCCCTTTCTGCATGGCTACTCAGGGCCTTACCTCAGGGCAAGGACTCAGGTTGAGATTCCCTTTAGCTATAGAGCATGGCATGATGAGTTCCGCCCAGGCCACTAAAGCTCCGTGTGTAGCCAGAGACAACACATTTTCTTCCCAGACCAATGCCTACAATAGCCAGGGGCCTGTCAACAGCAGAGAATTTCAGGGAGCTTCAAGGCAGCATGAATGGAGCTATCAAAATGGATAAGGAAGTCTACTACCAACATGCCCCCATTTCCATAGGCACAGGCAGCATACATCCGTCTGGTTTCTAACAAGACAAAGAGACACAGCGTACCCACTAGTTCCTTCCCTGAATCAAAATCGCCTGGCAGGGTGTTCTGCATCTAGAGAACTGCCACAACCAAGGAACGCCCTAGCTAGGCCTGTGGGCCCGTGCCTCTTCAAAAGCTTGCAGTGCTATAGGAAAAATTGTGCTCTTGTTGCAATAGGAACGCAAGGCGTCATTCTCTTTCAGGGAGGGTGACTTCAGGTAGGAGGTCCTGGAAGGAAGGCGCAGCCTAGTGTTTGTCTCAGTGTAGCTCAGACTAGGGAATGTGTGCGACTTCCGCAGCAAGTTGGAACTTGCCCAAACGGTGCTCGTGAACCTATGCGAGTGCTGTGAAATCAAGATATCCTAAGAAAGAGTGCAGTGTGTTGCCCATGACTCAACAGACACAGGGTACCTCCCAGGGACCTATGGGCCTCGTTGTTGTTCAGCAGGCCACAGTTTGTGGAGGTACTCAGTGAACTTGGAACTAAAATGATGCTCACCCGAGGGGCCTAGGATTCCTGAAAAGGGTACATCCTTTAAAATAAAGCAGAACAGCGACTAAGAGCTCATGGAGAGAGCTGCATGCCTCCCTTTCTGCATGGCTACTCAGAGCCTTACCTCGAGGACAGGACAGATTTGAGATTCCCTTTAGCTCTAGAGCATGGCAAGATGAGTCCCACACCGGACTGTGAAGCACACTGTGTAGCCAGAGAAAACACATTTTCTTCCCAGACCAATGCCTACAATAGCCAGGGGCCTGTCAACAGCAGAGAATTCAGGGATCTTCAAGGCAGAATGAATGGAGCTTTCAAAATGAAAAAGCAAGTCTACTTCCAACATGCCCCCATTTCCATAGGCACAAACAGCATACATCCCTGTGGTTTCAAAGAACTCAAAAGAGACACAGAGTACACATTGGTTCCTTCCCTGAATCACATTCTCGAGGCAGAGTGTTCTGCATGTGGTGAACGGCCTCATCCAAGTAACACCCTAGCTAGGCCTCTGGGCCCGTGTCTCTTCAAAAGCCTGCAGTGCTATAGGAAAAACTGTGCTTTAGTTGCAAAAGGAAAGCAAGCCGTCTTACTCCTGGAGGCAGGGTGACTTCAGGTAGGAGGTCCTGATTGGAAGGAGAAGCCTAGTGTTTTTCTCTGTGCAGCTCAGACTAGGGATTGAGTGCGATTTCCACGGCATGTTGGAACTTGCTTGAACGTTGCTCTTGAACCTGTGCGAGTGCTGTGAATCAAGATATCACAAGAAAGAGTGCAGTGTGTTGCCCATGACTCAGCAGACACAGAGGACCTCCGTGGGACCTATGGGCCTCGTTGTTGTTCAGCGGGCCTACAGGGGTGTGGAGGTACTCAGTGATCTTGGAACTAAAATGATGCTCACCCGAGGGGGATAGGAGTCCTGAAAAGGGTACTTCCTTTAAAATAAATCAAAATAGCGACTAAGAGCACATGGAAAGAGCTGCATGCCTCCCTTTCTGCATGGCCACTCGGGGCCTCACCACGAGGCAAGGACAGATTTGAGATTCCCTTTAACTCTAGAGCATGGCAAGATGAGTCCCACCGCGGACTATGAAGCACACTGTGTAGCCAGAGAAAACACATTTTCTTCCCAGACCAATGGGTACAATAGCCAGGGGCCTGTGAACAGCAGAGAATTTCAGGGAGCTTCAAGGCAGCCTGAATGGAGCTATCAAAATGGATAAGGAAGTCTACTACCAACATGAGCCCATTTCCATAGGCAAAAACAGCATACATCCCTGTGGTGTCAAACAACTCAAAAGAGACACAGAGTACACACTGGTTCCTTCCCTGAATCAAATTCTCGAGGCAGGGTGTTCTGCATGTAGTGAACCGCCTCAACCAAGGAACGCCCTAGTTAGGCCTGGGGCCGGTGCCTCTTCAAAAGCCTGAAAAGCGTACTGGCGTTAAAATGCTGAAGATAAGCGACTACGGCCTCATGGAAATTGCTACACGCCCGGGTGCTACATGAAAGACTGTGCTTTAGTTGCAATACGAACGCAACCGATTTTTTCCTGGAGGCAGGGTGACTTCAGGTAGGAGGTCCTGGAAGGAAGGTGAAGCGTAGTGTTTTTCTCAGTTCAGCTCAGACTAGGGAATGTGTGAGACTTCCACAGCAAGTTGGATCTTGCCAAAACAGTGCTCGTGAACCTGTGCGAGTGCTGTGAATCAAGATATCACAAGAAAGAGTGCAGTGTGTTGCCCATGATTCAGCAGACACAGAAGACCTCCGAGGGACCTATGGTCCACGTTGTTCTCAGCAGGGCTACAGAGGTGTGGAGGTAGTCAGGGATATTGGAACGAAAATGCTCCCTCGAGGGTCCTAGGAGTGCTGAAAAGGGTCCTTCCTTTAAAATAAAGCAGAACAGCGACTATGAGCTCATGGAAAGAGCTGCATGCCTCTCTTTCCCCATGGCTACTCAGGGCCTTACCTCGAGGCAAGGACTCGCGTTGAGGCTCCCTTTAGCTCTAGAGCATGGCATGATGAGTTCCGCCCAGGCCACTAAAGCTCCGTGTGTAGCCAGAGAAAACACATTTTCTTCCCAGACCAATGCCTACAATAGCCAGGGGCCTGTCCACAGCAGAGAATTTCATGGAGCTTCAAGGCAACATGAATGGAGCTATCAAAATGGATAAGGAAGTCTACTACCAACATGACCCCATTTCCATAGGCAAAAACAGCATACATCCCTGTGGTTTCAAACAAGTCAAAAGAGACACAGAGTACACACTGGTTGCTTCCCTGAATCAACTTCTCGATGTAGGGTGTTCTGCATGTAGTGAACCGCCTCAACCAAGGAAGGCCCTACCTAGGCCCCTAAACCCGTGCCTCTTCAAAAGCCTTCAGTGCTGTAGGAAAAACTGTGCTTTAGTTGCAATAGGAACGCAAGGCGTCTTTCTCCTGGAGGCAGGGTGACTTCAGCTAGGAGGTCCTGGATGGAAGGAGAAGCCTAGTGTTTTTCTCAGTGCAGCCCAGACTAGGGAATGAGTGCGACTTCCACGGCATGTTGGAATTTATTAGAACGGTGCTCATGAATCTGTGCGAGTGTGGGTAAATCAAGATGTCCCAAGAAAGAGTGCAGTGTGTTGCCCATGACTCAGCAGACCCAGAGGACCTCCGAGAGACCTATGGGCTTCGTTGTTTCTCAGCAAGCCAACAAGGTGTGGAAGTAGTCAGGGATCTTGGAACGAAAATGATGCTCCCCCGAGCGTCCTAGGAATGCTGAAAAGGGTACTTCCTTTAAAATAAAGCAGAACAGCGACTAAGAGCTCATGGAAAGAGCTGCATGCCTCCCTTTCTGCATGGCTACTCAGGGCCTTACCTCAGGGCAAGGACTCAGGTTGAGATTCCCTTTAGCTATAGAGCATGGCATGATGAGTTCCGCCCAGGCCACTAAAGCTCCGTGTGTAGCCAGAGACAACACATTTTCTTCCCAGACCAATGCCTACAATAGCCAGGGGCCTGTGAACAGCAGAGAATTTCAGGGAGCTTCAAGGCAGCATGAATGGAGCTATCAAAATGGATAAGGAAGTCTACTACCAACATGCCCCCATTTCCATAGGCACAGGCAGCATACATCCCTCTGGTTTCTAACAAGACAAAAGAGACACAGCGTACCCACTAGTTCCTTCCCTGAATCAAAATCGCCTGGCAGGGTGTTCTGCATCTAGAGAACTGCCACAACCAAGGAACGCCCTAGCTAGGCCTGTGGGCCCGTGCCTCTTCAAAAGCTTGCAGTGCTATAGGAAAAATTGTGCTCTTGTTGCAATAGGAACGCAAGGCGTCATTCTCTTGCAGGCAGGGTGACTTCAGGTAGGAGGTCCTGGAAGGAAGGCGCAGCCTAGTGTTTTTCTCAGTGTAGCTCAGACTAGGGAATGTGTGCGACTTCCGCAGCAAGTTGGAACTTGCCAAAACGGTGCTCGTGAACCTATGCGAGTGCTGTGAAATCAAGATATCCTAAGAAAGAGTGCAGTGTGTTGCCCATGACTCAACAGACACAGGGGACCTCCCAGGGACCTATGGGCCTCGTTGTTGTTCAGCAGGCCACAGTTTGTGGAGGTACTCAGTGAACTTGGAACTAAAATGATGCTCACCCGAGGGGGATAGGAGTCCTGAAAAGGGTACTTCCTTTAAAATAAATCAAAATAGCGACTAAGAGCTCATGGAGAGAGCTGCATGCCTCCCTTTCTGCATGGCTACTCAGAGCCTTACCTCGAGGACAGGACAGATTTGAGATTCCCTTTAACTCTAGAGCATGGCAAGATGAGTCCCACCGCGGACTATGAAGCACACTGTGTAGCCAGAGAAAACACATTTTCTTCCCAGACCAATGCGTACAATAGCCAGGGGTCTGTGAACAGCAGAGAATTAAAGGGAGCTTCAAGGCAGCCTGAATGGAGATATCAAAATGGATAAGGAAGTCTACTACCAACATGAGCCCATTTCCATAGGCAAAAACAGCATACATCCCTGTGGTGTCAAACAACTCAAAAGAGACACAGAGTACACACTGGTTCCTTCCCTGAATCAAATTCTCGAGGCAGGGTGTTCTGCATGTAGTGAACCGCCTCAACCAAGGAACGCCCTAGTTAGGCCTGGGGCCGGTGCCTCTTCAAAAGCCTGAAAAGCGTACTGGCGTTAAAATGCTGAAGATAAGCGACTACGGCCTCATGGAAACTGCTACACGCCCGGGTGCTACAGGAAAGACTGTGCTTTAGTTGCAATACGAACGCAACCGATTTTTTCCTGGAGGCAGGGTGACTTCAGGTAGGAGGTCCTGGAAGGAAGGTGAAGCCTAGTGTTTTTCTCAGTTCAGCTCAGACTAGGGAATGTGTGAGACTTCCACAGCAAGTTGGATCTTGCCGAAACAGTGCTCGTGAACCTGTGCGAGTGCTGTGAATCAAGATATCACAAGAAAGAGTGCAGTGTGTTGCCCATGATTCAGCAGACACAGAAGACCTCCGAGGGACCTATGGTCCACGTTGTTCTCAGCAGGGCTACAGAGGTGTGGAGGTAGGGATATTGGAACGAAAATGCTCCCTCGAGGGTCCTAGGAGTGCTGAAAAGGGTCCTTCCTTTAAAATAAAGCAGAACAGCGACTATGAGCTCATGGAAAGAGCTGCATGCCTCTCTTTCCCCATGGCTACTCAGGGCCTTACCTCGAGGCAAGGACTCGCGTTGAGGCTCCCTTTAGCTCTAGAGCATGGCATGATGAGTTCCGCCCAGGCCACTAAAGCTCCGTGTGTAGCCAGAGAAAACACATTTTCTTCCCAGACCAATGCCTACAATAGCCAGGGGCCTGTCCACAGCAGAGAATTTCATGGAGCTTCAAGGCAACATGAATGGAGCTATCAAAATGGATAAGGAAGTCTACTACCAACATGACCCCATTTCCATAGGCAAAAACAGCATACATCCCTGTGGTTTCAAACAACTCAGAAGAGACACAGAGTACACACTGGTTGCTTCCCTGAATCAACTTCTCGATGTAGGGTGTTCTGCATGTAGTGAACCGCCTCAACCAAGGAACGCCCTAGCTAGGCCCCTAAACCCGTGCCTCTTCAAAAGCCTTCAGTGCTGTAGGAAAAACTGTGCTTTAGTTGCAATAGGAACGCAAGGCGTCTTTCTCCTGGAGGCAGGGTGACTTCAGCTAGGAGGTCCTGGATGGAAGGAGAAGCCTAGTGTTTTTCTCAGTGCGGCCAAGACTAGGGAATGAGTGCGACTTCCACGGCATGTTGGAATTTATTAGAACGGTGCTCATGAATCTGTGCGAGTGCTGGGTAAATCAAGATGTCCCAAGAAAGAGTGCAGTGTGTTGCCCATGACTCAGCAGACCCAGAGGACCTCCGAGAGACCTATGGGCTTCGTTGTTTCTCAGCAAGCCAACAAGGTGTGGAAGTAGTCAGGGATCTTGGAACGAAAATGATGCTCCCCCGAGCGTCCTAGGAATGCTGAAAAGGGTCCTTCCTTTAAAATAAAGCAGAACAGCGACTAAGAGCTCATGGAAAGAGCTGCCTGCCTCCCTTTCTGCATGGCTACTCAGGGCCTTACCTCAGGGCAAGGACTCAGGTTGAGATTCCCTTTAGCTCTAGAGCATGGCATGATGAGTTCCGCCCAGGCCACTAAAGCTCCGTGTGTAGCCAGAGACAACACATTTTCTTCCCAGACCAATGCCTACAATAGCCAGGGGCCTGTCAACAGCAGAGAATTTCAGGGAGCTTCAAGGCGGCATGAATGGAGCTATCAAAATGGATAAGGAAGTCTACTACCAACATGCCCCCATTTCCATAGGCACAGGCAGCATACATCCGTCTGGTTTCTAACAAGACAAAGAGACACAGCGTACCCACTAGTTCCTTCCCTGAATCAAAATCGCCTGGCAGGGTGTTCTGCATCTAGAGAACTGCCACAACCAAGGAACGCCCTAGCTAGGCCTGTGGGCCCGTGCCTCTTCAAAAGCTTGCAGTGCTATAGGAAAAATTGTGCTCTTGTTGCAATAGGAACGCAAGGCGTCATTCTCTTGCAGGCAGGGTGACTTCAGGTAGGAGGTCCTGGAAGGAAGGCGCAGCCTAGTGTTTTTCTCAGTGTAGCTCAGACTAGGGAATGTGTGCGACTTTCGCAGCAAGTTGGAACTTGCCCAAACGGTGCTCGTGAACCTATGCGAGTGCTGTGAAATCAAGATATCCTAAGAAAGAGTGCAGTGTGTTGCCCATGACTCAACAGACACAGGGGACCTCCCAGGGACCTATGGGCCTCGTTGTTGTTCAGCAGGCCACAGTTTGTGGAGGTACTCAGTGAACTTGGAACTAAAATGATGCTCACCCGAGGGGGATAGGAGTCCTGAAAAGGGTACTTCCTTTAAAATAAATCAAAATAGCGACTAAGAGCTCATGGAGAGAGCTGCATGCCTCCCTTTCTGCATGGCTACTCAGAGCCTTACCTCGAGGACAGGACAGATTTGAGATTCCCTTTAACTCTAGAGCATGGCAAGATGAGTCCCACCGCGGACTATGAAGCACACTGTGTAGCCAGAGAAAACACATTTTCTTCCCAGACCAATGCGTACAATAGCCAGGGGTCTGTGAACAGCAGAGAATTAAAGGGAGCTTCAAGGCAGCCTGAATGGAGATATCAAAATGGATAAGGAAGTCTACTACCAACATGAGCCCATTTCCATAGGCAAAAACAGCATACATCCCTGTGGTGTCAAACAACTCAAAAGAGACACAGAGTACACACTGGTTCCTTCCCTGAATCAAATTCTCGAGGCAGGGTGTTCTGCATGTAGTGAACCGCCTCAACCAAGGAACGCCCTAGTTAGGCCTGGGGCCGGTGCCTCTTCAAAAGCCTGAAAAGCGTACTGGCGTTAAAATGCTGAAGATAAGCGACTACGGCCTCATGGAAACTGCTACACGCCCGGGTGCTACAGGAAAGACTGTGCTTTAGTTGCAATACGAACGCAACCGATTTTTTCCTGGAGGCAGGGTGACTTCAGGTAGGAGGTCCTGGAAGGAAGGTGAAGCCTAGTGTTTTTCTCAGTTCAGCTCAGACTAGGGAATGTGTGAGACTTCCACAGCAAGTTGGATCTTGCCGAAACAGTGCTCGTGAACCTGTGCGAGTGCTGTGAATCAAGATATCACAAGAAAGAGTGCAGTGTGTTGCCCATGATTCAGCAGACACAGAAGACCTCCGAGGGACCTATGGTCCACGTTGTTCTCAGCAGGGCTACAGAGGTGTGGAGGTAGGGATATTGGAACGAAAATGCTCCCTCGAGGGTCCTAGGAGTGCTGAAAAGGGTCCTTCCTTTAAAATAAAGCAGAACAGCGACTATGAGCTCATGGAAAGAGCTGCATGCCTCTCTTTCCCCATGGCTACTCAGGGCCTTACCTCGAGGCAAGGACTCGCGTTGAGGCTCCCTTTAGCTCTAGAGCATGGCATGATGAGTTCCGCCCAGGCCACTAAAGCTCCGTGTGTAGCCAGAGAAAACACATTTTCTTCCCAGACCAATGCCTACAATAGCCAGGGGCCTGTCCACAGCAGAGAATTTCATGGAGCTTCAAGGCAACATGAATGGAGCTATCAAAAAGGATAAGGAAGTCTACTACCAACATGACCCCATTTCCATAGGCAAAAACAGCATACATCCCTGTGGTTTCAAACAACTCAGAAGAGACACAGAGTACACACTGGTTGCTTCCCTGAATCAACTTCTCGATGTAGGGTGTTCTGCATGTAGTGAACCGCCTCAACCAAGGAACGCCCTAGCTAGGCCCCTAAACCCGTGCCTCTTCAAAAGCCTTCAGTGCTGTAGGAAAAACTGTGCTTTAGTTGCAATAGGAACGCAAGGCGTCTTTCTCCTGGAGGCAGGGTGACTTCAGCTAGGAGGTCCTGGATGGAAGGAGAAGCCTAGTGTTTTTCTCAGTGCGGCCAAGACTAGGGAATGAGTGCGACTTCCACGGCATGTTGGAATTTATTAGAACGGTGCTCATGAATCTGTGCGAGTGCTGGGTAAATCAAGATGTCCCAAGAAAGAGTGCAGTGTGTTGCCCATGACTCAGCCGACCCAGAGGACCTCCGAGAGACCTATGGGCTTCGTTGTTTCTCAGCAAGCCAACAAGGTGTGGAAGTAGTCAGGGATCTTGGAACGAAAATGATGCTCCCCCGAGCGTCCTAGGAATGCTGAAAAGGGTCCTTCCTTTAAAATAAAGCAGAACAGCGACTAAGAGCTCATGGAAAGAGCTGCCTGCCTCCCTTTCTGCATGGCTACTCAGGGCCTTACCTCAGGGCAAGGACTCAGGTTGAGATTCCCTTTAGCTCTAGAGCATGGCATGATGAGTTCCGCCCAGGCCACTAAAGCTCCGTGTGTAGCCAGAGACAACACATTTTCTTCCCAGACCAATGCCTACAATAGCCAGGGGCCTGTCAACAGCAGAGAATTTCAGGGAGCTTCAAGGCAGCATGAATGGAGCTATCAAAATGGATAAGGAAGTCTACTACCAACATGCCCCCATTTCCATAGGCACAGGCAGCATACATCCGTCTGGTTTCTAACAAGACAAAGAGACACAGCGTACCCACTAGTTCCTTCCCTGAATCAAAATCGCCTGGCAGGGTGTTCTGCATCTAGAGAACTGCCACAACCAAGGAACGCCCTAGCTAGGCCTGTGGGCCCGTGCCTCTTCAAAAGCTTGCAGTGCTATAGGAAAAATTGTGCTCTTGTTGCAATAGGAACGCAAGGCGTCATTCTCTTGCAGGCAGGGTGACTTCAGGTAGGAGGTCCTGGAAGGAAGGCGCAGCCTAGTGTTTTTCTCAGTGTAGCTCAGACTAGGGAATGTGTGCGACTTCCGCAGCAAGTTGGAACTTGCCCAAACGGTGCTCGTGAACCTATGCGAGTGCTGTGAAATCAAGATATCCTAAGAAAGAGTGCAGTGTGTTGCCCATGACTCAACAGACACAGGGTACCTCCCAGGGACCTATGGGCCTCGTTGTTGTTCAGCAGGCCACAGTTTGTGGAGGTACTCAGTGAACTTGGAACTAAAATGATGCTCACCCGAGGGGGATAGGAGTCCTGAAAAGGGTACTTCCTTTAAAATAAATCAAAATAGCGACTAAGAGCTCATGGAGAGAGCTGCATGCCTCCCTTTCTGCATGGCTACTCAGAGCCTTACCTCGAGGACAGGACAGATTTGAGATTCCCTTTAACTCTAGAGCATGGCAAGATGAGTCCCACCGCGGACTATGAAGCACACTGTGTAGCCAGAGAAAACACATTTTCTTCCCAGACCAATGCGTACAATAGCAAGGGGTCTGTGAACAGCAGAGAATTAAAGGGAGCTTCAAGGCAGCCTGAATGGAGATATCAAAATGGATAAGGAAGTCTACTACCAACATGAGCCCATTTCCATAGGCAAAAACAGCATACATCCCTGTGGTGTCAAACAACTCAAAAGAGACACAGAGTACACACTGGTTCCTTCCCTGAATCAAATTCTCGAGGCAGGGTGTTCTGCATGTAGTGAACCGCCTCAACCAAGGAACGCCCTAGTTAGGCCTGGGGCCGGTGCCTCTTCAAAAGCCTGAAAAGCGTACTGGCGTTAAAATGCTGAAGATAAGCGACTACGGCCTCATGGAAACTGCTACACGCCCGGGTGCTACAGGAAAGACTGTGCTTTAGTTGCAATACGAACGCAACCGATTTTTTCCTGGAGGCAGGGTGACTTCAGGTAGGAGGTCCTGGAAGGAAGGTGAAGCCTAGTGTTTTTCTCAGTTCAGCTCAGACTAGGGAATGTGTGAGACTTCCACAGCAAGTTGGATCTTGCCGAAACAGTGCTCGTGAACCTGTGCGAGTGCTGTGAATCAAGATATCACAAGAAAGATTGCAGTGTGTTGCCCATGATTCAGCAGACACAGAAGACCTCCGAGGGACCTATGGTCCACGTTGTTCTCAGCAGGGCTACAGAGGTGTGGAGGTAGGGATATTGGAACGAAAATGCTCCCTCGAGGGTCCTAGGAGTGCTGAAAAGGGTCCTTCCTTTAAAATAAAGCAGAACAGCGACTATGAGCTCATGGAAAGAGCTGCATGCCTCTCTTTCCCCATGGCTACTCAGGGCCTTACCTCGAGGCAAGGACTCGCGTTGAGGCTCCCTTTAGCTCTAGAGCATGGCATGATGAGTTCCGCCCAGGCCACTAAAGCTCCGTGTGTAGCCAGAGAAAACACATTTTCTTCCCAGACCAATGCCTACAATAGCCAGGAGCCTCTCCACAGCAGAGAATTTCATGGAGCTTCAAGGCAACATGAATGGAGCTATCAAAAAGGATAAGGAAGTCTACTACCAACATGACCCCATTTCCATAGGCAAAAACAGCATACATCCCTGTGGTTTCAAACAACTCAGAAGAGACACAGAGTACACACTGGTTGCTTCCCTGAATCAACTTCTCGATGTAGGGTGTTCTGCATGTAGTGAACCGCCTCAACCAAGGAACGCCCTAGCTAGGCCCCTAAACCCGTGCCTCTTCAAAAGCCTTCAGTGCTGTAGGAAAAACTGTGCTTTAGTTGCAATAGGAACGCAAGGCGTCTTTCTCCTGGAGGCAGGGTGACTTCAGCTAGGAGGTCCTGGATGGAAGGAGAAGCCTAGTGTTTTTCTCAGTGCGGCCAAGACTAGGGAATGAGTGCGACTTCCACGGCATGTTGGAATTTATTAGAACGGTGCTCATGAATCTGTGCGAGTGCTGGGTAAATCAAGATGTCCCAAGAAAGAGTGCAGTGTGTTGCCCATGACTCAGCCGACCCAGAGGACCTCCGAGAGACCTATGGGCTTCGTTGTTTCTCAGCAAGCCAACAAGGTGTGGAAGTAGTCAGGGATCTTGGAACGAAAATGATGCTCCCCCGAGCGTCCTAGGAATGCTGAAAAGGGTCCTTCCTTTAAAATAAAGCAGAACAGCGACTAAGAGCTCATGGAAAGAGCTGCCTGCCTCCCTTTCTGCATGGCTACTCAGGGCCTTACCTCAGGGCAAGGACTCAGGTTGAGATTCCCTTTAGCTCTAGAGCATGGCATGATGAGTTCCGCCCAGGCCACTAAAGCTCCGTGTGTAGCCAGAGACAACACATTTTCTTCCCAGACCAATGCCTACAATAGCCAGGGGCCTGTCAACAGCAGAGAATTTCAGGGAGCTTCAAGGCAGCATGAATGGAGCTATCAAAATGGATAAGGAAGTCTACTACCAACATGCCCCCATTTCCATAGGCACAGGCAGCATACATCCGTCTGGTTTCTAACAAGACAAAGAGACACAGCGTACCCACTAGTTCCTTCCCTGAATCAAAATCGCCTGGCAGGGTGTTCTGCATCTAGAGAACTGCCACAACCAAGGAACGCCCTAGCTAGGCCTGTGGGCCCGTGCCTCTTCAAAAGCTTGCAGTGCTATAGGAAAAATTGTGCTCTTGTTGCAATAGGAACGCAAGGCGTCATTCTCTTGCAGGCAGGGTGACTTCAGGTAGGAGGTCCTGGAAGGAAGGCGCAGCCTAGTGTTTTTCTCAGTGTAGCTCAGACTAGGGAATGTGTGCGACTTCCGCAGCAAGTTGGAACTTGCCCAAACGGTGCTCGTGAACCTATGCGAGTGCTGTGAAATCAAGATATCCTAAGAAAGAGTGCAGTGTGTTGCCCATGACTCAACAGACACAGGGGACCTCCCAGGGACCTATGGGCCTCGTTGTTGTTCAGCAGGCCACAGTTTGTGGAGGTACTCAGTGAACTTGGAACTAAAATGATGCTCACCCGAGGGGCCTAGGATTCCTGAAAAGGGTACATCCTTTAAAATAAAGCAGAACAGCGACTAAGAGCTCATGGAGAGAGCTGCATGCCTCCCTTTCTGCATGGCTACTCAGAGCCTTACCTCGAGGACAGGACAGATTTGAGATTCCCTTTAGCTCTAGAGCATGGCAAGATGAGTCCCACACCGGACTGTGAAGCACACTGTGTAGCCAGAGAAAACACATTTTCTTCCCAGACCAATGCCTACAATAGCCAGGGGCCTGTCAACAGCAGAGAATTCAGGGATCTTCAAGGCAGCATGAATGGAGCTTTCAAAATGAAAAAACAAGTCTACTTCCAACATGCCCCCATTTCCATAGGCACAAACAGCATACATCCCTGTGGTTTCAAAGAACTCAAAAGAGACACAGAGTACACATTGGTTCCTTCCCTGAATCACATTCTCGAGGCAGAGTGTTCTGCATGTGGTGAACGGCCTCATCCAAGTAACACCCTAGCTAGGCCTCTGGGCCCGTGTCTCTTCAAAAGCCTGCAGTGCTATAGGAAAAACTGTGCTTTAGTTGCAAAAGGAAAGCAAGCCGTCTTACTCCTGGAGGCAGGGTGACTTCAGGTAGGAGGTCCTGATTGGAAGGAGAAGCCTAGTGTTTTTCTCTGTGCAGCTCAGACTAGGGATTCAGTGCGATTTCCACGGCATGTTGGAACTTGCTTGAACGTTGCTCTTGAACCTGTGCGAGTGCTGTGAATCAAGATATCACAAGAAAGAGTGCAGTGTGTTGCCCATGACTCAGCAGACACAGAGGACCTCCGTGGGACCTATGGGCCTCGTTGTTGTTCAGCGGGCCTACAGGGGTGTGGAGGTACTCAGTGATCTTGGAACTAAAATGATGCTCACCCGAGGGGGATAGGAGTCCTGAAAAGGGTACTTCCTTTAAAATAAATCAAAATAGCGACTAAGAGCACATGGAAAGAGCTGCATGCCTCCCTTTCTGCATGGCCACTCGGGGCCTCACCACGAGGCAAGGACAGATTTGAGATTCCCTTTAACTCTAGAGCATGGCAAGATGAGTCCCACCGCGGACTATGAAGCACACTGTGTAGCCAGAGAAAACACATTTTCTTCCCAGACCAATGGGTACAATAGCCAGGGGCCTGTGAACAGCAGAGAATTTCAGGGAGCTTCAAGGCAGCCTGAATGGAGCTATCAAAATGGATAAGGAAGTCTACTACCAACATGAGCCCATTTCCATAGGCAAAAACAGCATACATCCCTGTGGTGTCAAACAACTCAAAAGAGACACAGAGTACACACTGGTTCCTTCCCTGAATCAAATTCTCGAGGCAGGGTGTTCTGCATGTAGTGAACCGCCTCAACCAAGGAACGCCCTAGTTAGGCCTGGGGCCGGTGCCTCTTCAAAAGCCTGAAAAGCGTACTGGCGTTAAAATGCTGAAGATAAGCGACTACGGCCGCATGGAAACTGCTACACGCCCGGGTGCTACAGGAAAGACTGTGCTTTAGTTGCAATACGAACGCAACCGATTTTTTCCTGGAGGCAGGGTGACTTCAGGTAGGAGGTCCTGGAAGGAAGGTGAAGCCTAGTGTTTTTCTCAGTTCAGCTCAGACTAGGGAATGTGTGAGACTTCCACAGCAAGTTGGATCTTGCCAAAACAGTGCTCGTGAACCTGTGCGAGTGCTGTGAATCAAGATATCACAAGAAAGAGTGAAGTGTGTTGCCCATGATTCAGCAGACACAGAAGACCTCCGAGGGACCTATGGTCCACGTTGTTCTCAGCGGGGCTACAGAGGTGTGGAGGTAGTCAGGGATATTGGAACGAAAATGCTCCCTCGAGGGTCCTAGGAGTGCTGAAAAGGGTCCTTCCTTTAAAATAAAGCAGAACAGCGACTATGAGCTCATGGAAAGAGCTGCATGCCTCTCTTTCCCCATGGCTACTCAGGGCCTTACCTCGAGGCAAGGACTCGCGTTGAGGCTCCCTTTAGCTCTAGAGCATGGCATGATGAGTTCCGCCCAGGCCACTAAAGCTCCGTGTGTAGCCAGAGAAAACACATTTTCTTCCCAGACCAATGCCTACAATAGCCAGGGGCCTGTCCACAGCAGAGAATTTCATGGAGCTTCAAGGCAACATGAATGGAGCTATCAAAATGGATAAGGAAGTCTACTACCAACATGACCCCATTTCCATAGGCAAAAACAGCATACATCCCTGTGATTTCAAACAAGTCAAAAGAGACACAGAGTACACACTGGTTGCTTCCCTGAATCAAGTTCTCGATGTAGGGTGTTCTGCATGTAGTGAACCGCCTCAACCAAGGAACGCCCTACCTAGGCCCCTAAACCCGTGCCTCTTCAAAAGCCTTCAGTACTGTAGGAAAAACTGTGCTTTAGTTACAATAGGAACGCAAGGCGTCTTTCTCCTGGAGGCAGGGTGACTTCAGCTAGGAGGTCCTGGATGGAAGGAGAAGCCTAGTGTTTTTCTCAGTGCAGCCCAGACTAGGGAATGAGTGCGACTTCCACGGCATGCTGGAATTTATTAGAACAGTGCTCATGAATCTGTGCGAGTGTGGGTAAATCAAGATGTCCCAAGAAAGAGTGCAGTGTGTTGCCCATGACTCAGCAGACCCAGAGGACCTCCGAGAGACCTATGGGCTTCGTTGTTTCTCAGCAAGCCAACAAGGTGTGGAAGTAGTCAGGGATCTTGGAACGAAAATGATGCTCCCCCGAGCGTCCTAGGAATGCTGAAAAGGGTACTTCCTTTAAAATAAAGCAGAACAGCGACTAAGAGCTCATGGAAAGAGCTGCCTGCCTCCCTTTCTGCATGGCTACTCAGGGCCTTACCTCAGGGCAAGGACTCAGGTTGAGATTCCCTTTAGCTATAGAGCATGGCATGATGAGTTCCGCCCAGGCCACTAAAGCTCCGTGTGTAGCCAGAGACAACACATTTTCTTCCCAGACCAATGCCTACAACAGCCAGGGGCCTGTCAAGAGCAGAGAATTTCAGGGAGCTTCAAGGCAGCATGAATGGAGCTATCAAAATGGATAAGGAAGTCTACTACCAACATGCCCCCATTTCCATAGGCACAGGCAGCATACATCCCTGTGGTTTCTAACAAGACAAAAGAGACACCGCGTACCCACTAGTTCCTTCCCTGAATCAAAATCGCCTGGCAGGGTGTTCTGCATCTAGAGAACTGCCACAACCAAGGAACGCCCTAGCTAGGCCTGTGGGCCCGTGCCTCTTCAAAAGCTTGCAGTGCTATAGGAAAAATTGTGCTCTTGCTGCAATAGGAACGCAAGGCGTCATTCTCTTGCAGGCAGGGTGACTTCAGGTAGGAGGTCCTGGAAGGAAGGCGCAGCCTAGTGTTTTTCTCAGTGTAGCTCAGACTAGGGAATGTGTGCGACTTCCGCAGCAAGTTGGAACTTGCCCAAACGGTGCTCGTGAACCTATGCGAGTGCTGTGAAATCAAGATATCCTAAGAAAGAGTGCAGTGTGTTGCCCATGACTCAACAGACACAGGGTACCTCCCAGGGACCTATGGGCCTCGTTGTTGTTCAGCAGGCCACAGTTTGTGGAGGTACTCAGTGAACTTGGAACTAAAATGATGCTCACCCGAGGGGCCTAGGATTCCTGAAAAGGGTACATCCTTTAAAATAAAGCAGAACAGCGACTAAGAGCTCATGGAGAGAGCTGCATGCCTCCCTTTCTGCATGGCTACTCAGAGCCTTACCTCGAGGACAGGACAGATTTGAGATTCCCTTTAGCTCTAGAGCATGGCAAGATGAGTCCCACACCGGACTATGAAGCACACTGTGTAGCCAGAGAAAACACATTTTCTTCCCAGACCAATGCCTACAATAGCCAGGGGCCTGTCAACAGCAGAGAATTCAGGGATCTTCAAGGCGGCATGAATGGAGCTTTCAAAATGAAAAAGCAAGTCTACTACCAACATGCCCCCATTTCCATAGGCACAAACAGCATACATCCCTGTGGTTTCAAAGAACTCAAAAGAGACACAGAGTACACATTGGTTCCTTCCCTGAATCACATTCTCGAGGCAGAGTGTTCTGCATGTGGTGAACGGCCTCATCCAAGTAACACCCTAGCTAGGCCTCTGGGCCCGTGTCTCTTCAAAGGCCTGCAGTGCTCTAGGAAAAACTGTGCTTTAGTTGCAAAAGGAAAGCAAGCCGTCTTACTCCTGGAGGCAGGGTGACTTCAGGTAGGAGGTCCTGATTGGAAGGAGAAGCCTAGTGTTTTTCTCTGTGCAGCTCAGACTAGGGATTGAGTGCGATTTCCACGGCATGTTGGAACTTGCTTGAACGTTGCTCTTGAACCTGTGCGAGTGCTGTGAATCAAGATATCACAAGAAAGAGTGCAGTGTGTTACCCATGACTCAGCAGACACAGAGGACCTCCGTGGGACCTATGGGCCTCGTTGTTGTTCAGCGGGCCTACAGGGGTGTGGAGGTACTCAGTGATCTTGGAACTAAAATGATGCTCACCCGAGGGGGATAGGAGTCCTGAAAAGGGTACTTCCTTTAAAATAAATCAAAATAGCGACTAAGAGCACATGGAAAGAGCTGCATGCCTCCCTTTCTGCATGGCCACTCGGGGCCTCACCACGAGGCAAGGACAGATTTGAGATTCCCTTTAACTCTAGAGCATGGCAAGATGAGTCCCACCGCGGACTATGAAGCACACTGTGTAGCCAGAGAAAACACATTTTCTTCCCAGACCAATGCGTACAATAGCCAGGGGCCTGTGAACAGCAGAGTATTTCAGGGAGCTTCAAGGCAGCCTGAATGGAGCTATCAAAATGGATAAGGAAGTCTACTACCAACATGAGCCCATTTCCATAGGCAAAAACAGCATACATCCCTGTGGTTTCAAACAACTCAAAAGAGACACAGAGTACACACTCGTTCCTTCCCTGAATCAAATTCTCGAGGCAGGGTGTTCTGCATGTAGTGAACCGCCTCAACCAAGGAACGCCCTAGTTAGGCCTGGGGCCGGTGCCTCTTCAAAAGCCTGAAAAGCGTACTGGCGTTAAAATGCTGAAGATAAGCGACTACGGCCTCATGGAAATTGCTACACGCCCGGGTGCTACAGGAAAGAATGTGCTTTAGTTGCAATACGAACACAACTGATTTTTTCCTGGAGGCAGGGTGACTTCAGGTAGGAGGTCCTGGAAGGAAGGTGAAGCCTAGTGTTTTTCTCAGTTCAGCTCAGACTAGGGAATGTGTGAGACTTCCACAGCAAGTTGGATCTTGCCAAAACAGTGCTCGTGAACCTGTGCGAGTGCTGTGAATCAAGATATCACAAGAAAGAGTGCAGTGTGTTGCCCATGATTCAGCAGACACAGAAGACCTCCGAGGGACCTATGGTCCACGTTGTTCTCAGCAGGGCTACAGAGGTGTGGAGGTAGTCAGGGATATTGGAACGAAAATGCTCCCTCGAGGGTCCTAGGAGTGCTGAAAAGGGTCCTTCCTTTAAAATAAAGCAGAACAGCGACTATGAGCTCATGGAAAGAGCTGCATGCCTCTCTTTCCCCATGGCTACTCAGGGCCTTACCTCGAGGCAAGGACTCGCGTTGAGGCTCCCTTTAGCTCTAGAGCATGGCATGATGAGTTCCGCCCAGGCCACTAAAGCTCCGTGTGTAGCCAGAGAAAACACATTTTCTTCCCAGACCAATGCCTACAATAGCCAGGGGCCTGTCCACAGCAAAGAATTTCATGGAGCTTCAAGGCAACATGAATGGAGCTATCAAAATGGATAAGGAAGTCTACTACCAACATGACCCCATTTCCATAGGCAAAAACAGCATACATCCCTGTGATTTCAAACAAGTCAAAAGAGACACAGAGTACACACTGGTTGCTTCCCTGAATCAACTTCTCGATGTAGGGTATTCTGCATGTAGTGAACCGCCTCAACCAAGGAACGCCCTAGCTAGGCCCCTAAACCCGTGCCTCTTCAAAAGCCTTCAGTGCTGTAGGAAAAACTGTGCTTTAGTTGCAATAGGAACGCAAGGCGTCTTTCTCCTGGAGGCAGGGTGACTTCAGCTAGGAGGTCCTGGATGGAAGGAGAAGCCTAGTGTTTTTCTCAGTGCAGCCCAGACTAGGGAATGAGTGCGACTTCCACGGCATGCTGGAATTTATTAGAACAGTGCTCATGAATCTGTGCGAGTGTGGGTAAATCAAGATGTCCCAAGAAAGAGTGCAGTGTGTTGCCCATGACTCAGCAGACCCAGAGGACCTCCGAGAGACCTATGGGCTTCGTTGTTTCTCAGCAAGCCAACAAGGTGTGGAAGTAGTCAGGGATCTTGGAACGAAAATGATGCTCCCCCGAGCGTCCTAGGAATGCTGAAAAGGGTACTTCCTTTAAAATAAAGCAGAACAGCGACTAAGAGCTCATGGAAAGAGCTGCCTGCCTCCCTTTCTGCATGGCTACTCAGGGCCTTACCTCAGGGCAAGGACTCAGGTTGAGATTCCCTTTAGCTCTAGAGCATGGCATGATGAGTTCCGCCCAGGCCACTAAAGCTCCGTGTGTAGCCAGAGACAACACATTTTCTTCCCAGACCAATGCCTACAATAGCCAGGGGCCTGTCAACAGCAGAGAATTTCAGGGAGCTTCAAGGCAGCATGAATGGAGTTATCAAAATGGATAAGGAAGTCTACTACCAACATGCCCCCATTTCCATAGGCACAGGCAGCATACATCCGTCTGGTTTCTAACAAGACAAAGAGACACAGCGTACCCACTAGTTCCTTCCCTGAATCAAAATCGCCTGGCAGGGTGTTCTGCATCTAGAGAACTGCCACAACCAAGGAACGCCCTAGCTAGGCCTGTGGGCCCGTGCCTCTTCAAAAGCTTGCAGTGCTATAGGAAAAATTGTGCTCTTGTTGCAATAGGAACGCAAGGCGTCATTCTCTTGCAGGCAGGGTGACTTCAGGTAGGAGGTCCTGGAAGGAAGGCGCAGCCTAGTGTTTTTCTCAGTGTAGCTCAGACTAGGGAATGTGTGCGACTTCGGCAGCAAGTTGGAACTTGCCCAAACGGTGCTCGTGAACCTATGCGAGTGCTGTGAAATCAAGATATCCTAAGAAAGAGTGCAGTGTGTTGCCCATGACTCAACAGACACAGGGTACCTCCCAGGGACCTATGGGCCTCGTTGTTGTTCAGCAGGCCACAGTTTGTGGAGGTACTCAGTGAACTTGGAACTAAAATGATGCTCACCCGAGGGGCCTAGGATTCCTGAAAAGGGTACATCCTTTAAAATAAAGCAGAACAGCGACTAAGAGCTCATGGAGAGAGCTGCATGCCTCCCTTTCTGCATGGCTACTCAGAGCCTTACCTCGAGGACAGGAGAGATTTGAGATTCCCTTTAGCTCTAGAGCATGGCAAGATGAGTCCCACACCGGACTATGAAGCACACTGTGTAGCCAGAGAAAACACATTTTCTTCCCAGACCAATGCCTACAATAGCCAGGGGCCTGTCAACAGCAGAGAATTCAGGGATCTTCAAGGCAGCATGAATGGAGCTTTCAAAATGAAAAAGCAAGTCTACTTCCAACATGCCCCCATTTCCATAGGCACAAACAGCATACATCCCTGTGGTTTCAAAGAACTCAAAAGAGACACAGAGTACACATTGGTTCCTTCCCTGAATCACATTCTCGAGGCAGAGTGTTCTGCATGTGGTGAACGGCCTCATCCAAGTAACACCCTAGCTAGGCCTCTGGGCCCGTGTCTCTTCAAAAGCCTGCAGTGCTATAGGAAAAACTGTGCTTTAGTTGCAAAAGGAAAGCAAGCCGTCTTACTCCTGGAGGCAGGGTGACTTCAGGTAGGAGGTCCTGATTGGAAGGAGAAGCCTAGTGTTTTTCTCTGTGCAGCTCAGACTAGGGATTGAGTGCGATTTCCACGGCATGTTGGAACTTGCTTGAACGTTGCTCTTGAACCTGTGCGAGTGCTGTGAATCAAGATATCACAAGAAAGAGTGCAGAGTGTTGCCCATGACTCAGCAGACACAGAGGACCTCCGTGGGACCTATGGGCCTCGTTGTTGTTCAGCGGGCCTACAGGGGTGTGGAGGTACTCAGTGATCTTGGAACTAAAATGATGCTCACCCGAGGGGGATAGGAGTCCTGAAAAGGGTACTTCCTTTAAAATAAATCAAAATAGCGACTAAGAGCACATGGAAAGAGCTGCATGCCTCCCTTTCTGCATGGCCACTCGGGGCCTCACCACGAGGCAAGGACAGATTTGAGATTCCCTTTAACTCTAGAGCATGGCAAGATGAGTCCCACCACGGACTATGAAGCACACTGTGTAGCCAGAGAAAACACATTTTCTTCCCAGACCAATGCGTACAATAGCCAGGGGCCTGTGAACAGCAGAGAATTTCAGGGAGCTTCAAGGCAGCCTGAATGGAGATATCAAAATGGATAAGGAAGTCTACTACCAACATGAGCCCATTTCCATAGGCACAAACAGCATACATCCCTGTGGTTTCAAACAACTCAAAAGAGACACAGAGTACACACTGGTTCCTTCCCTGAATCAAATTCTCGAGGCAGGGTGTTCTGCATGTAGTGAACCGCCTCAACCAAGGAACGCCCTAGTTAGGCCTGGGGCCGGTGCCTCTTCAAAAGCCTGAAAAGCGTACTGGCGTTAAAATGCTGAAGATAAGCGACTACGGCCTCATGGAAACTGCTACACGCCCGGGTGCTACAGGAAAGACTGTGCTTTAGTTGCAATACGAACGCAACCGATTTTTTCCTGGAGGCAGGGTGACTTCAGGTAGGAGGTCCTGGAAGGAAGGTGAAGCCTAGTGTTTTTCTCAGTTCAGCTCAGACTAGGGAATGTGTGAGACTTCCACAGCAAGTTGGATCTTGCCAAAACAGTGCTCGTGAACCTGTGCGAGTGCTGTGAATCAAGATATCACAAGAAAGAGTGCAGTGTGTTGCCCATGATTCAGCAGACACAGAAGACCTCCGAGGGACCTATGGTCCACGTTGTTCTCAGCAGGGCTACAGAGGTGTGGAGGTAGTCAGGGATATTGGAACGAAAATGCTCCCTCGAGGGTCCTAGGAGTGCTGAAAAGGGTCCTTCCTTTAAAATAAAGCAGAACAGCGACTATGAGCTCATGGAAAGAGCTGCATGCCTCTCTTTCCCCATGGCTACTCAGGGCCTTACCTCGAGGCAAGGACTCGCGTTGAGGCTCCCTTTAGCTCTAGAGCATGGCATGATGAGTTCCGCCCAGGCCACTAAAGCTCCGTGTGTAGCCAGAGAAAACACATTTTCTTCCCAGACCAATGCCTACAATAGCCAGGGGCCTGTCCACAGCAAAGAATTTCATGGAGCTTCAAGGCAACATGAATGGAGCTATCAAAATGGATAAGGAAGTCTACTACCAACATGACCCCATTTCCATAGGCAAAAACAGCATACATCCCTGTGATTTCAAACAAGTCAAAAGAGACACAGAGTACACACTGGTTGCTTCCCTGAATCAACTTCTCGATGTAGGGTGTTCTGCATGTAGTGAACCGCCTCAACCAAGGAACGCCCTAGCTAGGCCCCTAAACCCGTGCCTCTTCAAAAGCCTTCAGTGCTGTAGGAAAAACTGTGCTTTAGTTGCAATAGGAACGCAAGGCGTCTTTCTCCTGGAGGCAGGGTGACTTCAGCTAGGAGGTCCTGGATGGAAGGAGAAGCCTAGTGTTTTTCTCAGTGCAGCCCAGACTAGGGAATGAGTGCGACTTCCACGGCATGCTGGAATTTATTAGAACAGTGCTCATGAATCTGTGCGAGTGTGGGTAAATCAAGATGTCCCAAGAAAGAGTGCAGTGTGTTGCCCATGACTCAGCAGACCCAGAGGACCTCCGAGAGACCTATGGGCTTCGTTGTTTCTCAGCAAGCCAACAAGGTGTGGAAGTAGTCAGGGATCTTGGAACGAAAATGATGCTCCCCCGAGCGTCCTAGGAATGCTGAAAAGGGTACTTCCTTTAAAATAAAGCAGAACAGCGACTAAGAGCTCATGGAAAGAGCTGCCTGCCTCCCTTTCTGCATGGCTACTCAGGGCCTTACCTCAGGGCAAGGACTCAGGTTGAGATTCCCTTTAGCTCTAGAGCATGGCATGATGAGTTCCGCCCAGGCCACTAAAGCTCCGTGTGTAGCCAGAGACAACACATTTTCTTCCCAGACCAATGCCTACAATAGCCAGGGGCCTGTCAACAGCAGAGAATTTCAGGGAGCTTCAAGGCAGCATGAATGGAGTTATCAAAATGGATAAGGAAGTCTACTACCAACATGCCCCCATTTCCATAGGCACAGGCAGCATACATCCGTCTGGTTTCTAACAAGACAAAGAGACACAGCGTACCCACTAGTTCCTTCCCTGAATCAAAATCGCCTGGCAGGGTGTTCTGCATCTAGAGAACTGCCACAACCAAGGAACGCCCTAGCTAGGCCTGTGGGCCCGTGCCTCTTCAAAAGCTTGCAGTGCTATAGGAAAAATTGTGCTCTTGTTGCAATAGGAACGAAAGGCGTCATTCTCTTGCAGGCAGGGTGACTTCAGGTAGGAGGTCCTGGAAGGAAGGCGCAGCCTAGTGTTTTTCTCAGTGTAGCTCAGACTAGGGAATGTGTGCGACTTCGGCAGCAAGTTGGAACTTGCCCAAACGGTGCTCGTGAACCTATGCGAGTGCTGTGAAATCAAGATATCCTAAGAAAGAGTGCAGTGTGTTGCCCATGACTCAACAGACACAGGGTACCTCCCAGGGACCTATGGGCCTCGTTGTTGTTCAGCAGGCCACAGTTTGTGGAGGTACTCAGTGAACTTGGAACTAAAATGATGCTCACCCGAGGGGCCTAGGATTCCTGAAAAGGGTACATCCTTTAAAATAAAGCAGAACAGCGACTAAGAGCTCATGGAGAGAGCTGCATGCCTCCCTTTCTGCATGGCTACTCAGAGCCTTACCTCGAGGACAGGACAGATTTGAGATTCCCTTTAGCTCTAGAGCATGGCAAGATGAGTCCCACACCGGACTATGAAGCACACTGTGTAGCCAGAGAAAACACATTTTCTTCCCAGACCAATGCCTACAATAGCCAGGGGCCTGTCAACAGCAGAGAATTCAGGGATCTTCAAGGCAGCATGAATGGAGCTTTCAAAATGAAAAAGCAAGTCTACTTCCAACATGCCCCCATTTCCATAGGCACAAACAGCATACATCCCTGTGGTTTCAAAGAACTCAAAAGAGACACAGAGTACACATTGGTTCCTTCCCTGAATCACATTCTCGAGGCAGAGTGTTCTGCATGTGGTGAACGGCCTCATCCAAGTAACACCCTAGCTAGGCCTCTGGGCCCGTGTCTCTTCAAAAGCCTGCAGTGCTATAGGAAAAACTGTGCTTTAGTTGCAAAAGGAAAGCAAGCCGTCTTACTCCTGGAGGCAGGGTGACTTCAGGTAGGAGGTCCTGATTGGAAGGAGAAGCCTAGTGTTTTTCTCTGTGCAGCTCAGACTAGGGATTGAGTGCGATTTCCACGGCATGTTGGAACTTGCTTGAACGTTGCTCTTGAACCTGTGCGAGTGCTGTGAATCAAGATATCACAAGAAAGAGTGCAGAGTGTTGCCCATGACTCAGCAGACACAGAGGACCTCCGTGGGACCTATGGGCCTCGTTGTTGTTCAGCGGGCCTACAGGGGTGTGGAGGTACTCAGTGATCTTGGAACTAAAATGATGCTCACCCGAGGGGGATAGGAGTCCTGAAAAGGGTACTTCCTTTAAAATAAATCAAAATAGCGACTAAGAGCACATGGAAAGAGCTGCATGCCTCCCTTTCTGCATGGCCACTCGGGGCCTCACCACGAGGCAAGGACAGATTTGAGATTCCCTTTAACTCTAGAGCATGGCAAGATGAGTCCCACCGCGGACTATGAAGCACACTGTGTAGCCAGAGAAAACACATTTTCTTCCCAGACCAATGCGTACAATAGCCAGGGGCCTGTGAACAGCAGAGAATTTCAGGGAGCTTCAAGGCAGCCTGAATGGAGCTATCAAAATGGATAAGGAAGTCTACTACCAACATGAGCCCATTTCCATAGGCAATAACAGCATACATCCCTGTGGTGTCAAACAACTCAAAAGAGACACAGAGTACACACTGGTTCCTTCCCTGAATCAAATTCTCGAGGCAGGGTGTTCTGCATGTAGTGAACCGCCTCAACCAAGGAACGCCCTAGTTAGGCCTGGGGCCGGTGCCTCTTCAAAAGCCTGAAAAGCGTACTGGCGTTAAAATGCTGAAGATAAGCGACTACGGCCTCATGGAAATTGCTACACGCCCGGGTGCTACAGGAAAGACTGTGCTTTAGTTGCAATACGAACGCAACCGATTTTTTCCTGGAGGCAGGGTGACTTCAGGTAGGAGGTCCTGGAAGGAAGGTGAAGCGTAGTGTTTTTCTCAGTTCAGCTCAGACTAGGGAATGTGTGAGACTTCCACAGCAAGTTGGATCTTGCCAAAACAGTGCTCGTGAACCTGTGCGAGTGCTGTGAATCAAGATATCACAAGAAAGAGTGCAGTGTGTTGCCCATGATTCAGCAGACACAGAAGACCTCCGAGGGACCTATGGTCCACGTTGTTCTCAGCAGGGCTACAGAGGTGTGGAGGTAGTCAGGGATATTGGAACGAAAATGCTCCCTCGAGGGTCCTAGGAGTGCTGAAAAGGGTCCTTCCTTTAAAATAAAGCAGAACAGCGACTATGAGCTCATGGAAAGAGCTGCATGCCTCTCTTTCCCCATGGCTACTCAGGGCCTTACCTCGAGGCAAGGACTCGCGTTGAGGCTCCCTTTAGCTCTAGAGCATGGCATGATGAGTTCAGCCCAGGCCACTAAAGCTCCGTGTGTAGCCAGAGAAAACACATTTTCTTCCCAGACCAATGCCTACAATAGCCAGGGGCCTGTCCACAGCAAAGAATTTCATGGAGCTTCAAGGCAACATGAATGGAGCTATCAAAATGGATAAGGAAGTCTACTACCAACATGACCCCATTTCCATAGGCAAAAACAGCATACATCCCTGTGATTTCAAACAAGTCAAAAGAGACACAGAGTACACACTGGTTGCTTCCCTGAATCAACTTCTCGATGTAGGGTGTTCTGCATGTAGTGAACCGCCTCAACCAAGGAACGCCCTAGCTAGGCCCCTAAACCCGTGCCTCTTCAAAAGCCTTCAGTGCTGTAGGAAAAACTGTGCTTTAGTTGCAATAGGAACGCAAGGCGTCTTTCTCCTGGAGGCAGGGTGACTTCAGCTAGGAGGTCCTGGATGGAAGGAGAAGCCTAGTGTTTTTCTCAGTGCAGCCCAGACTAGGGAATGAGTGCGACTTCCACGGCATGTTGGAATTTATTAGAACAGTGCTCATGAATCTGTGCGAGTGTGGGTAAATCAAGATGTCCCAAGAAAGAGTGCAGTGTGTTGCCCATGACTCAGCAGACCCAGAGGACCTCCGAGAGACCTATGGGCTTCGTTGTTTCTCAGCAAGCCAACAAGGTGTGGAAGTAGTCAGGGATCTTGGAACGAAAATGATGCTCCCCCGAGCGTCCTAGGAATGCTGAAAAGGGTACTTCCTTTAAAATAAAGCAGAACGGCGACTAAGAGCTCATGGAAAGAGCTGCCTGCCTCCCTTTCTGCATGGCTACTCAGGGCCTTAACTCAGGGCAAGGACTCAGGTTGAGATTCCCTTTAGCTCTAGAGCATGGCATGATGAGTTCCGCCCAGGCCACTAAAGCTCCGTGTGTAGCCAGAGACAACACATTTTCTTCCCAGACCAATGCCTACAATAGCCAGGGGCCTGTCAACAGCAGAGAATTTCAGGGAGCTTCAAGGCAGCATGAATGGAGTTATCAAAATGGATAAGGAAGTCTACTACCAACATGCCCCCATTTCCATAGGCACAGGCAGCATACATCCGTCTGGTTTCTAACAAGACAAAAGAGACACAGCGTACCCACTAGTTCCTTCCCTGAATCAAAATCGCCTGGCAGGGTGTTCTGCATCTAGAGAACTGCCACAACCAAGGAACGCCCTAGCTAGGCCTGTGGGCCCGTGCCTCTTCAAAAGCTTGCAGTGCTATAGGAAAAATTGTGCTCTTGTTGCAATAGGAACGCAAGGCGTCATTCTCTTGCAGGCAGGGTGACTTCAGGTAGGAGGTCCTGGAAGGAAGGCGCAGCCTAGTGTTTTTCTCAGTGTAGCTCAGACTAGGGAATGTGTGCGACTTCCGCAGCAAGTTGGAACTTGCCCAAACGGTGCTCGTGAACCTATGCGAGTGCTGTGAAATCAAGATATCCTAAGAAAGAGTGCAGTGTGTTGCCCATGACTCAACAGACACAGGGGACCTCCCAGGGACCTATGGGCCTCGTTGTTGTTCAGCAGGCCACAGTTTGTGGAGGTACTCAGTGAACTTGGAACTAAAATGATGCTCACCCGAGGGGCCTAGGATTCCTGAAAAGGGTACATCCTTTAAAATAAAGCAGAACAGCGACTAAGAGCTCATGGAGAGAGCTGCATGCCTCCCTTTCTGCATGGCTACTCAGAGCCTTACCTCGAGGACAGGACAGATTTGAGATTCCCTTTAGCTCTAGAGCATGGCAAGATGAGTCCCACACCGGACTGTGAAGCACACTGTGTAGCCAGAGAAAACACATTTTCTTCCCAGACCAATGCCTACAATAGCCAGGGGCCTGTCAACAGCAGAGAATTCAGGGATCTTCAAGGCAGAATGAATGGAGCTTTCAAAATGAAAAAGCAAGTCTACTTCCAACATGCCCCCATTTCCATAGGCACAAACAGCATACATCCCTGTGGTTTCAAAGAACTCAAAAGAGACACAGAGTACACATTGGTTCCTTCCCTGAATCACATTCTCGAGGCAGAGTGTTCTGCATGTGGTGAACGGCCTCATCCAAGTAACACCCTAGCTAGGCCTCTGGGCCCGTGTCTCTTCAAAAGCCTGCAGTGCTATAGGAAAAACTGTGCTTTAGTTGCAAAAGGAAAGCAAGCCGTCTTACTCCTGGAGGCAGGGTGACTTCAGGTAGGAGGTCCTGATTGGAAGGAGAAGCCTAGTGTTTTTCTCTGTGCAGCTCAGACTAGGGATTGAGTGCGATTTCCACGGCATGTTGGAACTTGCTTGAACGTTGCTATTGAACCTGTGCGAGTGCTGTGAATCAAGATATCACAAGAAAGAGTGCAGTGTGTTGCCCATGACTCAGCAGACACAGAGGACCTCCGTGGGACCTATGGGCCTCGTTGTTGTTCAGCGGGCCTACAGGGGTGTGGAGGTACTCAGTGATCTTGGAACTAAAATGATGCTCACCCGAGGGGGATAGGAGTCCTGAAAAGGGTACTTCCTTTAAAATAAATCAAAATAGCGACTAAGAGCACATGGAAAGAGCTGCATGCCTCCCTTTCTGCATGGCCACTCGGGGCCTCACCACGAGGCAAGGACAGATTTGAGATTCCCTTTAACTCTAGAGCATGGCAAGATGAGTCCCACCGCGGACTATGAAGCACACTGTGTAGCCAGAGAAAACACATTTTCTTCCCAGACCAATGGGTACAATAGCCAGGGGCCTGTGAACAGCAGAGAATTTCAGGGAGCTTCAAGGCAGCCTGAATGGAGATATCAAAATGGATAAGGAAGTCTACTACCAACATGAGCCCATTTCCATAGGCAAAAACAGCATACATCCCTGTGGTGTCAAACAACTCAAAAGAGACACAGAGTACACACTGGTTCCTTCCCTGAATCAAATTCTCGAGGCAGGGTGTTCTGCATGTAGTGAACCGCCTCAACCAAGGAACGCCCTAGTTAGGCCTGGGGCCGGTGCCTCTTCAAAAGCCTGAAAAGCGTACTGGCGTTAAAATGCTGAAGATAAGCGACTACGGCCTCATGGAAACTGCTACACGCCCGGGTGCTACAGGAAAGACTGTGCTTTAGTTGCAATACGAACGCAACCGATTTTTTCCTGGAGGCAGGGTGACTTCAGGTAGGAGGTCCTGGAAGGAAGGTGAAGCCTAGTGTTTTTCTCAGTTCAGCTCAGACTAGGGAATGTGTGAGACTTCCACAGCAAGTTGGATCTTGCCAAAACAGTGCTCGTGAACCTGTGCGAGTGCTGTGAATCAAGATATCACAAGAAAGAATGCAGTGTGTTGCCCATGATTCAGCAGACACAGAAGACCTCCGAGGGACCTATGGTCCACGTTGTTCTCAGCAGGGCTACAGAGGTGTGGAGGTAGTCAGGGAGATTGGAACGAAAATGCTCCCTCGAGGGTCCTAGGAGTGCTGAAAAGGGTCCTTCCTTTAAAATAAAGCAGAACAGCGACTATGAGCTCATGGAAAGAGCTGCATGCCTCTCTTTCCCCATGGCTACTCAGGGCCTTACCTCGAGGCAAGGACTCGCGTTGAGGCTCCCTTTAGCTCTAGAGCATGGCATGATGAGTTCCGCCCAGGCCACTAAAGCTCCGTGTGTAGCCAGAGAAAACACATTTTCTTCCCAGACCAATGCCTACAATAGCCAGGGGCCTGTCCACAGCAGAGAATTTCATGGAGCTTCAAGGCAACATGAATGGAGCTATCAAAATGGATAAGGAAGTCTACTACCAACATGACCCCATTTCCATAGGCAAAAACAGCATACATCCCTGTGGTTTCAAACAAGTCAAAAGAGACACAGAGTACACACTGGTTGCTTCCCTGAATCAACTTGTCGATGTAGGGTGTTCTGCATGTAGTGAACCGCCTCAACCAAGGAACGCCCTACCTAGGCCCCTAAACCCGTGCCTCTTCAAAAGCCTTCAGTGCTGTAGGAAAAACTGTGCTTTAGTTGCAATAGGAACGCAAGGCGTCTTTCTCCTGGAGGCAGGGTGACTTCAGCTAGGAGGTCCTGGATGGAAGGAGAAGCCTAGTGTTTTTCTCAGTGCAGCCCAGACTAGGGAATGAGTGCGACTTCCACGGCATGTTGGAATTTATTAGAACAGTGCTCATGAATCTGTGCGAGTGTGGGTAAATCAAGATGTCCCAAGAAAGAGTGCAGTGTGTTGCCCATGACTCAGCAGACCCAGAGGACCTCCGAGAGACCTATGGGCTTCGTTGTTTCTCAGCAAGTCAACAAGGTGTGGAAGTAGTCAGGGATCTTGGAACGAAAATGATGCTCCCCCGAGCGTCCTAGGAATGCTGAAAAGGGTACTTCCTTTAAAATAAAGCAGAACAGCGACTAAGAGCTCATGGAAAGAGCTGCCTGCCTCCCTTTCTGCATGGCTACTCAGGGCCTTACCTCAGGGCAAGGACTCAGGTTGAGATTCCCTTTAGCTCTAGAGCATGGCATGATGAGTTCCGCCCAGGCCACTAAAGCTCCGTGTGTAGCCAGAGACAACACATTTTCTTCCCAGACCAATGCCTACAATAGCCAGGGGCCTGTCAACAGCAGAGAATTTCAGGGAGCTTCAAGGCAGCATGAATGGAGCTATCAAAATGGATAAGGAAGTCTACTACCAACATGCCCCCATTTCCATAGGCACAGGCAGCATACATCCGTCTGGTTTCTAACAAGACAAAGCGACACAGCGTACCCACTAGTTCCTTCCCTGAATCAAAATCGCCTGGCAGGGTGTTCTGCATCTAGAGAACTGCCACAACCAAGGAACGCCCTAGCTAGGCCTGTGGGCCCGTGCCTCTTCAAAAGCTTGCAGTGCTATAGGAAAAATTTTGCTCTTGTTGCAATAGGAACGCAAGGCGTCATTCTCTTGCAGGCAGGGTGACTTCAGGTAGGAGGTCCTGGAAGGAAGGCGCAGCCTAGTGTTTTTCTCAGTGTAGCTCAGACTAGGGAATGTGTGCGACTTCCGCAGCAAGTTGGAACTTGCCCAAACGGTGCTCGTGAACCTATGCGAGTGCTGTGAAATCAAGATATCCTAAGAAAGAGTGCAGTGTGTTGCCCATGACTCAACAGACACAGGGTACCTCCCAGGGACCTATGGGCCTCGTTGTTGTTCAGCAGGCCACAGTTTGTGGAGGTACTCAGTGAACTTGGAACTAAAATGATGCTCACCCGAGGGGCCTAGGATTCCTGAAAAGGGTACATCCTTTAAAATAAAGCAGAACAGCGACTAAGAGCTCATGGAGAGAGCTGCATGCCTCCCTTTCTGCATGGCTACTCAGAGCCTTACCTCGAGGACAGGACAGATTTGAGATTCCCTTTAGCTCTAGAGCATGGCAAGATGAGTCCCACACCGGACTGTGAAGCACACTGTGTAGCCAGAGAAAACACATTTTCTTCCCAGACCAATGCCTACAATAGCCAGGGGCCTGTCAACAGCAGAGAATTCAGGGATCTTCAAGGCAGAATGAATGGAGCTTTCAAAATGAAAAAGCAAGTCTACTTCCAACATGCCCCCATTTCCATAGGCACAAACAGCATACATCCCTGTGGTTTCAAAGAACTCAAAATAGACACAGAGTACACATTGGTTCCTTCCCTGAATCACATTCTCGAGGCAGAGTGTTCTGCATGTGGTGAACGGCCTCATCCAAGTAACACCCTAGCTAGGCCTCTGGGCCCGTGTCTCTTCAAAAGCCTGCAGTGCTATAGGAAAAACTGTGCTTTAGTTGCAAAAGGAAAGCAAGCCGTCTTACTCCTGGAGGCAGGGTGACTTCAGGTAGGAGGTCCTGATTGGAAGGAGAAGCCTAGTGTTTTTCTCTGTGCAGCTCAGACTAGGGATTCAGTGCGATTTCCACGGCATGTTGGAACTTGCTTGAACGTTGCTCTTGAACCTGTGCGAGTGCTGTGAATCAAGATATCACAAGAAAGAGTGCAGTGTGTTGCCCATGACTCAGCAGACACAGAGGACCTCCGTGGGACCTATGGGCCTCGTTGTTGTTCAGCGGGCCTACAGGGGTGTGGAGGTACTCAGTGATCTTGGAACTAAAATGATGCTCACCCGAGGGGGATAGGAGTCCTGAAAAGGGTACTTCCTTTAAAATAAATCAAAATAGCGACTAAGAGCACATGGAAAGAGCTGCATGCCTCCCTTTCTGCATGGCCACTCGGGGCCTCACCACGAGGCAAGGACAGATTTGAGATTCCCTTTAACTCTAGAGCATGGCAAGATGAGTCCCACCGCGGACTATGAAGCACACTGTGTAGCCAGAGAAAACACATTTTCTTCCCAGACCAATGCGTACAATACCCAGGGGCCTGTGAACAGCAGAGAATTTCAGGGAGCTTCAAGGCAGCCTGAATGGAGATATCAAAATGGATAAGGAAGTCTACTACCAACATGAGCCCATTTCCATAGGCACAAACAGCATACATCCCTGTGGTTTCAAACAACTCAAAAGAGACACAGAGTACACACTCGTTCCTTCCCTGAATCAAATTCTCGAGGCAGGGTGTTCTGCATGTAGTGAACCGCCTCAACCAAGGAACGCCCTAGTTAGGCCTGGGGCCGGTGCCTCTTCAAAAGCCTGAAAAGCGTACTGGCGTTAAAATGCTGAAGATAAGCGACTACGGCCTCATGGAAACTGCTACACGCCCGGGTGCTACAGGAAAGACTGTGCTTTAGTTGCAATACGAACGCAACCGATTTTTTCCTTGAGGCAGGGTGACTTCAGGTAGGAGGTCCTGGAAGGAAGGTGAAGCCTAGTGTTTTTCTCAGTTCAGCTCAGACTAGGGAATGTGTGAGACTTCCACAGCAAGTTGGATCTTGCCAAAACAGTGCTCGTGAACCTGTGCGAGTGTTGTGAATCAAGATATCACAAGAAAGAGTGCAGTGTGTTGCCCATGATTCAGCAGACACAGAAGACCTCCGAGGGACCTATGGTCCACGTTGTTCTCAGCAGGGCTACAGAGGTGTGGAGGTAGTCAGGGATATTGGAACGAAAATGCTCCCTCGAGGGTCCTAGGAGTGCTGAAAAGGGTCCTTCCTTTAAAATAAAGCAGAACAGCGACTATGAGCTCATGGAAAGAGCTGCATGCCTCTCTTTCCCCATGGCTACTCAGGGCCTTACCTCGAGGCAAGGACTCGCGTTGAGGCTCCCTTTAGCTCTAGAGCATGGCATGATGAGTTCCGCCCAGGCCTCTAAAGCTCCGAGTGTAGCCAGAGAAAACACATTTTCTTCCCAGACCAATGCCTACAATAGCCAGGGGCCTGTCCACAGCAGAGAATTTCATGGAGCTTCAAGGCAACATGAATGGAGCTATCAAAATGGATAAGGAAGTCTACTACCAACATGACCCCATTTCCATAGGCAAAAACAGCATACATCCCTGTGGTTTCAAACAAGTCAAAAGAGACACAGAGTACACACTGGTTGCTTCCCTGAATCAACTTCTCGATGTAGGGTGTTCTGCATGTAGTGAACCGCCTCAACCAAGGAACGCCCTAGCTAGGCCCCTAAACCCGTGCCTCTTCAAAAGCCTTCAGTGCTGTAGGAAAAACTGTGCTTTAGTTGCAATAGGAACGCAAGGCGTCTTTCTCCTGGAGGCAGGGTGACTTCAGCTAGGAGGTCCTGGATGGAAGGAGAAGCCTAGTGTTTTTCTCAGTGCAGCCCAGACTAGGGAATGAGTGCGACTTCCACGGCATGTTGGAATTTATTAGAACAGTGCTCATGAATCTGTGCGAGTGTGGGTAAATCAAGATGTCCCAAGAAAGAGTGCAGTGTGTTGCCCATGACTCAGCAGACCCAGAGGACCTCCGAGAGACCTATGGGCTTCGTTGTTTCTCAGCAAGCCAACAAGGTGTGGAAGTAGTCAGGGATCTTGGAACGAAAATGATGCTCCCCCGAGCGTCCTAGGAATGCTGAAAAGGGTACTTCCTTTAAAATAAAGCAGAACAGCGACTAAGAGCTCATGGAAAGAGCTGCCTGCCTCCCTTTCTGCATGGCTACTCAGGGCCTTACCTCAGGGCAAGGACTCAGGTTGAGATTCCCTTTAGCTCTAGAGCATGGCATGATGAGTTCCGCCCAGGCCACTAAAGCTCCGTGTGTAGCCAGAGAAAACACATTTTCTTCCCAGACCAATGCCTACAATAGCCAGGGGCCTGTCAACAGCAGAGAATTTCAGGGAGCTTCAAGGCAGCATGAATGGAGCTATCAAAATGGATAAGGAAGTCTACTACCAACATGCCCCCATTTCCATAGGCACAGGCAGCATACATCCGTCTGGTTTCTAACAAGACAAAGAGAGACAGCGTACCCACTAGTTCCTTCCCTGAATCAAAATCGCCTGGCAGGGTGTTCTGCATCTAGAGAACTGCCACAACCAAGGAACGCCCTAGCTAGGCCTGTGGGCCCGTGCCTCTTCAAAAGCTTGCAGTGCTATAGGAAAAATTGTGCTCTTGTTGCAATAGGAACGCAAGGCGTCATTCTCTTGCAGGCAGGGTGACTTCAGGTAGGAGGTCCTGGAAGGAAGGCGCAGCCTAGTGTTTTTCTCAGTGTAGCTCAGACTAGGGAATGTGTGCGACTTCCGCAGCAAGTTGGAACTTGCCCAAACGGTGCTCGTGAACCTATGCGAGTGCTGTGAAATCAAGATATCCTAAGAAAGAGTGCAGTGTGTTGCCCATGACTCAACAGACACAGGGTACCTCCCAGGGACCTATGGGCCTCGTTGTTGTTCAGCAGGCCACAGTTTGTGGAGGTACTCAGTGAACTTGGAACTAAAATGATGCTCACCCGAGGGGCCTAGGATTCCTGAAAAGGGTACATCCTTTAAAATAAAGCAGAACAGCGACTAAGAGCTCATGGAGAGAGCTGCATGCCTCCCTTTCTGCATGGCTACTCAGAGCCTTACCTCGAGGACAGGACAGATTTGAGATTCCCTTTAGCTCTAGAGCATGGCAAGATGAGTCCCACACCGGACTGTGAAGCACACTGTGTAGCCAGAGAAAACACATTTTCTTCCCAGACCAATGCCTACAATAGCCAGGGGCCTGTCAACAGCAGAGAATTCAGGGATCTTCAAGGCAGAATGAATGGAGCTTTCAAAATGAAAAAGCAAGTCTACTTCCAACATGCCCCCATTTCCATAGGCACAAACAGCATACATCCCTGTGGTTTCAAAGAACTCAAAAGAGACACAGAGTACACATTGGTTCCTTCCCTGAATCACATTCTCGAGGCAGAGTGTTCTGCATGTGGTGAACGGCCTCATCCAAGTAACACCCTAGCTAGGCCTCTGGGCCCGTGTCTCTTCAAAAGCCTGCAGTGCTATAGGAAAAACTGTGCTTTAGTTGCAAAAGGAAAGCAAGCCGTCTTACTCCTGGAGGCAGGGTGATTTCAGGTAGGAGGTCCTGATTGGAAGGAGAAGCCTAGTGTTTTTCTCTGTGCAGCTCAGACTAGGGATTGAGTGCGATTTCCACGGCATGTTGGAACTTGCTTGAACGTTGCTCTTGAACCTGTGCGAGTGCTGTGAATCAAGATATCACAAGAAAGAGTGCAGTGTGTTGCCCATGACTCAGCAGACACAGAGGACCTCCGTGGGACCTATGGGCCTCGTTGTTGTTCAGCGGGCCTACAGGGGTGTGGAGGTACTCAGTGATCTTGGAACTAAAATGATGCTCACCCGAGGGGGATAGGAGTCCTGAAAAGGGTACTTCCTTTAAAATAAATCAAAATAGCGACTAAGAGCACATGGAAAGAGCTGCATGCCTCCCTTTCTGCATGGCCACTCGGGGCCTCACCACGAGGCAAGGACAGATTTGAGATTCCCTTTAACTCTAGAGCATGGCAAGATGAGTCCCACCGCGGACTATGAAGCACACTGTGTAGCCAGAGAAAACACATTTTCTTCCCAGACCAATGCGTACAATAGCCAGGGGCCTGTGAACAGCAGAGAATTTCAGGGAGCTTCAAGGCAGCCTGAATGGAGATATCAAAATGGATAAGGAAGTCTACTACCAACATGAGCCCATTTCCATAGGCAAAAACAGCATACATCCCTGTGGTGTCAAACAACTCAAAAGAGACACAGAGTACACACTGGTTCCTTCCCTGAATCAAATTCTCGAGGCAGGGTGTTCTGCATGTAGTGAACCGCCTCAACCAAGGAACGCCCTAGTTAGGCCTGGGGCCGGTGCCTCTTCAAAAGCCTGAAAAGCGTACTGGCGTTAAAATGCTGAAGATAAGCGACTACGGCCTCATGGAAATTGCTACACACCCGGGTGCTACAGGAAAGACTGTGCTTTAGTTGCAATACGAACGCAACCGATTTTTTCCTTGAGGCAGGGTGACTTCAGGTAGGAGGTCCTGGAAGGAAGGTGAAGCCTAGTGTTTTTCTCAGTTCAGCTCAGACTAGGGAATGTGTGAGACTTCCACAGCAAGTTGGATCTTGCCAAAACAGTGCTCGTGAACCTGTGCGAGTGTTGTGAATCAAGATATCACAAGAAAGAGTGCAGTGTGTTGCCCATGATTCAGCAGACACAGAAGACCTCCGAGGGACCTATGGTCCACGTTGTTCTCAGCAGGGCTACAGAGGTGTGGAGGTAGTCAGGGATATTGGAACGAAAATGCTCCCTCGAGGGTCCTAGGAGTGCTGAAAAGGGTCCTTCCTTTAAAATAAAGCAGAACAGCGACTATGAGCTCATGGAAAGAGCTGCATGCCTCTCTTTCCCCATGGCTACTCAGGGCCTTACCTCGAGGCAAGGACTCGCGTTGAGGCTCCCTTTAGCTCTAGAGCATGGCATGATGAGTTCCGCCCAGGCCTCTAAAGCTCCGAGTGTAGCCAGAGAAAACACATTTTCTTCCCAGACCAATGCCTACAATAGCCAGGGGCCTGTCCACAGCAGAGAATTTCATGGAGCTTCAAGGCAACATGAATGGAGCTATCAAAATGGATAAGGAAGTCTACTACCAACATGACCCCATTTCCATAGGCAAAAACAGCATACATCCCTGTGGTTTCAAACAAGTCAAAAGAGACACAGAGTACACACTGGTTGCTTCCCTGAATCAACTTCTCGATGTAGGGTGTTCTGCATGTAGTGAACCGCCTCAACCAAGGAACGCCCTAGCTAGGCCCCTAAACCCGTGCCTCTTCAAAAGCCTTCAGTGCTGTAGGAAAAACTGTGCTTTAGTTGCAATAGGAACGCAAGGCGTCTTTCTCCTGGAGGCAGGGTGACTTCAGCTAGGAGGTCCTGGATGGAAGGAGAAGCCTAGTGTTTTTCTCAGTGCAGCCCAGACTAGGGAATGAGTGCGACTTCCACGGCATGTTGGAATTTATTAGAACAGTGCTCATGAATCTGTGCGAGTGTGGGTAAATCAAGATGTCCCAAGAAAGAGTGCAGTGTGTTGCCCATGACTCAGCAGACCCAGAGGACCTCCGAGAGACCTATGGGCTTCGTTGTTTCTCAGCAAGCCAACAAGGTGTGGAAGTAGTCAGGGATCTTGGAACGAAAATGATGCTCCCCCGAGCGTCCTAGGAATGCTGAAAAGGGTACTTCCTTTAAAATAAAGCAGAACAGCGACTAAGAGCTCATGGAAAGAGCTGCCTGCCTCCCTTTCTGCATGGCTACTCAGGGCCTTACCTCAGGGCAAGGACTCAGGTTGAGATTCCCTTTAGCTCTAGAGCATGGCATGATGAGTTCCGCCCAGGCCACTAAAGCTCCGTGTGTAGCCAGAGAAAACACATTTTCTTCCCAGACCAATGCCTACAATAGCCAGGGGCCTGTCAACAGCAGAGAATTTCAGGGAGCTTCAAGGCAGCATGAATGGAGCTATCAAAATGGATAAGGAAGTCTACTACCAACATGCCCCCATTTCCATAGGCACAGGCAGCATACATCCGTCTGGTTTCTAACAAGACAAAGAGAGACAGCGTACCCACTAGTTCCTTCCCTGAATCAAAATCGCCTGGCAGGGTGTTCTGCATCTAGAGAACTGCCACAACCAAGGAACGCCCTAGCTAGGCCTGTGGGCCCGTGCCTCTTCAAAAGCTTGCAGTGCTATAGGAAAAATTGTGCTCTTGTTGCAATAGGAACGCAAGGCGTCATTCTCTTGCAGGCAGGGTGACTTCAGGTAGGAGGTCCTGGAAGGAAGGCGCAGCCTAGTGTTTTTCTCAGTGTAGCTCAGACTAGGGAATGTGTGCGACTTCCGCAGCAAGTTGGAACTTGCCCAAACGGTGCTCGTGAACCTATGCGAGTGCTGTGAAATCAAGATATCCTAAGAAAGAGTGCAGTGTGTTGCCCATGACTCAACAGACACAGGGTACCTCCCAGGGACCTATGGGCCTCGTTGTTGTTCAGCAGGCCACAGTTTGTGGAGGTACTCAGTGAACTTGGAACTAAAATGATGCTCACCCGAGGGGCCTAGGATTCCTGAAAAGGGTACATCCTTTAAAATAAAGCAGAACAGCGACTAAGAGCTCATGGAGAGAGCTGCATGCCTCCCTTTCTGCATGGCTACTCAGAGCCTTACCTCGAGGACAGGACAGATTTGAGATTCCCTTTAGCTCTAGAGCATGGCAAGATGAGTCCCACACCGGACTGTGAAGCACACTGTGTAGCCAGAGAAAACACATTTTCTTCCCAGACCAATGCCTACAATAGCCAGGGGCCTGTCAACAGCAGAGAATTCAGGGATCTTCAAGGCAGAATGAATGGAGCTTTCAAAATGAAAAAGCAAGTCTACTTCCAACATGCCCCCATTTCCATAGGCACAAACAGCATACATCCCTGTGGTTTCAAAGAACTCAAAAGAGACACAGAGTACACATTGGTTCCTTCCCTGAATCACATTCTCGAGGCAGAGTGTTCTGCATGTGGTGAACGGCCTCATCCAAGGAACACCCTAGCTAGGCCTCTGGGCCCGTGTCTCTTCAAAAGCCTGCAGTGCTATAGGAAAAACTGTGCTTTAGTTGCAAAAGGAAAGCAAGCCGTCTTACTCCTGGAGGCAGGGTGATTTCAGGTAGGAGGTCCTGATTGGAAGGAGAAGCCTAGTGTTTTTCTCTGTGCAGCTCAGACTAGGGATTGAGTGCGATTTCCACGGCATGTTGGAACTTGCTTGAACGTTGCTCTTGAACCTGTGCGAGTGCTGTGAATCAAGATATCACAAGAAAGAGTGCAGTGTGTTGCCCATGACTCAGCAGACACAGAGGACCTCCGTGGGACCTATGGGCCTCGTTGTTGTTCAGCGGGCCTACAGGGGTGTGGAGGTACTCAGTGATCTTGGAACTAAAATGATGCTCACCCGAGGGGGATAGGAGTCCTGAAAAGGGTACTTCCTTTAAAATAAATCAAAATAGCGACTAAGAGCACATGGAAAGAGCTGCATGCCTCCCTTTCTGCATGGCCACTCGGGGCCTCACCACGAGGCAAGGACAGATTTGAGATTCCCTTTAACTCTAGAGCATGGCAAGATGAGTCCCACCGCGGACTATGAAGCACACTGTGTAGCCAGAGAAAACACATTTTCTTCCCAGACCAATGCGTACAATAGCCAGGGGCCTGTGAACAGCAGAGAATTTCAGGGAGCTTCAAGGCAGCCTGAATGGAGATATCAAAATGGATAAGGAAGTCTACTACCAACATGAGCCCATTTCCATAGGCAAAAACAGCATACATCCCTGTGGTGTCAAACAACTCAAAAGAGACACAGAGTACACACTGGTTCCTTCCCTGAATCAAATTCTCGAGGCAGGGTGTTCTGCATGTAGTGAACCGCCTCAACCAAGGAACGCCCTAGTTAGGCCTGGGGCCGGTGCCTCTTCAAAAGCCTGAAAAGCGTACTGGCGTTAAAATGCTGAAGATAAGCGACTACGGCCTCATGGAAATTGCTACACACCCGGGTGCTACAGGAAAGACTGTGCTTTAGTTGCAATACGAACGCAACCGATTTTTTCCTGGAGGCAGGGTGACTTCAGGTAGGAGGTCCTGGAAGGAAGGTGAAGCGTAGTGTTTTTCTCAGTTCAGCTCAGACTAGGGAATGTGTGAGACTTCCACAGCAAGTTGGATCTTGCCAAAACAGTGCTCGTGAACCTGTGCGAGTGCTATGAATCAAGATATCACAAGAAAGAGTGCAGTGTGTTGCCCATGATTCAGCAGACACAGAAGACCTCCGAGGGACCTATGGTCCACGTTGTTCTCAGCAGGGCTACAGAGGTGTGGAGGTAGTCAGGGATATTGGAACGAAAATGCTCCCTCGAGGGTCCTAGGAGTGCTGAAAAGGGTCCTTCCTTTAAAATAAAGCAGAACAGCGACTATGAGCTCATGGAAAGAGCTGCATGCCTCTCTTTCCCCATGGCTACTCAGGGCCTTACCTCGAGGCAAGGACTCGCGTTGAGGCTCCCTTTAGCTCTAGAGCATGGCATGATGAGTTCCGCCCAGGCCTCTAAAGCTCCGTGTGTAGCCAGAGAAAACACATTTTCTTCCCAGACCAATGCCTACAATAGCCAGGGGCCTGTCCACAGCAGAGAATTTCATGGAGCTTCAAGGCAACATGAATGGAGCTATCAAAATGGATAAGGAAGTCTACTACCAACATGACCCCATTTCCATAGGCAAAAACAGCATACATCCCTGTGGTTTCAAACAAGTCAAAAGAGACACAGAGTACACACTGGTTGCTTCCCTGAATCAACTTCTCGATGTAGGGTGTTCTGCATGTAGTGAACCGCCTCAACCAAGGAATGCCCTAGCTAGGCCCCTAAACCCGTGCCTCTTCAAAAGCCTTCAGTGCTGTAGGAAAAACTGTGCTTTAGTTGCAATAGGAACGCAAGGCGTCTTTCTCCTGGAGGCAGGGTGACTTCAGCTAGGAGGTCCTGGATGGAAGGAGAAGCCTAGTGTTTTTCTCAGTGCAGCCCAGACTAGGGAATGAGTGCGACTTCCACGGCATGCTGGAATTTATTAGAACAGTGCTCATGAATCTGTGCGAGTGTGGGTAAATCAAGATGTCCCAAGAAAGAGTGCAGTGTGTTGCCCATGACTCAGCAGACCCAGAGGACCTCCGAGAGACCTATGGGCTTCGTTGTTTCTCAGCAAGCCAACAAGGTGTGGAAGTAGTCAGGGATCTTGGAACGAAAATGATGCTCCCCCGAGCGTCCTAGGAATGCTGAAAAGGGTACTTCCTTTAAAATAAAGCAGAACAGCGACTAAGAGCTCATGGAAAGAGCTGCCTGCCTCCCTTTCTGCATGGCTACTCAGGGCCTTACCTCAGGGCAAGGACTCAGGTTGAGATTCCCTTTAGCTCTAGAGCATGGCATGATGAGTTCCGCCCAGGCCACTAAAGCTCCGTGTGTAGCCAGAGACAACACATTTTCTTCCCAGACCAATGCCTACAATAGCCAGGGGCCTGTCAACAGCAGAGAATTTCAGGGAGCTTCAAGGCAGCATGAATGGAGCTATCAAAATGGATAAGGAAGTCTACTACCAACATGCCCCCATTTCCATAGGCACAGGCAGCATACATCCGTCTGGTTTCTAACAAGACAAAGAGACACAGCGTACCCACTAGTTCCTTCCCTGAATCAAAATCGCCTGGCAGGGTGTTCTGCATCTAGAGAACTGCCACAACCAAGGAACGCCCTAGCTAGGCCTGTGGGCCCGTGCCTCTTCAAAAGCTTGCAGTGCTATAGGAAAAATTGTGCTCTTGTTGCAATAGGAACGCAAGGCGTCATTCTCTTGCAGGCAGGGTGACTTCAGGTAGGAGGTCCTGGAAGGAAGGCGCAGCCTAGTGTTTTTCTCAGTGTAGCTCAGACTAGGGAATGTGTGCGACTTCCGCAGCAAGTTGGAACTTGCCCAAACGGTGCTCGTGAACCTATGCGAGTGCTGTGAAATCAAGATATCCTAAGAAAGAGTGCAGTGTGTTGCCCATGACTCAACAGACACAGGGTACCTCCCAGGGACCTATGGGCCTCGTTGTTGTTCAGCAGGCCACAGTTTGTGGAGGTACTCAGTGAACTTGGAACTAAAATGATGCTCACCCGAGGGGCCTAGGATTCCTGAAAAGGGTACATCCTTTAAAATAAAGCAGAACAGCGACTAAGAGCTCATGGAGAGAGCTGCATGCCTCCCTTTCTGCATGGCTACTCAGAGCCTTACCTCGAGGACAGGACAGATTTGAGATTCCCTTTAGCTCTAGAGCATGGCAAGATGAGTCCCACACCGGACTGTGAAGCACACTGTGTAGCCAGAGAAAACACATTTTCTTCCCAGACCAATGCCTACAATAGCCAGGGGCCTGTCAACAGCAGAGAATTCAGGGATCTTCAAGGCAGAATGAATGGAGCTTTCAAAATGAAAAAGCAAGTCTACTTCCAACATGCCCCCATTTCCATAGGCACAAACAGCATACATCCCTGTGGTTTCAAAGAACTCAAAAGAGACACAGAGTACACATTGGTTCCTTCCCTGAATCACATTCTCGAGGCAGAGTGTTCTGCATGTGGTGAACGGCCTCATCCAAGGAACACCCTAGCTAGGCCTCTGGGCCCGTGTCTCTTCAAAAGCCTGCAGTGCTATAGGAAAAACTGTGCTTTAGTTGCAAAAGGAAAGCAAGCCGTCTTACTCCTGGAGGCAGGGTGACTTCAGGTAGGAGGTCCTGATTGGAAGGAGAAGCCTAGTGTTTTTCTCTGTGCAGCTCAGACTAGGGATTGAGTGCGATTTCCACGGCATGTTGGAACTTGCTTGAACGTTGCTCTTGAACCTGTGCGAGTGCTGTGAATCAAGATATCACAAGAAAGAGTGCAGTGTGTTGCCCATGACTCAGCAGACACAGAGGACCTCCGTGGGACCTATGGGCCTCGTTGTTGTTCAGCGGGCCTACAGGGGTGTGGAGGTACTCAGTGATCTTGGAACTAAAATGATGCTCACCCGAGGGGGATAGGAGTCCTGAAAAGGGTACTTCCTTTAAAATAAATCAAAATAGCGACTAATAGCACATGGAAAGAGCTGCATGCCTCCCTTTCTGCATGGCCACTCGGGGCCTCACCACGAGGCAAGGACAGATTTGAGATTCCCTTTAACTCTAGAGCATGGCAAGATGAGTCCCACCGCGGACTATGAAGCACACTGTGTAGCCAGAGAAAACACATTTTCTTCCCAGACCAATGGGTACAATAGCCAGGGGCCTGTGAACAGCAGAGAATTTCAGGGAGCTTCAAGGCAGCCTGAATGGAGCTATCAAAATGGATAAGGAAGTCTACTACCAACATGAGCCCATTTCCATAGGCAAAAACAGCATACATCCCTGTGGTGTCAAACAACTCAAAAGAGACACAGAGTACACACTGGTTCCTTCCCTGAATCAAATTCTCGAGGCAGGGTGTTTTGCATGTAGTGAACCGCCTCAACCAAGGAACGCCCTAGTTAGGCCTGGGGCCGGTGCCTCTTCAAAAGCCTGAAAAGCGTACTGGCGTTAAAATGCTGAAGATAAGCGACTACGGCCTCATGGAAATTGCTACACGCCCGGGTGCTACAGGAAAGACTGTGCTTTAGTTGCAATACGAACGCAACCGATTTTTTCCTGGAGGCAGGGTGACTTCAGGTAGGAGGTCCTGGAAGGAAGGTGAAGCGTAGTGTTTTTCTCAGTTCAGCTCAGACTAGGGAATGTGTGAGACTTCCACAGCAAGTTGGATCTTGCCAAAACAGTGCTCGTGAACCTGTGCGAGTGCTGTGAATCAAGATATCACAAGAAAGAATGCAGTGTGTTGCCCATGATTCAGCAGACACAGAAGACCTCCGAGGGACCTATGGTCCACGTTGTTCTCAGCAGGGCTACAGAGGTGTGGAGGTAGTCAGGGAGATTGGAACGAAAATGCTCCCTCGAGGGTCCTAGGAGTGCTGAAAAGGGTCCTTCCTTTAAAATAAAGCAGAACAGCGACTATGAGCTCATGGAAAGAGCTGCATGCCTCTCTTTCCCCATGGCTACTCAGGGCCTTACCTCGAGGCAAGGACTCGCGTTGAGGCTCCCTTTAGCTCTAGAGCATGGCATGATGAGTTCCGCCCAGGCCACTAAAGCTCCGTGTGTAGCCAGAGAAAACACATTTTCTTCCCAGACCAATGCCTACAATAGCCAGGGGCCTGTCCACAGCAGAGAATTTCATGGAGCTTCAAGGCAACATGAATGGAGCTATCAAAATGGATAAGGAAGTCTACTACCAACATGACCCCATTTCCATAGGCAAAAACAGCATACATCCCTGTGGTTTCAAACAAGTCAAAAGAGACACAGAGTACACACTGGTTGCTTCCCTGAATCAACTTGTCGATGTAGGGTGTTCTGCATGTAGTGAACCGCCTCAACCAAGGAACGCCCTACCTAGGCCCCTAAACCCGTGCCTCTTCAAAAGCCTTCAGTGCTGTAGGAAAAACTGTGCTTTAGTTGCAATAGGAACGCAAGGCGTCTTTCTCCTGGAGGCAGGGTGACTTCAGCTAGGAGGTCCTGGATGGAAGGAGAAGCCTAGTGTTTTTCTCAGTGCAGCCCAGACTAGGGAATGAGTGCGACTTCCACGGCATGTTGGAATTTATTAGAACAGTGCTCATGAATCTGTGCGAGTGTGGGTAAATCAAGATGTCCCAAGAAAGAGTGCAGTGTGTTTCCCATGACTCAGCAGACCCAGAGGACCTCCGAGAGACCTATGGGCTTCGTTGTTTCTCAGCAAGTCAACAAGGTGTGGAAGTAGTCAGGGATCTTGGAACGAAAATGATGCTCCCCCGAGCGTCCTAGGAATGCTGAAAAGGGTACTTCCTTTAAAATAAAGCAGAACAGCGACTAAGAGCTCATGGAAAGAGCTGCCTGCCTCCCTTTCTGCATGGCTACTCAGGGCCTTACCTCAGGGCAAGGACTCAGGTTGAGATTCCCTTTAGCTCTAGAGCATGGCATGATGAGTTCCGCCCAGGCCACTAAAACTCCGTGTGTAGCCAGAGACAACACATTTTCTTCCCAGACCAATGCCTACAATAGCCAGGGGCCTGTCAACAGCAGAGAATTTCAGGGAGCTTCAAGGCAGCATGAATGGAGCTATCAAAATGGATAAGGAAGTCTACTACCAACATGCCCCCATTTCCATAGGCACAGGCAGCATACATCCGTCTGGTTTCTAACAAGACAAAGCGACACAGCGTACCCACTAGTTCCTTCCCTGAATCAAAATCGCCTGGCAGGGTGTTCTGCATCTAGAGAACTGCCACAACCAAGGAACGCCCTAGCTAGGCCTGTGGGCCCGTGCCTCTTCAAAAGCTTGCAGTGCTATAGGAAAAATTTTGCTCTTGTTGCAATAGGAACGCAAGGCGTCATTCTCTTGCAGGCAGGGTGACTTCAGGTAGGAGGTCCTGGAAGGAAGGCGCAGCCTAGTGTTTTTCTCAGTGTAGCTCAGACTAGGGAATGTGTGCGACTTCCGCAGCAAGTTGGAACTTGCCCAAACGGTGCTCGTGAACCTATGCGAGTGCTGTGAAATCAAGATATCCTAAGAAAGAGTGCAGTGTGTTGCCCATGACTCAACAGACACAGGGTACCTCCCAGGGACCTATGGGCCTCGTTGTTGTTCAGCAGGCCACAGTTTGTGGAGGTACTCAGTGAACTTGGAACTAAAATGATGCTCACCCGAGGGGCCTAGGATTCCTGAAAAGGGTACATCCTTTAAAATAAAGCAGAACAGCGACTAAGAGCTCATGGAGAGAGCTGCATGCCTCCCTTTCTGCATGGCTACTCAGAGCCTTACCTCGAGGACAGGACAGATTTGAGATTCCCTTTAGCTCTAGAGCATGGCAAGATGAGTCCCACACCGGACTGTGAAGCACACTGTGTAGCCAGAGAAAACACATTTTCTTCCCAGACCAATGCCTACAATAGCCAGGGGCCTGTCAACAGCAGAGAATTCAGGGATCTTCAAGGCAGAATGAATGGAGCTTTCAAAATGAAAAAGCAAGTCTACTTCCAACATGCCCCCATTTCCATAGGCACAAACAGCATACATCCCTGTGGTTTCAAAGAACTCAAAATAGACACAGAGTACACATTGGTTCCTTCCCTGAATCACATTCTCGAGGCAGAGTGTTCTGCATGTGGTGAACGGCCTCATCCAAGTAACACCCTAGCTAGGCCTCTGGGCCCGTGTCTCTTCAAAAGCCTGCAGTGCTATAGGAAAAACTGTGCTTTAGTTGCAAAAGGAAAGCAAGCCGTCTTACTCCTGGAGGCAGGGTGACTTCAGGTAGGAGGTCCTGATTGGAAGGAGAAGCCTAGTGTTTTTCTCTGTGCAGCTCAGACTAGGGATTGAGTGCGATTTCCACGGCATGTTGGAACTTGCTTGAACGTTGCTCTTGAACCTGTGCGAGTGCTGTGAATCAAGATATCACAAGAAAGAGTGCAGTGTGTTGCCCATGACTCAGCAGACACAGAGGACCTCCGTGGGACCTATGGGCCTCGTTGTTGTTCAGCGGGCCTACAGGGGTGTGGAGGTACTCAGTGATCTTGGAACTAAAATGATGCTCACCCGAGGGGGTTAGGAGTCCTGAAAAGGGTACTTCCTTTAAAATAAATCAAAATAGCGACTAAGAGCACATGGAAAGAGCTGCATGCCTCCCTTTCTGCATGGCCACTCGGGGCCTCACCACGAGGCAAGGACAGATTTGAGATTCCCTTTAACTCTAGAGCATGGCAAGATGAGTCCCACCGCGGACTATGAAGCACACTGTGTAGCCAGAGAAAACACATTTTCTTCCCAGACCAATGCGTACAATAGCCAGGGGCCTGTGAACAGCAGAGAATTTCAGGGAGCTTCAAGGCAGCCTGAATGGAGATATCAAAATGGATAAGGAAGTCTACTACCAACATGAGCCCATTTCCATAGGCACAAACAGCATACATCCCTGTGGTTTCAAACAACTCAAAAGAGACACAGAGTACACACTCGTTCCTTCCCTGAATCAAATTCTCGAGGCAGGGTGTTCTGCATGTAGTGAACCGCCTCAACCAAGGAACGCCCTAGTTAGGCCTGGGGCCGGTGCCTCTTCAAAAGCCTGAAAAGCGTACTGGCGTTAAAATGCTGAAGATAAGCGACTACGGCCTCATGGAAACTGCTACACGCCCGGGTGCTACAGGAAAGACTGTGCTTTAGTTGCAATACGAACGCAACCGATTTTTTCCTTGAGGCAGGGTGACTTCAGGTAGGAGGTCCTGGAAGGAAGGTGAAGCCTAGTGTTTTTCTCAGTTCAGCTCAGACTAGGGAATGTGTGAGACTTCCACAGCAAGTTGGATCTTGCCAAAACAGTGCTCGTGAACCTGTGCGAGTGCTGTGAATCAAGATATCACAAGAAAGAGTGCAGTGTGTTGCCCATGATTCAGCAGACACAGAAGACCTCCGAGGGACCTATGGTCCACGTTGTTCTCAGCAGGGCTACAGAGGTGTGGAGGTAGTCAGGGATATTGGAACGAAAATGCTCCCTCGAGGGTCCTAGGAGTGCTGAAAAGGGTCCTTCCTTTAAAATAAAGCAGAACAGCGACTATGAGCTCATGGAAAGAGCTGCATGCCTCTCTTTCCCCATGGCTACTCAGGGCCTTACCTCGAGGCAAGGACTCGCGTTGAGGCTCCCTTTAGCTCTAGAGCATGGCATGATGAGTTCCGCCCAGGCCTCTAAAGCTCCGTGTGTAGCCAGAGAAAACACATTTTCTTCCCAGACCAATGCCTACAATAGCCAGGGGCCTGTCCACAGCAGAGAATTTCATGGAGCTTCAAGGCAACATGAATGGAGCTATCAAAATGGATAAGGAAGTCTACTACCAACATGACCCCATTTCCATAGGCAAAAACAGCATACATCCCTGTGGTTTCAAACAAGTCAAAAGAGACACAGAGTACACACTGGTTGCTTCCCTGAATCAACTTCTCGATGTAGGGTGTTCTGCATGTAGTGAACCGCCTCAACCAAGGAACGCCCTAGCTAGGCCCCTAAACCCGTGCCTCTTCAAAAGCCTTCAGTGCTGTAGGAAAAACTGTGCTTTAGTTGCAATAGGAACGCAAGGCGTCTTTCTCCTGGAGGCAGGGTGACTTCAGCTAGGAGGTCCTGGATGGAAGGAGAAGCCTAGTGTTTTTCTCAGTGCAGCCCAGACTAGGGAATGAGTGCGACTTCCACGGCATGTTGGAATTTATTAGAACAGTGCTCATGAATCTGTGCGAGTGTGGGTAAATCAAGATGTCCCAAGAAAGAGTGCAGTGTGTTGCCCATGACTCAGCAGACCCAGAGGACCTCCGAGAGACCTATGGGCTTCGTTGTTTCTCAGCAAGCCAACAAGGTGTGGAAGTAGTCAGGGATCTTGGAACGAAAATGATGCTCCCCCGAGCGTCCTAGGAATGCTGAAAAGGGTACTTCCTTTAAAATAAAGCAGAACAGCGACTAAGAGCTCATGGAAAGAGCTGCCTGCCTCCCTTTCTGCATGGCTACTCAGGGCCTTACCTCAGGGCAAGGACTCAGGTTGAGATTCCCTTTAGCTCTAGAGCATGGCATGATGAGTTCCGCCCAGGCCACTAAAGCTCCGTGTGTAGCCAGAGAAAACACATTTTCTTCCCAGACCAATGCCTACAATAGCCAGGGGCCTGTCAACAGCAGAGAATTTCAGGGAGCTTCAAGGCAGCATGAATGGAGCTATCAAAATGGATAAGGAAGTCTACTACCAACATGCCCCCATTTCCATAGGCACAGGCAGCATACATCCGTCTGGTTTCTAACAAGACAAAGAGAGACAGCGTACCCACTAGTTCCTTCCCTGAATCAAAATCGCCTGGCAGGGTGTTCTGCATCTAGAGAACTGCCACAACCAAGGAACGCCCTAGCTAGGCCTGTGGGCCCGTGCCTCTTCAAAAGCTTGCAGTGCTATAGGAAAAATTGTGCTCTTGTTGCAATAGGAACGCAAGGCGTCATTCTCTTGCAGGCAGGGTGACTTCAGGTAGGAGGTCCTGGAAGGAAGGCGCAGCCTAGTGTTTTTCTCAGTGTAGCTCAGACTAGGGAATGTGTGCGACTTCCGCAGCAAGTTGGAACTTGCCCAAACGGTGCTCGTGAACCTATGCGAGTGCTGTGAAATCAAGATATCCTAAGAAAGAGTGCAGTGTGTTGCCCATGACTCAACAGACACAGGGTACCTCCCAGGGACCTATGGGCCTCGTTGTTGTTCAGCAGGCCACAGTTTGTGGAGGTACTCAGTGAACTTGGAACTAAAATGATGCTCCCCGAGGGGCCTAGGATTCCTGAAAAGGGTACATCCTTTAAAATAAAGCAGAACAGCGACTAAGAGCTCATGGAGAGAGCTGCATGCCTCCCTTTCTGCATGGCTACTCAGAGCCTTACCTCGAGGACAGGACAGATTTGAGATTCCCTTTAGCTCTAGAGCATGGCAAGATGAGTCCCACACCGGACTGTGAAGCACACTGTGTAGCCAGAGAAAACACATTTTCTTCCCAGACCAATGCCTACAATAGCCAGGGGCCTGTCAACAGCAGAGAATTCAGGGATCTTCAAGGCAGCATGAATGGAGCTTTCAAAATGAAAAAGCAAGTCTACTTCCAACATGCCCCCATTTCCATAGGCACAAACAGCATACATCCCTGTGGTTTCAAAGAACTCAAAATAGACACAGAGTACACATTGGTTCCTTCCCTGAATCACATTCTCGAGGCAGAGTGTTCTGCATGTGGTGAACGGCCTCATCCAAGTAACACCCTAGCTAGGCCTCTGGGCCCGTGTCTCTTCAAAAGCCTGCAGTGCTATAGGAAAAACTGTGCTTTAGTTGCAAAAGGAAAGCAAGCCGTCTTACTCCTGGAGGCAGGGTGATTTCAGGTAGGAGGTCCTGATTGGAAGGAGAAGCCTAGTGTTTTTCTCTGTGCAGCTCAGACTAGGGATTGAGTGCGATTTCCACGGCATGTTGGAACTTGCTTGAACGTTGCTCTTGAACCTGTGCGAGTGCTGTGAATCAAGATATCACAAGAAAGAGTGCAGTGTGTTGCCCATGACTCAGCAGACACAGAGGACCTCCGTGGGACCTATGGGCCTCGTTGTTGTTCAGCGGGCCTACAGGGGTGTGGAGGTACTCAGTGATCTTGGAACTAAAATGATGCTCACCCGAGGGGGATAGGAGTCCTGAAAAGGGTACTTCCTTTAAAATAAATCAAAATAGCGACTAAGAGCACATGGAAAGAGCTGCATGCCTCCCTTTCTGCATGGCCACTCGGGGCCTCACCACGAGGCAAGGACAGATTTGAGATTCCCTTTAACTCTAGAGCATGGCAAGATGAGTCCCACCGCGGACTATGAAGCACACTGTGTAGCCAGAGAAAACACATTTTCTTCCCAGACCAATGCGTACAATAGCCAGGGGCCTGTGAACAGCAGAGAATTTCAGGGAGCTTCAAGGCAGCCTGAATGGAGATATCAAAATGGATAAGGAAGTCTACTACCAACATGAGCCCATTTCCATAGGCAAAAACAGCATACATCCCTGTGGTGTCAAACAACTCAAAAGAGACACAGAGTACACACTGGTTCCTTCTCTGAATCAAATTCTCGAGGCAGGGTGTTCTGCATGTAGTGAACCGCCTCAACCAAGGAACGCCCTAGTTAGGCCTGGGGCCGGTGCCTCTTCAAAAGCCTGAAAAGCGTACTGGCGTTAAAATGCTGAAGATAAGCGACTACGGCCTCATGGAAATTGCTACACACCCGGGTGCTACAGGAAAGACTGTGCTTTAGTTGCAATACGAACGCAACCGATTTTTTCCTGGAGGCAGGGTGACTTCAGGTAGGAGGTCCTGGAAGGAAGGTGAAGCGTAGTGTTTTTCTCAGTTCAGCTCAGACTAGGGAATGTGTGAGACTTCCACAGCAAGTTGGATCTTGCCAAAACAGTGCTCGTGAACCTGTGCGAGTGCTATGAATCAAGATATCACAAGAAAGAGTGCAGTGTGTTGCCCATGATTCAGCAGACACAGAAGACCTCCGAGGGACCTATGGTCCACGTTGTTCTCAGCAGGGCTACGGAGGTGTGGAGGTAGTCAGGGATATTGGAACGAAAATGCTCCCTCGAGGGTCCTAGGAGTGCTGAAAAGGGTCCTTCCTTTAAAATAAAGCAGAACAGCGACTATGAGCTCATGGAAAGAGCTGCATGCCTCTCTTTCCCCATGGCTACTCAGGGCCTTACCTCGAGGCAAGGACTCGCGTTGAGGCTCCCTTTAGCTCTAGAGCATGGCATGATGAGTTCCGCCCAGGCCTCTAAAGCTCCGTGTGTAGCCAGAGAAAACACATTTTCTTCCCAGACCAATGCCTACAATAGCCAGGGGCCTGTCCACAGCAGAGAATTTCAGGGAGCTTCAAGGCAGCATGAATGGAGCTATCAAAATGGATAAGGAAGTCTACTACCAACATGCCCCCATTTCCATAGGCACAGGCAGCATACATCCGTCTGGTTTCTAACAAGACAAAGAGAGACAGCGTACCCACTAGTTCCTTCCCTGAATCAAAATCGCCTGGCAGGGTGTTCTGCATCTAGAGAACTGCCACAACCAAGGAACGCCCTAGCTAGGCCTGTGGGCCCGTGCCTCTTCAAAAGCTTGCAGTGCTATAGGAAAAATTGTGCTCTTGTTGCAATAGGAACGCAAGGCGTCATTCTCTTGCAGGCAGGGTGACTTCAGGTAGGAGGTCCTGGAAGGAAGGCGCAGCCTAGTGTTTTTCTCAGTGTAGCTCAGACTAGGGAATGTGTGCGACTTCCGCAGCAAGTTGGAACTTGCCCAAACGGTGCTCGTGAACCTATGCGAGTGCTGTGAAATCAAGATATCCTAAGAAAGAGTGCAGTGTGTTGCCCATGACTCAACAGACACAGGGTACCTCCCAGGGACCTATGGGCCTCGTTGTTGTTCAGCAGGCCACAGTTTGTGGAGGTACTCAGTGAACTTGGAACTAAAATGATGCTCACCCGAGGGGCCTAGGATTCCTGAAAAGGGTACATCCTTTAAAATAAAGCAGAACAGCGACTAAGAGCTCATGGAGAGAGCTGCATGCCTCCCTTTCTGCATGGCTACTCAGAGCCTTACCTCGAGGACAGGACAGATTTGAGATTCCCTTTAGCTCTAGAGCATGGCAAGATGAGTCCCACACCGGACTGTGAAGCACACTGTGTAGCCAGAGAAAACACATTTTCTTCCCAGACCAATGCCTACAATAGCCAGGGGCCTGTCAACAGCAGAGAATTCAGGGATCTTCAAGGCAGAATGAATGGAGCTTTCAAAATGAAAAAGCAAGTCTACTTCCAACATGCCCCCATTTCCATAGGCACAAACAGCATACATCCCTGTGGTTTCAAAGAACTCAAAAGAGACACAGAGTACACATTGGTTCCTTCCCTGAATCACATTCTCGAGGCAGAGTGTTCTGCATGTGGTGAACGGCCTCATCCAAGTAACACCCTAGCTAGGCCTCTGGGCCCGTGTCTCTTCAAAAGCCTGCAGTGCTATAGGAAAAACTGTGCTTTAGTTGCAAAAGGAAAGCAAGCCGTCTTACTCCTGGAGGCAGGGTGATTTCAGGTAGGAGGTCCTGATTGGAAGGAGAAGCCTAGTGTTTTTCTCTGTGCAGCTCAGACTAGGGATTGAGTGCGATTTCCACGGCATGTTGGAACTTGCTTGAACGTTGCTCTTGAACCTGTGCGAGTGCTGTGAATCAAGATATCACAAGAAAGAGTGCAGTGTGTTGCCCATGACTCAGCAGACACAGAGGACCTCCGTGGGACCTATGGGCCTCGTTGTTGTTCAGCGGGCCTACAGGGGTGTGGAGGTACTCAGTGATCTTGGAACTAAAATGATGCTCACCCGAGGGGGATAGGAGTCCTGAAAAGGGTACTTCCTTTAAAATAAATCAAAATAGCGACTAAGAGCACATGGAAAGAGCTGCATGCCTCCCTTTCTGCATGGCCACTCGGGGCCTCACCACGAGGCAAGGACAGATTTGAGATTCCCTTTAACTCTAGAGCATGGCAAGATGAGTCCCACCGCGGACTATGAAGCACACTGTGTAGCCAGAGAAAACACATTTTCTTCCCAGACCAATGCGTACAATAGCCAGGGGCCTGTGAACAGCAGAGAATTTCAGGGAGCTTCAAGGCAGCCTGAATGGAGATATCAAAATGGATAAGGAAGTCTACTACCAACATGAGCCCATTTCCATAGGCAAAAACAGCATACATCCCTGTGGTGTCAAACAACTCAAAAGAGACACAGAGTACACACTGGTTCCTTCCCTGAATCAAATTCTCGAGGCAGGGTGTTCTGCATGTAGTGAACCGCCTCAACCAAGGAACGCCCTAGTTAGGCCTGGGGCCGGTGCCTCTTCAAAAGCCTGAAAAGCGTACTGGCGTTAAAATGCTGAAGATAAGCGACTACGGCCTCATGGAAATTGCTACACACCCGGGTGCTACAGGAAAGACTGTGCTTTAGTTGCAATACGAACGCAACCGATTTTTTCCTGGAGGCAGGGTGACTTCAGGTAGGAGGTCCTGGAAGGAAGGTGAAGCGTAGTGTTTTTCTCAGTTCAGCTCAGACTAGGGAATGTGTGAGACTTCCACAGCAAGTTGGATCTTGCCAAAACAGTGCTCGTGAACCTGTGCGAGTGCTATGAATCAAGATATCACAAGAAAGAGTGCAGTGTGTTGCCCATGATTCAGCAGACACAGAAGACCTCCGAGGGACCTATGGTCCACGTTGTTCTCAGCAGGGCTACAGAGGTGTGGAGGTAGTCAGGGATATTGGAACGAAAATGCTCCCTCGAGGGTCCTAGGAGTGCTGAAAAGGGTCCTTCCTTTAAAATAAAGCAGAACAGCGACTATGAGCTCATGGAAAGAGCTGCATGCCTCTCTTTCCCCATGGCTACTCAGGGCCTTACCTCGAGGCAAGGACTCGCGTTGAGGCTCCCTTTAGCTCTAGAGCATGGCATGATGAGTTCCGCCCAGGCCTCTAAAGCTCCGTGTGTAGCCAGAGAAAACACATTTTCTTCCCAGACCAATGCCTACAATAGCCAGGGGCCTGTCCACAGCAGAGAATTTCATGGAGCTTCAAGGCAACATGAATGGAGCTATCAAAATGGATAAGGAAGTCTACTACCAACATGACCCCATTTCCATAGGCAAAAACAGCATACATCCCTGTGGTTTCAAACAAGTCAAAAGAGACACAGAGTACACACTGGTTGCTTCCCTGAATCAACTTCTCGATGTAGGGTGTTCTGCATGTAGTGAACCGCCGCAACCAAGGAACGCCCTAGCTAGGCCCCTAAACCCGTGCCTCTTCAAAAGCCTTCAGTGCTGTAGGAAAAACTGTGCTTTAGTTGCAATAGGAACGCAAGGCGTCTTTCTCCTGGAGGCAGGGTGACTTCAGCTAGGAGGTCCTGGATGGAAGGAGAAGCCTAGTGTTTTTCTCAGTGCAGCCCAGACTAGGGAATGAGTGCGACTTCCACGGCATGCTGGAATTTATTAGAACAGTGCTCATGAATCTGTGCGAGTGTGGGTAAATCAAGATGTCCCAAGAAAGAGTGCAGTGTGTTGCCCATGACTCAGCAGACCCAGAGGACCTCCGAGAGACCTATGGGCTTCGTTGTTTCTCAGCAAGCCAACAAGGTGTGGAAGTAGTCAGGGATCTTGGAACGAAAATGATGCTCCCCCGAGCGTCCTAGGAATGCTGAAAAGGGTACTTCCTTTAAAATAAAGCAGAACAGCGACTAAGAGCTCATGGAAAGAGCTGCCTGCCTCCCTTTCTGCATGGCTACTCAGGGCCTTACCTCAGGGCAAGGACTCAGGTTGAGATTCCCTTTAGCTCTAGAGCATGGCATGATGAGTTCCGCCCAGGCCACTAAAGCTCCGTGTGTAGCCAGAGACAACACATTTTCTTCCCAGACCAATGCCTACAATAGCCAGGGGCCTGTCAACAGCAGAGAATTTCAGGGAGCTTCAAGGCAGCATGAATGGAGCTATCAAAATGGATAAGGAAGTCTACTACCAACATGCCCCCATTTCCATAGGCACAGGCAGCATACATCCGTCTGGTTTCTAACAAGACAAAGAGACACAGCGTACCCACTAGTTCCTTCCCTGAATCAAAATCGCCTGGCAGGGTGTTCTGCATCTAGAGAACTGCCACAACCAAGGAACGCCCTAGCTAGGCCTGTGGGCCCGTGCCTCTTCAAAAGCTTGCAGTGCTATAGGAAAAATTGTGCTCTTGTTGCAATAGGAACGCAAGGCGTCATTCTCTTGCAGGCAGGGTGACTTCAGGTAGGAGGTCCTGGAAGGAAGGCGCAGCCTAGTGTTTTTCTCAGTGTAGCTCAGACTAGGGAATGTGTGCGACTTCCGCAGCAAGTTGGAACTTGCCCAAACGGTGCTCGTGAACCTATGCGAGTGCTGTGAAATCAAGATATCCTAAGAAAGAGTGCAGTGTGTTGCCCATGACTCAACAGACACAGGGTACCTCCCAGGGACCTATGGGCCTCGTTGTTGTTCAGCAGGCCACAGTTTGTGGAGGTACTCAGTGAACTTGGAACTAAAATGATGCTCACCCGAGGGGCCTAGGATTCCTGAAAAGGGTACATCCTTTAAAATAAAGCAGAACAGCGACTAAGAGCTCATGGAGAGAGCTGCATGCCTCCCTTTCTGCATGGCTACTCAGAGCCTTACCTCGAGGACAGGACAGATTTGAGATTCCCTTTAGCTCTAGAGCATGGCAAGATGAGTCCCACACCGGACTGTGAAGCACACTGTGTAGCCAGAGAAAACACATTTTCTTCCCAGACCAATGCCTACAATAGCCAGGGGCCTGTCAACAGCAGAGAATTCAGGGATCTTCAAGGCAGAATGAATGGAGCTTTCAAAATGAAAAAGCAAGTCTACTTCCAACATGCCCCCATTTCCATAGGCACAAACAGCATACATCCCTGTGGTTTCAAAGAACTCAAAAGAGACACAGAGTACACATTGGTTCCTTCCCTGAATCACATTCTCGAGGCAGAGTGTTCTGCATGTGGTGAACGGCCTCATCCAAGGAACACCCTAGCTAGGCCTCTGGGCCCGTGTCTCTTCAAAAGCCTGCAGTGCTATAGGAAAAACTGTGCTTTAGTTGCAAAAGGAAAGCAAGCCGTCTTACTCCTGGAGGCAGGGTGACTTCAGGTAGGAGGTCCTGATTGGAAGGAGAAGCCTAGTGTTTTTCTCTGTGCAGCTCAGACTAGGGATTGAGTGCGATTTCCACGGCATGTTGGAACTTGCTTGAACGTTGCTCTTGAACCTGTGCGAGTGCTGTGAATCAAGATATCACAAGAAAGAGTGCAGTGTGTTGCCCATGACTCAGCAGACACAGAGGACCTCCGTGGGACCTATGGGCCTCGTTGTTGTTCAGCGGGCCTACAGGGGTGTGGAGGTACTCAGTGATCTTGGAACTAAAATGATGCTCACCCGAGGGGGATAGGAGTCCTGAAAAGGGTACTTCCTTTAAAATAAATCAAAATAGCGACTAAGAGCACATGGAAAGAGCTGCATGCCTCCCTTTCTGCATGGCCACTCGGGGCCTCACCACGAGGCAAGGACAGATTTGAGATTCCCTTTAACTCTAGAGCATGGCAAGATGAGTCCCACCGCGGACTATGAAGCACACTGTGTAGCCAGAGAAAACACATTTTCTTCCCAGACCAATGGGTACAATAGCCAGGGGCCTGTGAACAGCAGAGAATTTCAGGGAGCTTCAAGGCAGCCTGAATGGAGCTATCAAAATGGATAAGGAAGTCTACTACCAACATGAGCCCATTTCCATAGGCAAAAACAGCATACATCCCTGTGGTGTCAAACAACTCAAAAGAGACACAGAGTACACACTGGTTCCTTCCCTGAATCAAATTCTCGAGGCAGGGTGTTCTGCATGTAGTGAACCGCCTCAACCAAGGAACGCCCTAGTTAGGCCTGGGGCCGGTGCCTCTTCAAAAGCCTGAAAAGCGTACTGGCGTTAAAATGCTGAAGATAAGCGACTACGGCCTCATGGAAATTGCTACACGCCCGGGTGCTACAGGAAAGACTGTGCTTTAGTTGCAATATGAACGCAACCGATTTTTTCCTGGAGGCAGGGTGACTTCAGGTAGGAGGTCCTGGAAGGAAGGTGAAGCGTAGTGTTTTTCTCAGTTCAGCTCAGACTAGGGAATGTGTGAGACTTCCACAGCAAGTTGGATCTTGCCAAAACAGTGCTCGTGAACCTGTGCGAGTGCTATGAATCAAGATATCACAAGAAAGAGTGCAGTGTGTTGCCCATGATTCAGCAGACACAGAAGACCTCCGAGGGACCTATGGTCCACGTTGTTCTCAGCAGGGCTACAGAGGTGTGGAGGTAGTCAGGGATATTGGAAAGAAAATGCTCCCTCGAGGGTCCTAGGAGTGCTGAAAAGGGTCCTTCCTTTAAAATAAAGCAGAACAGGGTCTATGAGCTCATGGAAAGAGCTGCATGCCTCTCTTTCCCCATGGCTACTCAGGGCCTTACCTCGAGGCAAGGACTCGCGTTGAGGCTCCCTTTAGCTCTAGAGCATGGCATGATGAGTTCCGCCCAGGCCACTAAAGCTCCGTGTGTAGCCAGAGAAAACACATTTTCTTCCCAGACCAATGCCTACAATAGCCAGGGGCCTGTCCACAGCAGAGAATTTCATGGAGCTTCAAGGCAACATGAATGGAGCTATCAAAATGGATAAGGAAGTCTACTACCAACATGACCCCATTTCCATAGGCAAAAACAGCATACATCCCTGTGGTTTCAAACAAGTCAAAAGAGACACAGAGTACACACTGGTTGCTTCCCTGAATCAACTTCTCGATGTAGGGTGTTCTGCATGTAGTGAACCGCCTCAACCAAGAAACGCCCTAGCTAGGCCCCTAAACCCGTGCCTCTTCAAAAGCCTTCAGTGCTGTAGGAAAAACTGTGCTTTAGTTGCAATAGGAACGCAAGGCGTCTTTCTCCTGGAGGCAGGGTGACTTCAGCTAGGAGGTCCTGGATGGAAGGAGAAGCCTAGTGTTTTTCTCAGTGCAGCCCAGACTAGGGAATGAGTGCGACTTCCACGGCATGTTGGAATTTATTAGAACAGTGCTCATGAATCTGTGCGAGTGTGGGTAAATCAAGATGTCCCAAGAAAGAGTGCAGTGTGTTGCCCATGACTCAGCAGACCCAGAGGACCTCCGAGAGACCTATGGGCTTCGTTGTTTCTCAGCAAGCCAACAAGGTGTGGAAGTAGTCAGGGATCTTGGAACGAAAATGATGCTCCCCCGAGCGTCCTAGGAATGCTGAAAAGGGTACTTCCTTTAAAATAAAGCAGAACAGCGACTAAGAGCTCATGGAAAGAGCTGCCTGCCTCCCTTTCTGCATGGCTACTCAGGGCCTTACCTCAGGGCAAGGACTCAGGTTGAGTTTCCCTTTAGCTCTAGAGCATGGCATGATGAGTTCTGTCCAGGCCACTAAAGCTCCGTGTGTAGCCAGAGAAAACACATTTTCTTCCCAGACCAATGCCTACAATAGCCAGGGGCCTGTCAACAGCAGAGAATTTCAGGGAGCTTCAAGGCAGCATGAATGGAGCTATCAAAATGGATAAGGAAGTCTACTACCAACATGCCCCCATTTCCATAGGCACAGGCAGCATACATCCGTCTGGTTTCTAACAAGACAAAAGAGACACAGCGTACCCACTAGTTCCTTCCCTGAATCAAAATCGCCTGGCAGGGTGTTCTGCATCTAGAGAACTGCCACAACCAAGGAACGCCCTAGCTAGGCCTGTGGGCCCGTGCCTCTTCAAAAGCTTGCAGTGCTATAGGAAAAATTGTGCTCTTGTTGCAATAGGAACGCAAGGCGTCATTCTCTTGCAGGCAGGGTGACTTCAGGTAGGAGGTCCTGGAAGGAAGGCGCAGCCTAGTGTTTTTCTCAGTGTAGCTCAGACTAGGGAATGTGTGCGACTTCCGCAGCAAGTTGGAACTTGCCCAAACGGTGCTCGTGAACCTATGCGAGTGCTGTGAAATCAAGATATCCTAAGAAAGAGTGCAGTGTGTTGCCCATGACTCAACAGACACAGGGTACCTCCCAGGGACCTATGGGCCTCGTTGTTGTTCAGCAGGCCACAGTTTGTGGAGGTACTCAGTGAACTTGGAACTAAAATGTTGCTCACCCGAGGGGCCTAGGATTCCTGAAAAGGGTACATCCTTTAAAATAAAGCAGAACAGCGACTAAGAGCTCATGGAGAGAGCTGCATGCCTCCCTTTCTGCATGGCTACTCAGAGCCTTACCTCGAGGACAGGACAGATTTGAGATTCCCTTTAGCTCTAGAGCATGGCAAGATGAGTCCCACACCGGACTGTGAAGCACACTGTGTAGCCAGAGAAAACACATTTTCTTCCCAGACCAATGCCTACAATAGCCAGGGGCCTGTCAACAGCAGAGAATTCAGGGATCTTCAAGGCAGAATGAATGGAGCTTTCAAAATGAAAAAGCAAGTCTACTTCCAACATGCCCCCATTTCCATAGGCACAAACAGCATACATCCCTGTGGTTTCAAAGAACTCAAAAGAGACACAGAGTACACATTGGTTCCTTCCCTGAATCACATTCTCGAGGCAGAGTGTTCTGCATGTGGTGAACGGCCTCATCCAAGTAACACCCTAGCTAGGCCTCTGGGCCCGTGTCTCTTCAAAAGCCTGCAGTGCTATAGGAAAAACTGTGCTTTAGTTGCAAAAGGAAAGCAAGCCGTCTTACTCCTGGAGGCAGGGTGACTTCAGGTAGGAGGTCCTGATTGGAAGGAGAAGCCTAGTGTTTTTCTCTGTGCAGCTCAGACTAGGGATTGAGTGCGATTTCCACGGCATGTTGGAACTTGCTTGAACGTTGCTCTTGAACCTGTGCGAGTGCTGTGAATCAAGATATCACAAGAAAGAATGCAGTGTGTTGCCCATGACTCAGCAGACACAGAGGACCTCGGTGGGACCTATGGGCCTCGTTGTTGTTCAGCGGGCCTACAGGGGTGTGGAGGTACTCAGTGATCTTGGAACTAAAATGATGCTCACCCGAGGGGGATAGGAGTCCTGAAAAGGGTACTTCCTTTAAAATAAATCAAAATAGCGACTAAGAGCACATGGAAAGAGCTGCATGCCTCCCTTTCTGCATGGCCACTCGGGGCCTCACCACGAGGCAAGGACAGATTTGAGATTCCCTTTAACTCTAGAGCATGGCAAGATGAGTCCCACCGCGGACTATGAAGCACACTGTGTAGCCAGAGAAAACACATTTTCTTCCCAGACCAATGGGTACAATAGCCAAAGGCCTGTGAACAGCAGAGAATTTCAGGGAGCTTCAAGGCAGCCTGAATGGAGCTATCAAAATGGATAAGGAAGTCTACTACCAACATGAGCCCATTTCCATAGGCAAAAACAGCATACATCCCTGTGGTGTCAAACAACTCAAAAGAGACACAGAGTACACACTGGTTCCTTCCCTGAATCAAATTCTCGAGGCAGGGTGTTTTGCATGTAGTGAACCGCCTCAACCAAGGAACGCCCTAGTTAGGCCTGGGGCCGGTGCCTCTTCAAAAGCCTGAAAAGCGTACTGGCGTTAAAATGCTGAAGATAAGCGACTACGGCCTCATGGAAATTGCTACACGCCCGGGTGCTACAGGAAAGACTGTGCTTTAGTTGCAATACGAACGCAACCGATTTTTCCTGGAGGCAGGGTGACTTCAGGTAGGAGGTCCTGGAAGGAAGGTGAAGCCTAGTGTTTTTCTCAGTTCAGCTCAGACTAGGGAATGTGTGAGACTTCCACAGCAAGTTGGATCTTGCCAAAACAGTGCTCGTGAACCTGTGCGAGTGCTGTGAATCAAGATATCACAAGAAAGAGTGCAGTGTGTTGCCCATGATTCAGCAGACACAGAAGACCTCCGAGGGACCTATGGTCCACGTTGTTCTCAGCAGGGCTACAGAGGTGTGGAGGTAGTCAGGGATATTGGAACGAAAATGCTCCCTCGAGGGTCCTAGGAGTGCTGAAAAGGGTCCTTCCTTTAAAATAAAGCAGAATAGCGACTATGAGCTCATGGAAAGAGCTGCATGCCTCTCTTTCCCCATGGCTACTCAGGGCCTTACCTCGAGGCAAGGACTCGCGTTGAGGCTCCCTTTAGCTCTAGAGCATGGCATGATGAGTTCCGCCCAGGCCACTAAAGCTCCGTGTGTAGCCAGAGAAAACACATTTTCTTCCCAGACCAATGCCTACAATAGCCAGGGGCCTGTCCACAGCAGAGAATTTCATGGAGCTTCAAGGCAACATGAATGGAGCTATCAAAATGGATAAGGAAGTCTACTACCAACATGACCCCATTTCCATAGGCAAAAACAGCATACATCCCTGTGGTTTCAAACAAGTCAAAAGAGACACAGAGTACACACTGGTTGCTTCCCTGAATCAACTTCTCGATGTAGGGTGTTCTGCATGTAGTGAACCGCCTCAACCAAGGAACGCCCCAGCTAGGCCCCTAAACCCGTGCCTCTTCAAAAGCCTTCAGTGCTGTAGGAAAAACTGTGCTTTAGTTGCAATAGGAACGCAAGGCGTCTTTCTCCTGGAGGCAGGGTGACTTCAGCTAGGAGGTCCTGGATGGAAGGAGAAGCCTAGTGTTTTTCTCAGTGCAGCCCAGACTAGGGAATGAGTGCGACTTCCACGGCATGTTGGAATTTATTAGAACAGTGCTCATGAATCTGTGCGAGTGTGGGTAAATCAAGATGTCCCAAGAAAGAGTGCAGTGTGTTGCCCATGACTCAGCAGACCCAGAGGACCTCCGAGAGACCTATGGGCTTCGTTGTTTCTCAGCAAGCCAACAAGGTGTGGAAGTAGTCAGGGATCTTGGAACGAAAATGATGCTCCCCCGAGCGTCCTAGGAATGCTGAAAAGGGTACTTCCTTTAAAATAAAGCAGAACAGCGACTAAGAGCTCATGGAAAGAGCTGCCTGCCTCCCTTTCTGCATGGCTACTCAGGGCCTTACCTCAGGGCAAGGACTCAGGTTGAGTTTCCCTTTAGCTCTAGAGCATGGCATGATGAGTTCTGTCCAGGCCACTAAAGCTCCGTGTGTAGCCAGAGAAAACACATTTTCTTCCCAGACCAATGCCTACAATAGCCAGGGGCCTGTCAACAGCAGAGAATTTCAGGGAGCTTCAAGGCAGCATGAATGGAGCTATCAAAATGGATAAGGAAGTCTACTACCAACATGCCCCCATTTCCATAGGCACAGGCAGCATACATCCGTCTGGTTTCTAACAAGACAAAAGAGACACAGCGTACCCACTAGTTCCTTCCCTGAATCAAAATCGCCTGGCAGGGTGTTCTGCATCTAGAGAACTGCCACAACCAAGGAACGCCCTAGCTAGGCCTGTGGGCCCGTGCCTCTTCAAAAGCTTGCAGTGCTATAGGAAAAATTGTGCTCTTGTTGCAATAGGAACGCAAGGCGTCATTCTCTTGCAGGCAGGGTGACTTCAGGTAGGAGGTCCTGGAAGGAAGGCGCAGCCTAGTGTTTTTCTCAGTGTAGCTCAGACTAGGGAATGTGTGCGACTTCCGCAGCAAGTTGGAACTTGCCCAAACGGTGCTCGTGAACCTATGCGAGTGCTGTGAAATCAAGATATCCTAAGAAAGAGTGCAGTGTGTTGCCCATGACTCAACAGACACAGGGTACCTCCCAGGGACCTATGGGCCTCGTTGTTGTTCAGCAGGCCACAGTTTGTGGAGGCACTCAGTGAACTTGGAACTAAAATGTTGCTCACCCGAGGGGCCTAGGATTCCTGAAAAGGGTACATCCTTTAAAATAAAGCAGAACAGCGACTAAGAGCTCATGGAGAGAGCTGCATGCCTCCCTTTCTGCATGGCTACTCAGAGCCTTACCTCGAGGACAGGACAGATTTGAGATTCCCTTTAGCTCTAGAGCATGGCAAGATGAGTCCCACACCGGACTGTGAAGCACACTGTGTAGCCAGAGAAAACACATTTTCTTCCCAGACCAATGCCTACAATAGCCAGGGGCCTGTCAACAGCAGAGAATTCAGGGATCTTCAAGGCAGAATGAATGGAGCTTTCAAAATGAAAAAGCAAGTCTACTTCCAACATGCCCCCATTTCCATAGGCACAAACAGCATACATCCCTGTGGTTTCAAAGAACTCAAAAGAGACACAGAGTACACATTGGTTCCTTCCCTGAATCACATTCTCGAGGCAGAGTGTTCTGCATGTGGTGAACGGCCTCATCCAAGTAACACCCTAGCTAGGCCTCTGGGCCCGTGTCTCTTCAAAAGCCTGCAGTGCTATAGGAAAAACTGTGCTTTAGTTGCAAAAGGAAAGCAAGCCGTCTTACTCCTGGAGGCAGGGTGACTTCAGGTAGGAGGTCCTGATTGGAAGGAGAAGCCTAGTGTTTTTCTCTGTGCAGCTCAGACTAGGGATTGAGTGCGATTTCCACGGCATGTTGGAACTTGCTTGAACGTTGCTCTTGAACCTGTGCGAGTGCTGTGAATCAAGATATCACAAGAAAGAATGCAGTGTGTTGCCCATGACTCAGCAGACACAGAGGACCTCGGTGGGACCTATGGGCCTCGTTGTTGTTCAGCGGGCCTACAGGGGTGTGGAGGTACTCAGTGATCTTGGAACTAAAATGATGCTCACCCGAGGGGGATAGGAGTCCTGAAAAGGGTACTTCCTTTAAAATAAATCAAAATAGCGACTAAGAGCACATGGAAAGAGCTGCATGCCTCCCTTTCTGCATGGCCACTCGGGGCCTCACCACGAGGCAAGGACAGATTTGAGATTCCCTTTAACTCTAGAGCATGGCAAGATGAGTCCCACCGCGGACTATGAAGCACACTGTGTAGCCAGAGAAAACACATTTTCTTCCCAGACCAATGGGTACAATAGCCAAAGGCCTGTGAACAGCAGAGAATTTCAGGGAGCTTCAAGGCAGCCTGAATGGAGCTATCAAAATGGATAAGGAAGTCTACTACCAACATGAGCCCATTTCCATAGGCAAAAACAGCATACATCCCTGTGGTGTCAAACAACTCAAAAGAGACACAGAGTACACACTGGTTCCTTCCCTGAATCAAATTCTCGAGGCAGGGTGTTTTGCATGTAGTGAACCGCCTCAACCAAGGAACGCCCTAGTTAGGCCTGGGGCCGGTGCCTCTTCAAAAGCCTGAAAAGCGTACTGGCGTTAAAATGCTGAAGATAAGCGACTACGGCCTCATGGAAATTGCTACACGCCCGGGTGCTACAGGAAAGACTGTGCTTTAGTTGCAATACGAACGCAACCGATTTTTCCTGGAGGCAGGGTGACTTCAGGTAGGAGGTCCTGGAAGGAAGGTGAAGCGTAGTGTTTTTCTCAGTTCAGCTCAGACTAGGGAATGTGTGAGACTTCCACAGCAAGTTGGATCTTGCCAAAACAGTGCTCGTGAACCTGTGCGAGTGCTGTGAATCAAGATATCACAAGAAAGAGTGCAGTGTGTTGCCCATGATTCAGCAGACACAGAAGACCTCCGAGGGACCTATGGTCCACGTTGTTCTCAGCAGGGCTACAGAGGTGTGGAGGTAGTCAGGGATATTGGAACGAAAATGCTCCCTCGAGGGTCCTAGGAGTGCTGAAAAGGGTCCTTCCTTTAAAATAAAGCAGAATAGCGACTATGAGCTCATGGAAAGAGCTGCATGCCTCTCTTTCCCCATGGCTACTCAGGGCCTTACCTCGAGGCAAGGACTCGCGTTGAGGCTCCCTTTAGCTCTAGAGCATGGCATGATGAGTTCCGCCCAGGCCACTAAAGCTCCGTGTGTAGCCAGAGAAAACACATTTTCTTCCCAGACCAATGCCTACAATAGCCAGGGGCCTGTCCACAGCAGAGAATTTCATGGAGCTTCAAGGCAACATGAATGGAGCTATCAAAATGGATAAGGAAGTCTACTACCAACATGACCCCATTTCCATAGGCAAAAACAGCATACATCCCTGTGGTTTCAAACAAGTCAAAAGAGACACAGAGTACACACTGGTTGCTTCCCTGAATCAACTTCTCGATGTAGGGTGTTCTGCATGTAGTGAACCGCCTCAACCAAGGAACGCCCCAGCTAGGCCCCTAAACCCGTGCCTCTTCAAAAGCCTTCAGTGCTGTAGGAAAAACTGTGCTTTAGTTGCAATAGGAACGCAAGGCGTCTTTCTCCTGGAGGCAGGGTGACTTCAGCTAGGAGGTCCTGGATGGAAGGAGAAGCCTAGTGTTTTTCTCAGTGCAGCCCAGACTAGGGAATGAGTGCGACTTCCACGGCATGTTGGAATTTATTAGAACAGTGCTCATGAATCTGTGCGAGTGTGGGTAAATCAAGATGTCCCAAGAAAGAGTGCAGTGTGTTGCCCATGACTCAGCAGACCCAGAGGACCTCCGAGAGACCTATGGGCTTCGTTGTTTCTCAGCAAGCAAACAAGGTGTGGAAGTAGTCAGGGATCTTGGAACGAAAATGATGCTCCCCCGAGCGTCCTAGGAATGCTGAAAAGGGTACTTCCTTTAAAATAAAGCAGAACAGCGACTAAGAGCTCATGGAAAGAGCTGCCTGCCTCCCTTTCTGCATGGCTACTCAGGGCCTTACCTCAGGGCAAGGACTCAGGTTGAGTTTCCCTTTAGCTCTAGAGCATGGCATGATGAGTTCTGTCCAGGCCACTAAAGCTCCGTGTGTAGCCAGAGAAAACACATTTTCTTCCCAGACCAATGCCTACAATAGCCAGGGGCCTGTCAACAGCAGAGAATTTCAGGGAGCTTCAAGGCAGCATGAATGGAGCTATCAAAATGGATAAGGAAGTCTACTACCAACATGCCCCCATTTCCATAGGCACAGGCAGCATACATCCGTCTGGTTTCTAACAAGACAAAAGAGACACAGCGTACCCACTAGTTCCTTCCCTGAATCAAAATCGCCTGGCAGGGTGTTCTGCATCTAGAGAACTGCCACAACCAAGGAACGCCCTAGCTAGGCCTGTGGGCCCGTGCCTCTTCAAAAGCTTGCAGTGCTATAGGAAAAATTTTGCTCTTGTTGCAATAGGAACGCAAGGCGTCATTCTCTTGCAGGCAGGGTGACTTCAGGTAGGAGGTCCTGGAAGGAAGGCGCAGCCTAGTGTTTTTCTCAGTGTAGCTCAGACTAGGGAATGTGTGCGACTTCCGCAGCAAGTTGGAACTTGCCCAAACGGTGCTCGTGAACCTATGCGAGTGCTGTGAAATCAAGATATCCTAAGAAAGAGTGCAGTGTGTTGCCCATGACTCAACAGACACAGGGTACCTCCCAGGGACCTATGGGCCTCGTTGTTGTTCAGCAGGCCACAGTTTGTGGAGGTACTCAGTGAACTTGGAACTAAAATGATGCTCACCCGAGGGGCCTAGGATTCCTGAAAAGGGTACATCCTTTAAAATAAAGCAGAACAGCGACTAAGAGCTCATGGAGAGAGCTGCATGCCTCCCTTTCTGCATGGCTACTCAGAGCCTTACCTCGAGGACAGGACAGATTTGAGATTCCCTTTAGCTCTAGAGCATGGCAAGATGAGTCCCACACCGGACTGTGAAGCACACTGTGTAGCCAGAGAAAACACATTTTCTTCCCAGACCAATGCCTACAATAGCCAGGGGCCTGTCAACAGCAGAGAATTCAGGGATCTTCAAGGCAGAATGAATGGAGCTTTCAAAATGAAAAAGCAAGTCTACTTCCAACATGCCCCCATTTCCATAGGCACAAACAGCATACATCCCTGTGGTTTCAAAGAACTCAAAAGAGACACAGAGTACACATTGGTTCCTTCCCTGAATCACATTCTCGAGGCAGAGTGTTCTGCATGTGGTGAACGGCCTCATCCAAGGAACACCCTAGCTAGGCCTCTGGGCCCGTGTCTCTTCAAAAGCCTGCAGTGCTATAGGAAAAACTGTGCTTTAGTTGCAAAAGGAAAGCAAGCCGTCTTACTCCTGGAGGCAGGGTGACTTCAGGTAGGAGGTCCTGATTGGAAGGAGAAGCCTAGTGTTTTTCTCTGTGCAGCTCAGACTAGGGATTGAGTGCGATTTCCACGGCATGTTGGAACTTGCTTGAACGTTGCTCTTGAACCTGTGCGAGTGCTGTGAATCAAGATATCACAAGAAAGAGTGCAGTGTGTTGCCCATGACTCAGCAGACACAGAGGACCTCGGTGGGACCTATGGGCCTCGTTGTTGTTCAGCGGGCCTACAGGGGTGTGGAGGTACTCAGTGATCTTGGAACTAAAATGATGCTCACCCGAGGGGGATAGGAGGCCTGAAAAGGGTACTTCCTTTAAAATAAATCAAAATAGCGACTAAGAGCACATGGAAAGATCTGCATGCCTCCCTTTCTGCATGGCCACTCGGGGCCTCACCACGAGGCAAGGACAGATTTGAGATTCCCTTTAACTCTAGAGCATGGCAAGATGAGTCCCACCGCGGACTATGAAGCACACTGTGTAGCCAGAGAAAACACATTTTCTTCCCAGACCAATGGGTACAATAGCCAAAGGCCTGTGAACAGCAGAGAATTTCAGGGAGCTTCAAGGCAGCCTGAATGGAGCTATCAAAATGGATAAGGAAGTCTACTACCAACATGAGCCCATTTCCATAGGCAAAAACAGCATACATCCCTGTGGTGTCAAACAACTCAAAAGAGACACAGAGTACACACTGGTTCCTTCCCTGAATCAAATTCTCGAGGCAGGGTGTTTTGCATGTAGTGAACCGCCTCAACCAAGGAACGCCCTAGTTAGGCCTGGGGCCGGTGCCTCTTCAAAAGCCTGAAAAGCGTACTGGCGTTAAAATGCTGAAGATAAGCGACTACGGCCTCATGGAAATTGCTACACGCCCGGGTGCTACAGGAAAGACTGTGCTTTAGTTGCAATACGAACGCAACCGATTTTTCCTGGAGGCAGGGTGACTTCAGGTAGGAGGTCCTGGAAGGAAGGTGAAGCGTAGTGTTTTTCTCAGTTCAGCTCAGACTAGGGAATGTGTGAGACTTCCACAGCAAGTTGGATCTTGCCAAAACAGTGCTCGTGAACCTGTGCGAGTGCTGTGAATCAAGATATCACAAGAAAGAGTGCAGTGTGTTGCCCATGATTCAGCAGACACAGAAGACCTCCGAGGGACCTATGGTCCACGTTGTTCTCAGCAGGGCTACAGAGGTGTGGAGGTAGTCAGGGATATTGGAACGAAAATGCTCCCTCGAGGGTCCTAGGAGTGCTGAAAAGGGTCCTTCCTTTAAAATAAAGCAGAATAGCGACTATGAGCTCATGGAAAGAGCTGCATGCCTCTCTTTCCCCATGGCTACTCAGGGCCTTACCTCGAGGCAAGGACTCGCGTTGAGGCTCCCTTTAGCTCTAGAGCATGGCATGATGAGTTCCGCCCAGGCCACTAAAGCTCCGTGTGTAGCCAGAGAAAACACATTTTCTTCCCAGACCAATGCCTACAATAGCCAGGGGCCTGTCCACAGCAGAGAATTTCATGGAGCTTCAAGGCAACATGAATGGAGCTATCAAAATGGATAAGGAAGTCTACTACCAACATGACCCCATTTCCATAGGCAAAAACAGCATACATCCCTGTGGTTTCAAACAAGTCAAAAGAGACACAGAGTACACACTGGTTGCTTCCCTGAATCAACTTCTCGATGTAGGGTGTTCTGCATGTAGTGAACCGCCTCAACCAAGGAACGCCCTACCTAGGCACCTAAACCCGTGCCTCTTCAAAAGCCTTCAGTGCTGTAGGAAAAACTGTGCTTTAGTTGCAATAGGAACGCAAGGCGTCTTTCTCCTGGAGGCAGGGTGACTTCAGCTAGGAGGTCCTGGATGGAAGGAGAAGCCTAGTGTTTTTCTCAGTGCAGCCCAGACTAGGGAATGAGTGCGACTTCCACGGCATGTTGGAATTTATTAGAACAGTGCTCATGAATCTGTGCGAGTGTGGGTAAATCAAGATGTCCCAAGAAAGAGTGCAGTGTGTTGCCCATGACTCAGCAGACCCAGAGGACCTCCGAGAGACCTATGGGCTTCGTTGTTTCTCAGCAAGTGAACAAGGTGTGGAAGTAGTCAGGGATCTTGGAACGAAAATGATGCTCCTCCGAGCGTCCTAGGAATGCTGAAAAGGGTACTTCCTTTAAAATAAAGCAGAACAGCGACTAAGAGCTCATGGAAAGAGCTGCCTGCCTCCCTTTCTGCATGGCTACTCAGGGCCTTACCTCAGGGCAAGGACTCAGGTTGAGATTCCCTTTAGCTCTAGAGCATGGCATGATGAGTTCCGCCCAGGCCACTAAAGCTCCGTGTGTAGCCAGAGACAACACATTTTCTTCCCAGACCAATGCCTACAATAGCCAGGGGCCTGTCAACAGCAGAGAATTTCAGGGAGCTTCAAGGCAGCATGAATGGAGCTATCAAAATGGATAAGGAAGTCTACTACCAACATGCCCCCATTTCCATAGGCACAGGCAGCATACATCCGTCTGGTTTCTAACAAGACAAAGCGACACAGCGTACCCACTAGTTCCTTCCCTGAATCAAAATCGCCTGGCAGGGTGTTCTGCATCTAGAGAACTGCCACAACCAAGGAACGCCCTAGCTAGGCCTGTGGGCCCGTGCCTCTTCAAAAGCTTGCAGTGCTATAGGAAAAATTGTGCTCTTGTTGCAATAGGAACGCAAGGCGTCATTCTCTTGCAGGCAGGGTGACTTCAGGTAGGAGGTCCTGGAAGGAAGGCGCAGCCTAGTGTTTTTCTCAGTGTAGCTCAGACTAGGGAATGTGTGCGACTTCCGCAGCAAGTTGGAACTTGCCCAAACGGTGCTCGTGAACCTATGCGAGTGCTGTGAAATCAAGATATCCTAAGAAAGAGTGCAGTGTGTTGCCCATGACTCAACAGACACAGGGGACCTCCCAGGGACCTATGGGCCTCGTTGTTGTTCAGCAGGCCACAGTTTGTGGAGGTACTCAGTGAACTTGGAACTAAAATGATGCTCACCCGAGGGGCCTAGGATTCCTGAAAAGGGTACATCCTTTAAAATAAAGCAGAACAGCGACTAAGAGCTCATGGAGAGAGCTGCATGCCTCCCTTTCTGCATGGCTACTCAGAGCCTTACCTCGAGGACAGGACAGATTTGAGATTCCCTTTAGCTCTAGAGCATGGCAAGATGAGTCCCACACCGGACTGTGAAGCACACTGTGTAGCCAGAGAAAACACATTTTCTTCCCAGACCAATGTCTACAATAGCCAGGGGCCTGTCAACAGCAGAGAATTCAGGGATCTTCAAGGCAGAATGAATGGAGCTTTCAAAATGAAAAAGCAAGTCTACTTCCAACATGCCCCCATTTCCATAGGCACAAACAGCATACATCCCTGTGGTTTCAAAGAACTCAAAAGAGACACAGAGTACACATTGGTTCCTTCCCTGAATCACATTCTCGAGGCAGAGTGTTCTGCATGTGGTGAACGGCCTCATCCAAGTAACACCCTAGCTAGGCCTCTGGGCCCGTGTCTCTTCAAAAGCCTGCAGTGCTATAGGAAAAACTGTGCTTTAGTTGCAAAAGGAAAGCAAGCCGTCTTACTCCTGGAGGCAGGGTGACTTCAGGTAGGAGGTCCTGATTGGAAGGAGAAGCCTAGTGTTTTTCTCTGTGCAGCTCAGACTAGGGATTGAGTGCGATTTCCACGGCATGTTGGAACTTGCTTGAACGTTGCTCTTGAACCTGTGCGAGTGCTGTGAATCAAGATATCACAAGAAAGAGTGCAGTGTGTTGCCCATGACTCAGCAGACACAGAGGACCTCCGTGGGACCTATGGGCCTCGTTGTTGTTCAGCGGGCCTACAGGGGTGTGGAGGTACTCAGTGATCTTGGAACTAAAATGATGCTCACCCGAGGGGGATAGGAGTCCTGAAAAGGGTACTTCCTTTAAAATAAAGCCAAATAGCGACTAAGAGCACATGGAAAGAGCTGCATGCCTCCCTTTCTGCATGGCCACTCGGGGCCTCACCACGAGGCAAGGACAGATTTGAGATTCCCTTTAACTCTAGAGCATGGCAAGATGAGTCCCACCGCGGACTATGAAGCACACTGTGTAGCCAGAGAAAACACATTTTCTTCCCAGACCAATGGGTACAATAGCCAGGGGCCTGTGAACAGCAGAGAATTTCAGGGAGCTTCAAGGCAGCCTGAATGGAGCTATCAAAATGGATAAGGAAGTCTACTACCAACATGAGCCCATTTCCATAGGCAAAAACAGCATACATCCCTGTGGTTTCAAAGAACTCAAAAGAGACACAGAGTACACACTGGTTCCTTCCCTGAATCAAATTCTCGAGGCAGGGTGTTCTGCATGTAGTGAACCGCCTCAACCAAGGAACGCCCTAGTTAGGCCTGGGGCCGGTGCCTCTTCAAAAGCCTGAAAAGCGTACTGGCGTTAAAATGCTGAAGATAAGCGACTACGGCCTCATGGAAACTGCTACACGCCCGGGTGCTACAGGAAAGACTGTGCTTTAGTTGCAATACGAACGCAACCGATTTTTTCCTGGAGGCAGGGTGACTTCAGGTAGGAGGTCCTGGAAGGAAGGTGAAGCCTAGTGTTTTTCTCAGTTCAGCTCAGACTAGGGAATGTGTGAGTCTTCCACAGCAAGTTGGATCTTGCCAAAACAGTGCTCGTGAACCTGTGCGAGAGCTGTGAATCAAGATATCACAAGAAAGAGTGCAGTGTGTTGCCCATGATTCAGCAGACACAGAAGACCTCCGAGGGACCTATGGTCCACGTTGTTCTCAGCAGGGCTACAGAGGTGTGGAGGTAGTCAGGGATATTGGAACGAAAATGCTCCCTCGAGGGTCCTAGGAGTGCTGAAAAGGGTCCTTCCTTTAAAATAAAGCAGAACAGCGACTATGAGCTCATGGAAAGAGCTGCATGCCTCTCTTTCCCCATGGCTACTCAGGGCCTTACCTCGAGGCAAGGACTCGCGTTGAGGCTCCCTTTAGCTCTAGAGCATGGCATGATGAGTTCCGCCCAGGCCTCTAAAGCTCCGTGTGTAGCCAGAGAAAACACATTTTCTTCCCAGACCAATGCCTACAATAGCCAGGGGCCTGTCCACAGCAGAGAATTTCATGGAGCTTCAAGGCAACATGAATGGAGCTATCAAAATGGATAAGGAAGTCTACTACCAACATGACCCCATTTCCATAGGCAAAAACAGCATACATCCCTGTGGTTTCAAACAAGTCAAAAGAGACACAGAGTACACACTGGTTGCTTCCCTGAATCAACTTCTCGATGTAGGGTGTTCTGCATGTAGTGAACCGCCTCAACCAAGGAACGCCCTAGCTAGGCCCCTAAACCCGTGCCTCTTCAAAAGCCTTCAGTGCTGTAGGAAAAACTGTGCTTTAGTTGCAATAGGAAGGCAAGGCGTCTTTCTCCTGGAGGCAGGGTGACTTCAGCTAGGAGGTCCTGGATGGAAGGAGAAGCCTAGTGTTTTTCTCAGTGCAGCCCAGACTAGGGAATGAGTGCGACTTCCACGGCATGCTGGAATTTATTAGAACAGTGCTCATGAATCTGTGCGAGTGTGGGTAAATCAAGATGTCCCAAGAAAGAGTGCAGTGTGTTGCCCATGACTCAGCAGACCCAGAGGACCTCCGAGAGACCTATGGGCTTCGTTGTTTCTCAGCAAGCCAACAAGGTGTGGAAGTAGTCAGGGATCTTGGAACGAAAATGATGCTCCCCCGAGCGTCCTAGGAATGCTGAAAAGGGTCCTTCCTTTAAAATAAAGCAGAACAGCGACTATGAGCTCATGGAAAGAGCTGCCTGCCTCTCTTTCCCCATGGCTACTCAGGGCCTTACCTCGAGGCAAGGACTCAGGTTGAGATTCCCTTTAGCTATATAGCATGGCATGATGAGTTCCGCCCAGGCCACTAAAGCTCCGTGTGTAGCCAGAGACAACACATTTTCTTCCCAGACCAATGCCTACAATAGCCAGGAGACTGTCAACAGCAGAGAATTTCAGGGAGCTTCAAGGCAGCATGAATGGAGCTATCAAAATGGATAAGGAAGTCTACTACCAACATGCCCCCATTTCCATAGGCACAGGCAGCATACATCCCTCTGGTTTCTAACAAGACAAAAGAGACACAGCGTACCCACTAGTTCCTTCCCTGAATCAAAATCGCCTGGCAGGGTGTTCTGCATCTAGAGAACTGCCACAACCAAGGAACGCCCTAGCTAGGCCTGTGGGCCCGTGCCTCTTCAAAAGCTTGCAGTGCTATAGGAAAAATTGTGCTCTTGTTGCAATAGGAACGCAAGGCGTCATTCTCTTGCAGGCAGGGTGACTTCAGGTAGGAGGTCCTGGAAGGAAGGCGCAGCCTAGTGTTTTTCTCAGTGTAGCTCAGACTAGGGAATGTGTGCGACTTCCGCAGCAAGTTGGAACTTGCCCAAACGGTGCTCGTGAACCTATGCGAGTGCTGTGAAATCAAGATATCCTAAGAAAGAGTGCAGTGTGTTGCCCATGACTCAACAGACACAGGGGACCTCCCAAGGACCTATGGGCCTCGTTGTTGTTCAGCAGGCCACAGTTTGTGGAGGTACTCAGTGAACTTGGAACTAAAATGATGCTCACCCGAGGGGCGTAGGATTCCTGAAAAGGGTACATCCTTTAAAATAAAGCAGAACAGCGACTAAGAGCTCATGGAGAGAGCTGCATGCCTCCCTTTCTGCATGGCTACTCAGAGCCTTACCTCGAGGACAGATTTGAGATTCACTTTAGCTCTAGAGCATGGCAAGATGAGTCCCACACCGGACTATGAAGCACACTGTGTAGCCAGAGAAAACACATTTTCTTCCCAGAACAATGCCTACAATAGCCAGGGGCCTGTCAACAGCAGAGAATTCAGGGATCTTCAAGGCGGCATGAATGGAGCTTTCAAAATGAAAAAGCAAGTCTACTACCAACCTGCCCCCATTTCCATAGGCACAAACAGCATACATCCCTGTGGTTTCAAAGAACTCAAAAGAGACACAGAGTACACACTGGTTCCTTCCCTGAATCAAATTCTCGAGGCAGGGTGTTCTGCATGTAGTGAACCGCCTCAACCAAGGAACGCCCTAGTTAGGCCTGGGGCTGGTGCCTCTTCAAAAGCCTGAAAAGCGTACTGGCGTTAAAATGCTGAAGATAAGCGACTACGGCCTCATGGAAATTGCTACACGCCCGGGTGCTACAGGAAAGACTGTGCTTTAGTTGCAATACGAACGCAACCGATTTTTTCCTGGAGGCAGGGTGACTTCAGGTAGGAGGTCCTGGAAGGAAGGTGAAGCCTAGTGTTTTTCTCAGTTCAGCTCAGACTAGGGAATGTGTGAGACTTCCACAGCAAGTTGGATCTTGCCAAAACAGTGCTCGTGAACCTGTGCGAGTGCTGTGAATCAAGATATCACAAGAAAGAGTGCAGTGTGTTGCCCATGATTCAGCAGACACAGAAGACCTCCGAGGGACCTATGGTCCACGTTGTTCTCAGCAGGGCTACAGAAGTGTGGAGGTAGTCAGGGATATTGGAACGAAAATGCTCCCTCGAGGGTCCTAGGAGTGCTGAAAAGGGTCCTTCCTTTAAAATAAAGCAGAACAGCGTCTATGAGCTCATGGAAAGAGCTGCATGCCTCTCTTTCCCCATGGCTACTCAGGGCCTTACCTCGAGGCAAGGACACGCGTTGAGGCTCCCTTTAGCTCTAGAGCATGGCATGATGAGTTCCGCCCAGGCCACTAAAGCTCCGTGTGTAGCCAGAGAAAACACATTTTCTTCCCAGACCAATGCCTACAATAGCCAGGGGCCTGTCAACAGCAGAGAATTCAGGGATCTTCAAGGCAGCATGAATGGAGCTTTCAAAATGAAAAAGCAAGTCTACTACCAACATGCCCCCATTTCCATAGGCCCAAACAGCATACATCCCTGTGGTTTCAAAGAACTCAAAAGAGACACAGAGTACACATTGGTTCCTTCCCTGAATCACATTCTCGAGGCAGAGTGTTCTGCATGTGGTGAACGGCCTCATCCAAGTAACACCCTAGCTAGGCCTCTGGGCCCGTGTCTCTTCAAAAGCCTGCAGTGCTATAGGAAAAACTGTGCTTTAGCTGCAAAAGGAAAGCAAGCCGTCTTACTCCTGGAGGCAGGGTGACTTCAGGTAGGAGGTCCTGATTGGAAGGAGAAGCCTAGTGTTTTTCTCTGTGCAGCTCAGACTAGGGATTGAGTGCGATTTCCACGGCATGTTGGAACTTGCTTGAACGTTGCTCTTGAACCTGTGCGAGTGCTGTGAATCAAGATATCACAAGAAAGAGTGCAGTGTGTTGCCCATGACTCAGCAGACACAGAGGACCTCCGTGGGACCTATGGGCCTCGTTGTTGTTCAGCGGGCCTACAGGGGTGTGGAGGTACTCAGTGATCTTGGAACTAAAATGATGCTCACCCGAGGGGGATAGGAGTCCTGAAAAGGGTACTTCCTTTAAAATAAATCAAAATAGCGACTAAGAGCACATGGAAAGAGCTGCATGCCTCCCTTTCTGCATGGCCTCTCGGGGCCTCACCACGAGGCAAGGACAGATTTGAGATTCCCTTTAACTCTAGAGCATGGCAAGATGAGTCCCACCGCGGACTATGAAGCACACTGTGTAGCCAGAGAAAACACATTTTCTTCCCAGACCAATGCGTACAATAGCCAGGGGCCTGTGAACAGCAGAGAATTTCAGGGAGCTTCAAGGCAGCCTGAATGGAGATATCAAAATGGATAAGGAAGTCTACTACCAACATGAGCCCATTTCCATAGGCACAAACAGCATACATCCCTGTGGTTTCAAACAACTCAAAAGAGACACAGAGTACACACTCGTTCCTTCCCTGAATCAAATTCTCGAGGCAGGGTGTTCTGCATGTAGTGAACCGCCTCAACCAAGGAACGCCCTAGTTAGGCCTGGGGCCGGTGCCTCTTCAAAAGCCTGAAAAGCGTACTGGCGTTAAAATGCTGAAGATAAGCGACTACGGCCTCATGGAAACTGCTACACGCCCGGGTGCTACAGGAAAGACTGTGCTTTAGTTGCAATACGAACGCAACCGATTTTTTCCTGGAGGCAGGGTGACTTCAGGTAGGAGGTCCTGGAAGGAAGGTGAAGCCTAGTGTTTTTCTCAGTTCAGCTCAGACTAGGGAATGTGTGAGACTTCCACAGCAAGTTGGATCTTGCCAAAACAGTGCTCGTGAACCTGTGCGAGAGCTGTGAATCAAGATATCACAAGAAAGAGTGCAGTGTGTTGCCCATGATTCAGCAGACACAGAAGACCTCCGAGGGACCTATGGTCCACGTTGTTCTCAGCAGGGCTACAGAGGTGTGGAGGTAGTCAGGGATATTGGAACGAAAATGCTCCCTCGAGGGTCCTAGGAGTGCTGAAAAGGGTCCTTCCTTTAAAATAAAGCAGAACAGCGACTATGAGCTCATGGAAAGAGCTGCATGCCTCTCTTTCCCCATGGCTACTCAGGGCCTTACCTCGAGGCAAGGACTCGCGTTGAGGCTCCCTTTAGCTCTAGAGCATGGCATGATGAGTTCCGCCCAGGCCTCTAAAGCTCCGTGTGTAGCCAGAGAAAACACATTTTCTTCCCAGACCAATGCCTACAATAGCCAGGGGCCTGTCCACAGCAGAGAATTTCATGGAGCTTCAAGGCAACATGAATGGAGCTATCAAAATGGATAAGGAAGTCTACTACCAACATGACCCCATTTCCATAGGCAAAAACAGCATACATCCCTGTGGTTTCAAACAAGTCAAAAGAGACACAGAGTACACACTGGTTGCTTCCCTGAATCAACTTCTCGATGTAGGGTGTTCTGCATGTAGTGAACCGCCTCAACCAAGGAACGCCCTAGCTAGGCCCCTAAACCCGTGCCTCTTCAAAAGCCTTCAGTGCTGTAGGAAAAACTGTGCTTTAGTTGCAATAGGAAGGCAAGGCGTCTTTCTCCTGGAGGCAGGGTGACTTCAGCTAGGAGGTCCTGGATGGAAGGAGAAGCCTAGTGTTTTTCTCAGTGCAGCCCAGACTAGGGAATGAGTGCGACTTCCACGGCATGCTGGAATTTATTAGAACAGTGCTCATGAATCTGTGCGAGTGTGGGTAAATCAAGATGTCCCAAGAAAGAGTGCAGTGTGTTGCCCATGACTCAGCAGACCCAGAGGACCTCCGAGAGACCTATGGGCTTCGTTGTTTCTCAGCAAGCCAACAAGGTGTGGAAGTAGTCAGGGATCTTGGAACGAAAATGATGCTCCCCCGAGCGTCCTAGGAATGCTGAAAAGGGTCCTTCCTTTAAAATAAAGCAGAACAGCGACTATGAGCTCATGGAAAGAGCTGCCTGCCTCTCTTTCCCCATGGCTACTCAGGGCCTTACCTCGAGGCAAGGACTCAGGTTGAGATTCCCTTTAGCTATATAGCATGGCATGATGAGTTCCGCCCAGGCCACTAAAGCTCCGTGTGTAGCCAGAGACAACACATTTTCTTCCCAGACCAATGCCTACAATAGCCAGGAGACTGTCAACAGCAGAGAATTTCAGGGAGCTTCAAGGCAGCATGAATGGAGCTATCAAAATGGATAAGGAAGTCTACTACCAACATGCCCCCATTTCCATAGGCACAGGCAGCATACATCCCTGTGGTTTCTAACAAGACAAAAGAGACACAGCGTACCCACTAGTTCCTTCCCTGAATCAAAATCGCCTGGCAGGGTGTTCTGCATCTAGAGAACTGCCACAACCAAGGAACGCCCTAGCTAGGCCTGTGGGCCCGTGCCTCTTCAAAAGCTTGCAGTGCTATAGGAAAAATTGTGCTCTTGTTGCAATAGGAACGCAAGGCGTCATTCTCTTGCAGGCAGGGTGACTTCAGGTAGGAGGTCCTGGAAGGAAGGCGCAGCCTAGTGTTTTTCTCAGTGTAGCTCAGACTAGGGAATGTGTGCGACTTCCGCAGCAAGTTGGAACTTGCCCAAACGGTGCTCGTGAACCTATGCGAGTGCTGTGAAATCAAGATATCCTAAGAAAGAGTGCAGTGTGTTGCCCATGACTCAACAGACACAGGGGACCTCCCAAGGACCTATGGGCCTCGTTGTTGTTCAGCAGGCCACAGTTTGTGGAGGTACTCAGTGAACTTGGAACTAAAATGATGCTCACCCGAGGGGCCTAGGATTCCTGAAAAGGGTACATCCTTTAAAATAAAGCAGAACAGCGACTAAGAGCTCATGGAGAGAGCTGCATGCCTCCCTTTCTGCATGGCTACTCAGAGCCTTACCTCGAGGACAGATTTGAGATTCACTTTAGCTCTAGAGCATGGCAAGATGAGTCCCACACCGGACTATGAAGCACACTGTGTAGCCAGAGAAAACACATTTTCTTCCCAGAACAATGCCTACAATAGCCAGGGGCCTGTCAACAGCAGAGAATTCAGGGATCTTCAAGGCGGCATGAATGGAGCTTTCAAAATGAAAAAGCAAGTCTACTACCAACCTGCCCCCATTTCCATAGGCACAAACAGCATACATCCCTGTGGTTTCAAAGAACTCAAAAGAGACACAGAGTACACACTGGTTCCTTCCCTGAATCAAATTCTCGAGGCAGGGTGTTCTGCATGTAGTGAACCGCCTCAACCAAGGAACGCCCTAGTTAGGCCTGGGGCTGGTGCCTCTTCAAAAGCCTGAAAAGCGTACTGGCGTTAAAATGCTGAAGATAAGCGACTACGGCCTCATGGAAATTGCTACACGCCCGGGTGCTACAGGAAAGACTGTGCTTTAGTTGCAATACGAACGCAACCGATTTTTTCCTGGAGGCAGGGTGACTTCAGGTAGGAGGTCCTGGAAGGAAGGTGAAGCCTAGTGTTTTTCTCAGTTCAGCTCAGACTAGGGAATGTGTGAGACTTCCACAGCAAGTTGGATCTTGCCAAAACAGTGCTCGTGAACCTGTGCGAGTGCTGTGAATCAAGATATCACAAGAAAGAGTGCAGTGTGTTGCCCATGATTCAGCAGACACAGAAGACCTCCGAGGGACCTATGGTCCACGTTGTTCTCAGCAGGGCTACAGAGGTGTGGAGGTAGTCAGGGATATTGGAACGAAAATGCTCCCTCGAGGGTCCTAGGAGTGCTGAAAAGGGTCCTTCCTTTAAAATAAAGCAGAACAGCGTCTATGAGCTCATGGAAAGAGCTGCATGCCTCTCTTTCCCCATGGCTACTCAGGGCCTTACCTCGAGGCAAGGACACGCGTTGAGGCTCCCTTTAGCTCTAGAGCATGGCATGATGAGTTCCGCCCAGGCCACTAAAGCTCCGTGTGTAGCCAGAGAAAACACATTTTCTTCCCAGACCAATGCCTACAATAGCCAGGGGCCTGTCAACAGCAGAGAATTCAGGGATCTTCAAGGCAGCATGAATGGAGCTTTCAAAATGAAAAAGCAAGTCTACTACCAACATGCCCCCATTTCCATAGGCCCAAACAGCATACATCCCTGTGGTTTCAAAGAACTCAAAAGAGACACAGAGTTCACATTGGTTCCTTCCCTGAATCACATTCTCGAGGCAGAGTGTTCTGCATGTGGTGAACGGCCTCATCCAAGTAACACCCTAGCTAGGCCTCTGGGCCCGTGTCTCTTCAAAAGCCTGCAGTGCTATAGGAAAAACTGTGCTTTAGCTGCAAAAGGAAAGCAAGCCGTCTTACTCCTGGAGGCAGGGTGACTTCAGGTAGGAGGTCCTGATTGGAAGGAGAAGCCTAGTGTTTTTCTCTGTGCAGCTCAGACTAGGGATTGAGTGCGATTTCCACGGCATGTTGGAACTTGCTTGAACGTTGCTCTTGAACCTGTGCGAGTGCTGTGAATCAAGATATCACAAGAAAGAGTGCAGTGTGTTGCCCATGACTCAGCAGACACAGAGGACCTCCGTGGGACCTATGGGCCTCGTTGTTGTTCAGCGGGCCTACAGGGGTGTGGAGGTACTCAGTGATCTTGGAACTAAAATGATGCTCACCCGAGGGGGATAGGAGTCCTGAAAAGGGTACTTCCTTTAAAATAAATCAAAATAGCGACTAAGAGCACATGGAAAGAGCTGCATGCCTCCCTTTCTGCATGGCCACTCGGGGCCTCACCACGAGGCAAGGACAGATTTGAGATTCCCTTTAACTCTAGAGCATGGCAAGATGAGTCCCACCGCGGACTATGAAGCACACTGTGTAGCCAGAGAAAACACATTTTCTTCCCAGACCAATGCGTACAATAGCCAGGGGCCTGTGAACAGCAGAGAATTTCAGGGAGCTTCAAGGCAGCCTGAATGGAGATATCAAAATGGATAAGTAAGTCTACTACCAACATGAGCCCATTTCCATAGGCACAAACAGCATACATCCCTGTGGTTTCAAACAACTCAAAAGAGACACAGAGTACACACTCGTTCCTTCCCTGAATCAAATTCTCGAGGCAGGGTGTTCTGCATGTAGTGAACCGCCTCAACCAAGGAACGCCCTAGTTAGGCCTGGGGCCGGTGCCTCTTCAAAAGCCTGAAAAGCGTACTGGCGTTAAAATGCTGAAGATAAGCGACTACGGCCTCATGGAAACTGCTACACGCCCGGGTGCTACAGGAAAGACTGTGCTTTAGTTGCAATACGAAAGCAACCGATTTTTTCCTGGAGGCAGGGTGACTTCTGGTAGGAGGTCCTGGAAGGAAGGTGAAGCCTAGTGTTTTTCTCAGTTCAGCTCAGACTAGGGAATGTGTGAGACTTCCACAGCAAGTTGGACCTTGCCGAAACAGTGCTCGTGAACCTGTGCGAGTGCTGTGAATCAAGATATCACAAGAAAGAGTGCAGTGTGTTGCCCATGATTCAGCAGACACAGAAGACCTCCGAGGGACCTATGGTCCACGTTGTTCTCAGCAGGGCTACAGAGGTGTGGAGGTAGTCAGGGATATTGGAACGAAAATGCTCCCTCGAGGGTCCTAGGAGTGCTGAAAAGGGTCCTTCCTTTAAAATAAAGCAGAACAGCGACTATGAGCTCATGGAAAGAGCTGCATGCCTCTCTTTCCCCATGGCTACTCAGGGCCTTACCTCGAGGCAAGGACTCGCGTTGAGGCTCCCTTTAGCTCTAGAGCATGGCATGATGAGTTCCGCCCAGGCCTCTAAAGCTCCGTGTGTAGCCAGAGAAAACACATTTTCTTCCCAGACCAATGCCTACAATAGCCAGGGGCCTGTCCACAGCAGAGAATTTCATGGAGCTTCAAGGCAACATGAATGGAGCTATCAAAATGGATAAGGAAGTCTACTACCAACATGACCCCATTTCCATAGGCAAAAACAGCATACATCCCTGTGGTTTCAAACAAGTCAAAAGAGACACAGAGTACACACTGGTTGCTTCCCTGAATCAACTTCTCGATGTAGGGTGTTCTGCATGTAGTGAACCGCCTCAACCAAGGAACGCCCTAGCTAGGCCCCTAAACCCGTGCCTCTTCAAAAGCCTTCAGTGCTGTAGGAAAAACTGTGCTTTAGTTGCAATAGGAACGCAAGGCGTCTTTCTCCTGGAGGCAGGGTGACTTCAGCTAGGAGGTCCTGGATGGAAGGAGAAGCCTAGTGTTTTTCTCAATGCAGCCCAGACTAGGGAATGAGTGCGAATTCCACGGCATGCTGGAATTTATTAGAACAGTGCTCATGAATCTGTGCGAGTGTGGGTAAATCAAGATGTCCCAAGAAAGAGTGCAGTGTGTTGCCCATGACTCAGCAGACCCAGAGGACCTCCGAGAGACCTATGGGCTTCGTTGTTTCTCAGCAAGCCAACAAGGTGTGGAAGTAGTCAGGGATCTTGGAACGAAAATGATGCTCCCCCGAGCGTCCTAGGAATGCTGAAAAGGGTACTTCCTTTAAAATAAAGCAGAACAGCGACTATGAGCTCATGGAAAGAGCTGCCTGCCTCTCTTTCCCCATGGCTACTCAGGGCCTTACCTCGAGGCAAGGACTCAGGTTGAGATTCCCTTTAGCTATATAGCATGGCATGATGAGTTCCGCCCAGGCCACTAAAGATCCGTGTGTAGCCAGAGACAACACATTTTCTTCCCAGACCAATGCCTACAATAGCCAGGAGACTGTCAACAGCAGAGAATTTCAGGGAGCTTCAAGGCAGCATGAATGGAGCTATCAAAATGGATAAGGAAGTCTACTACCAACATGCCCCCATTTCCATAGGCACAGGCAGCATACATCCGTCTGGTTTCTAACAAGACAAAAGAGACACAGCGTACCCACTAGTTCCTTCCCTGAATCAAAATCGCCTGGCAGGGTGTTCTGCATCTAGAGAACTGCCACAACCAAGGAACGCCCTAGCTAGGCCTGTGGGCCCGTGCCTCTTCAAAAGCTTGCAGTGCTATAGGAAAAATTGTGCTCTTGTTGCAATAGGAACGCAAGGCGTCATTCTCTTGCAGGCAGGGTGACTTCAGGTAGGAGGTCCTGGAAGGAAGGCGCAGCCTAGTGTTTTTCTCAGTGTAGCTCAGACTAGGGAATGTGTGCGACTTCCGCAGCAAGTTGGAACTTGCCCAAACGGTGCTCGTGAACCTATGCGAGTGCTGTGAAATCAAGATATCCTAAGAAAGAGTGCAGTGTGTTGCCCATGACTCAACAGACACAGGGGACCTCCCAAGGACCTATGGGCCTCGTTGTTGTTCAGCAGGCCACAGTTTGTGGAGGTACTCAGTGAACTTGGAACTAAAATGATGCTCACCCGAGGGGCCTAGGATTCCTGAAAAGGGTACATCCTTTAAAATAAAGCAGAACAGCGACTAAGAGCTCATGGAGAGAGCTGCATGCCTCCCTTTCTGCATGGCTACTCAGAGCCTTACCTCGAGGACAGATTTGAGATTCCCTTTAGCTCTAGAGCATGGCAAGATGAGTCCCACACCGGACTATGAAGCACACTGTGTAGCCAGAGAAAACACATTTTCTTCCCAGAACAATGCCTACAATAGCCAGGGGCCTGTCAACAGCAGAGAATTCAGGGATCTTCAAGGCGGCATGAATGGAGCTTTCAAAATGAAAAAGCAAGTCTACTACCAACCTGCCCCCATTTCCATAGGCACAAACAGCATACATCCCTGTGGTTTCAAAGAACTCAAAAGAGACACAGAGTACACATTGGTTCCTTCCCTGAATCACATTCTCGAGGCAGAGTGTTCTGCATGTGGTGAACGGCCTCATCCAAGTAACACCCTAGCTAGGCCTCTGGGCCCGTGTCTCTTCAAAGGCCTGCAGTGCTATAGGAAAAACTGTGGTTTAGTTGCAAAAGGAAAGCAAGCCGTCTTACTCCTGGAGGCAGGGTGACTTCAGGTAGGAGGTCCTGATTGGAAGGAGAAGCCTAGTGTTTTTCTCTGTGCAGCTCAGACTAGGGATTGAGTGCGATTTCCACGGCATGTTGGAACTTGCTTGAACGTTGCTCTTGAACCTGTGCGAGTGCTGTGAATCAAGATATCACAAGAAAGAGTGCAGTGTGTTGCCCATGACTCAGCAGACACAGAGGACCTCCGTGGGACCTATGGGCCTCGTTGTTGTTCAGCGGGCCTACAGGGGTGTGGAGGTACTCAGTGATCTTGGAACTAAAATGATGCTCACCCGAGGGGGATAGGAGTCCTGAAAAGGGTACTTCCTTTAAAATAAATCAAAATAGCGACTAAGAGCACATGGAAAGAGCTGCATGCCTCCCTTTCTGCATGGCCACTCGGGGCCTCACCACGAGGCAAGGACAGATTTGAGATTCCCTTTAACTCTAGAGCATTGCAAGATGAGTCCCACCGCGGACTATGAAGCACACTGTGTAGCCAGAGAAAACACATTTTCTTCCCAGACCAATGGGTACAATAGCCAGGGGCCTGTGAACAGCAGAGAATTTCAGGGAGCTTCAAGGCAGCCTGAATGGAGCTATCAAAATGGATAAGGAAGTCTACTACCAACATGAGCCCATTTCCATAGGCAAAAACAGCATACATCCCTGTGGTGTCAAACAACTCAAAAGAGACACAGAGTACACACTGGTTCCTTCCCTGAATCAAATTCTCGAGGCAGGGTGTTTTGCATGTAGTGAACCGCCTCAACCAAGGAACGCCCTAGTTAGGCCTGGGGCCGGTGCCTCTTCAAAAGCCTGAAAAGCGTACTGGCGTTAAAATGCTGAAGATAAGCGACTACGGCCTCATGGAAATTGCTACACGCCCGGGTGCTACAGGAAAGACTGTGCTTTAGTTGCAATACGAACGCAACCGATTTTTTCCTGGAGGCAGGGTGACTTCAGGTAGGAGGTCCTGGAAGGAAGGTGAAGCGTAGTGTTTTTCTCAGTTCAGCTCAGACTAGGGAATGTGTGAGACTTCCACAGCAAGTTGGATCTTGCCAAAACAGTGCTCGTGAACCTGTGCGAGTGCTGTGAATCAAGATATCACAAGAAAGAGTGCAGTGTGTTGCCCATGATTCAGCAGACACAGAGGACCTCCGAGGGACCTATGGTCCACGTTGTTCTCAGCAGGGCTACAGAGGTGTGGAGGTAGTCAGGGATATTGGAACGAAAATGCTCCCTCGAGGGTCCTAGGAGTGCTGAAAAGGGTCCTTCCTTTAAAATAAAGCAGAACAGCGACTATGAGCTCATGGAAAGAGCTGCATGCCTCTCTTTCCCCATGGCTACTCAGGGCCTTACCTCGAGGCAAGGACTCGTGTTGAGGCTCCCTTTAGCTCTAGAGCATGGCATGATGAGTTCCGCCCAGGCCACTAAAGCTCCGTGTGTAGCCAGAGAAAACACATTTTCTTCCCAGACCAATGCCTACAATAGCCAGGGGCCTGTCCACAGCAGAGAATTTCATGGAGCTTCAAGGCAACATGAATGGAGCTATCAAAATGGATAAGGAAGTCTACTACCAACATGACCCCATTTCCATAGGCAAAAACAGCATACATCCCTGTGGTTTCAAACAAGTCAAAAGAGACACAGAGTACACACTGGTTGCTTCCCTGAATCAACTTCTCGATGTAGGGTGTTCTGCATGTAGTGAACCGCCTCAACCAAGGAAGGCCCTACCTAGGCCCCTAAACCCGTGCCTCTTCAAAAGCCTTCAGTGCTGTAGGAAAAACTGTGCTTTAGTTGCAATAGGAACGCAAGGCGTCTTTCTCCTGGAGGCAGGGTGACTTCAGCTAGGAGGTCCTGGATGGAAGGAGAAGCCTAGTGTTTTTCTCAGTGCAGCCCAGACTAGGGAATGAGTGCGACTTCCACGGCATGTTGGAATTTATTAGAACGGTGCTCATGAATCTGTGCGAGTGTGGGTAAATCAAGATGTCCCAAGAAAGAGTGCAGTGTGTTGCCCATGACTCAGCAGACCCAGAGGACCTCCGAGAGACCTATGGGCTTCGTTGTTTCTCAGCAAGCCAACAAGGTGTGGAAGTAGTCAGGGATCTTGGAACGAAAATGATGCTCTCCCGAGCGTCCTAGGAATGCTGAAAAGGGTACTTCCTTTAAAATAAAGCAGAACAGCGACTAAGAGCTCATGGAAAGAGCTGCATGCCTCCCTTTCTGCATGGCTACTCAGGGCCTTACCTCAGGGCAAGGACTCAGGTTGAGATTCCCTTTAGCTATAGAGCATGGCATGATGAGTTCCGCCCAGGCCACTAAAGCTCCGTGTGTAGCCAGAGACAACACATTTTCTTCCCAGACCAATGCCTACAATAGCCAGGGGCCTGTCAACAGCAGAGAATTTCAGGGAGCTTCAAGGCAGCATGAATGGAGCTATCAAAATGGATAAGGAAGTCTACTACCAACATGCCCCCATTTCCATAGGCACAGGCAGCATACATCCCTCTGGTTTCTAACAAGACAAAAGAGACACAGCGTACCCACTAGTTCCTTCCCTGAATCAAAATCGCCTGGCAGGGTGTTCTGCATCTAGAGAACTGCCACAACCAAGGAACGCCCTAGCTAGGCCTGTGGGCCCGTGCCTCTTCAAAAGCTTGCAGTACTATAGGAAAAATTGTGCTCTTGTTGCAATAGGAACACAAGGCGTCATTCTCTTGCAGGCAGGGTGACTTCAGGTAGGAGGTCCTGGAAGGAAGGCGCAGCCTAGTGTTTTTCTCAGTGTAGCTCAGACTAGGGAATGTGTGCGACTTCCGCAGCAAGTTGGAACTTGCCAAAACGGTGCTCGTGAACCTATGCGAGTGCTGTGAAATCAAGATATCCTAAGAAAGAGTGCAGTGTGTTGCCCATGACTCAACAGACACAGGGTACCTCCCAGGGACCTATGGGCCTCGTTGTTGTTCAGCAGGCCACAGTTTGTGGAGGTACTCAGTGAACTTGGAACTAAAATGATGCTCACCCGAGGGGGATAGGAGTCCTGAAAAGGGTACTTCCTTTAAAATAAATCAAAATAGCGACTAAGAGCTCATGGAGAGAGCTGCATGCCTCCCTTTCTGCATGGCTACTCAGAGCCTTACCTCGAGGACAGGACAGATTTGAGATTCCCTTTAACTCTAGAGCATGGCAAGATGAGTCCCACCGCGGACTATGAAGCACACTGTGTAGCCAGAGAAAACACATTTTCTTCCCAGACCAATGCGTACAATAGCCAGGGGCCTGTGAACAGCAGAGAATTTCAGGGAGCTTCAAGGCAGCCTGAATGGAGCTATCAAAATGGATAAGGAAGTCTACTACCAACATGAGCCCATTTCCATAGGCAAAAACAGCATACATCCCTGTGGTGTCAAACAACTCAAAAGAGACACAGAGTACACACTGGTTCCTTCCCTGAATCAAATTCTCGAGGCAGGGTGTTTTGCATGTAGTGAACCGCCTCAACCAAGGAACGCCCTAGTTAGGCCTGGGGCCGGTGCCTCTTCAAAAGCCTGAAAAGCGTACTGGCGTTAAAATGCTGAAGATAAGCGACTACGGCCTCATGGAAATTGCTACACGCCCGGGTGCTACAGGAAAGACTGTGCTTTAGTTGCAATACGAACGCAACCGATTTTTTCCTGGAGGCAGGGTGACTTCAGGTAGGAGGTCCTGGAAGGAAGGTGAAGCGTAGTGTTTTTCTCAGTTCAGCTCAGACTAGGGAATGTGTGAGACTTCCACAGCAAGTTGGATCTTGCCAAAACAGTGCTCGTGAACCTGTGCGAGTGCTGTGAATCAAGATATCACAAGAAAGAGTGCAGTGTGTTGCCCATGATTCAGCAGACACAGAAGACCTCCGAGGGACCTATGGTCCACGTTGTTCTCAGCAGGGCTACAGAGGTGTGGAGGTAGTCAGGGATATTGGAACGAAAATGCTCCCTCGAGGGTCCTAGGAGTGCTGAAAAGGGTCCTTCCTTTAAAATAAAGCAGAACAGCGACTATGAGCTCATGGAAAGAGCTGCATGCCTCTCTTTCCCCATGGCTACTCAGGGCCTTACCTCGAGGCAAGGACTCGCGTTGAGGCTCCCTTTAGCTCTAGAGCATGGCATGATGAGTTCCGCCCAGGCCACTAAAGCTCCGTGTGTAGCCAGAGAAAACACATTTTCTTCCCAGACCAATGCCTACAATAGCCAGGGGCCTGTCCACAGCAGAGAATTTCATGGAGCTTCAAGGCAACATGAATGGAGCTATCAAAATGGATAAGGAAGTCTACTACCAACATGACCCCATTTCCATAGGCAAAAACAGCATACATCCCTGTGGTTTCAAACAAGTCAAAAGAGACACAGAGTACACACTGGTTGCTTCCCTGAATCAACTTCTCGATGTAGGGTGTTCTGCATGTAGTGAACCGCCTCAACCAAGGAAGGCCCTACCTAGGCCCCTAAACCCGTGCCTCTTCAAAAGCCTTCAGTGCTGTAGGAAAAACTGTGCTTTAGTTGCAATAGGAACGCAAGGCGTCTTTCTCCTGGAGGCAGGGTGACTTCAGCTAGGAGGTCCTGGATGGAAGGAGAAGCCTAGTGTTTTTCTCAGTGCAGCCCAGACTAGGGAATGAGTGCGACTTCCACGGCATGTTGGAATTTATTAGAACGGTGCTCATGAATCTGTGCGAGTGTGGGTAAATCAAGATGTCCCAAGAAAGAGTGCAGTGTGTTGCCCATGACTCAGCAGACCCAGAGGACCTCCGAGAGACCTATGGGCTTCGTTGTTTCTCAGCAAGCCAACAAGGTGTGGAAGTAGTCAGGGATCTTGGAACGAAAATGATGCTCCCCCGAGCGTCCTAGGAATGCTGAAAAGGGTACTTCCTTTAAAATAAAGCAGAACAGCGACTAAGAGCTCATGGAAAGAGCTGCATGCCTCCCTTTCTGCATGGCTACTCAGGGCCTTACCTCAGGGCAAGGACTCAGGTTGAGATTCCCTTTAGCTATACAGCATGGCATGATGAGTTCCGCCCAGGCCACTAAAGCTCCGTGTGTAGCCAGAGACAACCCATTTTCTTCCCAGATCAATGCCTACAATAGCCAGGGGCCTGTCAACAGCAGAGAATTTCAGGGAGCTTCAAGGCAGCATGAATGGAGCTATCAAAATGGATAAGGAAGTCTACTACCAACATGCCCCCATTTCCATAGACACAGGCAGCATACATCCCTCTGGTTTCTAACAAGACAAAAGAGACACAGCGTACCCACTAGTTCCTTCCCTGAATCAAAATCGCGTGGCAGGGTGTTCTGCATCTAGAGAACTGCCACAACCAAGGAACGCCCTAGCTAGGCCTGTGGGCCCGTTCCTCTTCAAAAGCTTGCAGTACTATAGGAAAAATTGTGCTCTTGTTGCAATAGGAACACAAGGCGTCATTCTCTTGCAGGCAGGGTGACTTCAGGTAGGAGGTCCTGGAAGGAAGGCGCAGCCTAGTGTTTTTCTCAGTGTAGCTCAGACTAGGGAATGTGTGCGACTTCCGCAGCAAGTTGGAACTTGCCAAAACGGTGCTCGTGAACCTATGCGAGTGCTGTGAAATCAAGATATCCTAAGAAAGAGTGCAGTGTGTTGCCCATGACTCAACAGACACAGGGTACCTCCCAGGGACCTATGGGCCTCGTTGTTGTTCAGCAGGCCACAGTTTGTGGAGGTACTCAGTGAACTTGGAACTAAAATGATGCTCACCCGAGGGGGATAGGAGTCCTGAAAAGGATACTTCCTTTAAAATAAATCAAAATAGCGACTAAGAGCTCATGGAGAGAGCTGCATGCCTCCCTTTCTGCATGGCTACTCAGAGCCTTACCTCGAGGACAGGACAGATTTGAGATTCCCTTTAACTCTAGAGCATTGCAAGATGAGTCCCACCGCGGACTATGAAGCACACTGTGTAGCCAGAGAAAACACATTTTCTTCCCAGACCAATGCGTACAATAGCCAGGGGTCTGTGAACAGCAGAGAATTAAAGGGAGCTTCAAGGCAGCCTGAATGGAGATATCAAAATGGATAAGGAAGTCTACTACCAACATGAGCCCATTTCCATAGGCAAAAACAGCATACATCCCTGTGGTGTCAAACAACTCAAAAGAGACACAGAGTACACACTGGTTCCTTCCCTGAATCAAATTCTCGAGGCAGGGTGTTCTGCATGTAGTGAACCGCCTCAACCAAGGAACAACCTAGTTAGGCCTGGGGCCGGTGCCTCTTCAAAAGCCTGAAAAGCGTACTGGCGTTAAAATGCTGAAGATAAGCGACTACGGCCTCATGGAAACTGCTACACGCCCGGGTGCTACAGGAAAGACTGTGCTTTAGTTGCAATACGAACGCAACCGATTTTTTCCTGGAGGCAGGGTGACTTCAGGTAGGAGGTCCTGGAAGGAAGGTGAAGCCTAGTGTTTTTCTCAGTTCAGCTCAGACTAGGGAATGTGTGAGACTTCCACAGCAAGTTGGATCTTGCCAAAACAGTGCTCGTGAACCTGTGCGAGTGCTGTGAATCAAGATATCACAAGAAAGAGTGAAGTGTGTTGCCCATGATTCAGCAGACACAGAAGACCTCCGAGGGACCTATGGTCCACGTTGTTCTCAGCGGGGCTACAGAGGTGTGGAGGTAGTCAGGGATATTGGAACGAAAATGCTCCCTCGAGGGTCCTAGGAGTGCTGAAAAGGGTCCTTCCTTTAAAATAAAGCAGAACAGCGACTATGAGCTCATGGAAAGAGCTGCATGCCTCTCTTTCCCCATGGCTACTCAGGGCCTTACCTCGAGGCAAGGACTCGCGTTGAGGCTCCCTTTAGCTCTAGAGCATGGCATGATGAGTTCCGCCCAGGCCACTAAAGCTCCGTGTGTAGCCAGAGAAAACACATTTTCTTCCCAGACCAATGCCTACAATAGCCAGGGGCCTGTCCACAGCAGAGAATTTCATGGAGCTTCAAGGCAACATGAATGGAGCTATCAAAATGGATAAGGAAGTCTACTACCAACATGACCCCATTTCCATAGGCAAAAACAGCATACATCCCTGTGGTTTCAAACAAGTCAAAAGAGACACAGAGTACACACTGGTTGCTTCCCTGAATCAACTTCTCGATGTAGGGTGTTCTGCATGTAGTGAACCGCCTCAACCAAGGAACGCCCTACCTAGGCCCCTAAACCCGTGCCTCTTCAAAAGCCTTCAGTACTGTAGGAAAAACTGTGCTTTAGTTACAATAGGAACGCAAGGCGTCTTTCTCCTGGAGGCAGGGTGACTTCAGCTAGGAGGTCCTGGATGGAAGGAGAAGCCTAGTGTTTTTCTCAGTGCAGCCCAGACTAGGGAATGAGTGCGACTTCCACGGCATGTTGGAATTTATTAGAACAGTGCTCATGAATCTGTGCGAGTGTGGGTAAATCAAGATGTCCCAAGAAAGAGTGCAGTGTGTTGCCCATGACTCAGCAGACCCAGAGGACCTCCGAGAGACCTATGGGCTTCGTTGTTTCTCAGCAAGCCAACAAGGTGTGGAAGTAGTCAGGGATCTTGGAACGAAAATGATGCTCCCCCGAGCGTCCTAGGAATGCTGAAAAGGGTACTTCCTTTAAAATAAAGCAGAACAGCGACTAAGAGCTCATGGAAAGAGCTGCCTGCCTCCCTTTCTGCATGGCTACTCAGGGCCTTACCTCAGGGCAAGGACTCAGGTTGAGATTCCCTTTAGCTCTAGAGCATGGCATGATGAGTTCCGCCCAGGCCACTAAAGCTCCGTGTGTAGCCAGAGACAACACATTTTCTTCCCAGACCAATGCCTACAACAGCCAGGGGCCTGTCAAGAGCAGAGAATTTCAGGGAGCTTCAAGGCAGCATGAATGGAGCTATCAAAATGGATAAGGAAGTCTACTACCAACATGCCCCCATTTCCATAGGCACAGGCAGCATACATCCCTGTGGTTTCTAACAAGACAAAAGAGACACAGCGTACCCACTAGTTCCTTCCCTGAATCAAAATCGCCTGGCAGGGTGTTCTGCATCTAGAGAACTGCCACAACCAAGGAACGCCCTAGCTAGGCCTGTGGGCCCGTGCCTCTTCAAAAGCTTGCAGTGCTATAGGAAAAATTGTGCTCTTGCTGCAATAGGAACGCAAGGCGTCATTCTCTTGCAGGCAGGGTGACTTCAGGTAGGAGTTCCTGGAAGGAAGGCGCAGCCTAGTGTTTTTCTCAGTGTAGCTCAGACTAGGGAATGTGTGCGACTTCCGCAGCAAGTTGGAACTTGCCCAAACGGTGCTCGTGAACCTATGCGAGTGCTGTGAAATCAGGATATCCTAAGAAAGAGTGCAGTGTGTTGCCCATGACTCAACAGACACAGGGTACCTCCCAGGGACCTATGGGCCTCGTTGTTGTTCAGCAGGCCACAGTTTGTGGAGGTACTCAGTGAACTTGGAACTAAAATGATGCTCACCCGAGGGGCCTAGGATTCCTGAAAAGGGTACATCCTTTAAAATAAAGCAGAACAGCGACTAAGAGCTCATGGAGAGAGCTGCATGCCTCCCTTTCTGCATGGCTACTCAGAGCCTTACCTCGAGGACAGGACAGATTTGAGATTCCCTTTAGCTCTAGAGCATGGCAAGATGAGTCCCACACCGTTCTATGAAGCACACTGTGTAGCCAGAGAAAACACATTTTCTTCCCAGACCAATGCCTACAATAGCCAGGGGCCTGTCAACAGCAGAGAATTCAGGGATCTTCAAGGCGGCATGAATGGAGCTTTCAAAATGAAAAAGCAAGTCTACTACCAACATGCCCCCATTTCCATAGGCACAAACAGCATACATCCCTGTGGTTTCAAAGAACTCAAAAGAGACACAGAGTACACATTGGTTCCTTCCCTGAATCACATTCTCGAGGCAGAGTGTTCTGCATGTGGTGAACGGCCTCATCCAAGTAACACCCTAGCTAGGCCTCTGGGCCCGTGTCTCTTCAAAGGCCTGCAGTGCTATAGGAAAAACTGTGCTTTAGTTGCAAAAGGAAAGCAAGCCGTCTTACTCCTGGAGGCAGGGTGACTTCAGGTAGGAGGTCCTGATTGGAAGGAGAAGCCTAGTGTTTTTCTCTGTGCAGCTCAGACTAGGGATTGAGTGCGATTTCCACGGCATGTTGGAACTTGCTTGAACGTTGCTCTTGAACCTGTGCGAGTGCTGTGAATCAAGATATCACAAGAAAGAGTGCAGTGTGTTGCCCATGACTCAGCAGACACAGAGGACCTCCGTGGGACCTATGGGCCTCGTTGTTGTTCAGCGGGCCTACAGGGGTGTGGAGGTACTCAGTGATCTTGGAACTAAAATGATGCTCACCCGAGGGGGATAGGAGTCCTGAAAAGGGTACTTCCTTTAAAATAAAGCCAAATAGCGACTAAGAGCACATGGAAAGAGCTGCATGCCTCCCTTTCTGCATGGCCACTCGGGGCCTCACCACGAGGCAAGGACAGATTTGAGATTCCCTTTAACTCTAGAGCATGGCAAGATGAGTCCCACCGCGGACTATGAAGCACACTGTGTAGCCAGAGAAAACACATTTTCTTCCCAGACCAATGCGTACAATAGCCAGGGGCCTGTGAACAGCAGAGAATTTCAGGGAGCTTCAAGGCAGCCTGAATGGAGCTATCAAAATGGATAAGGAAGTCTACTACCAACATGAGCCCATTTCCATAGGCAAAAACAGCATACATCCCTGTGGTGTCAAACAACTCAAAAGAGACACAGAGTACACACTGGTTCCTTCCCTGAATCAAATTCTCGAGGCAGGGTGTTCTGCATGTTGTGAACCGCCTCAACCAAGGAACGCCCTAGTTAGGCCTGGGGCCGGTGCCTCTTCAAAAGCCTGAAAAGCGTACTGGCGTTAAAATGCTGAAGATAAGCGACTACGGCCTCATGGAAATTGCTACACGCCCGGGTGCTACAGGAAAGACTGTGCTTTAGTTGCAATACGAACGCAACCGATTTTTTCCTGGAGGCAGGGTGACTTCAGGTAGGAGGTCCTGGAAGGAAGGTGAAACCTAGTGTTTTTCTCAGTTCAGCTCAGACTAGGGAATGTGTGAGACTTCCACAGCAAGTTGGATCTTGCCAAAACAGTGCTCGTGAACCTGTGCGAGTGCTGTGAATCAAGATATCCTAAGAAAGAGTGCAGTGTGTTGCCCATGATTCAGCAGACACAGAAGACCTCCGAGGGACCTATGGTCCACGTTGTTCTCAGCAGGGCTACAGAGGTGTGGAGGTAGTCAGGGATATTGGAACGAAAATGCTCCCTCGAGGGTCCTAGGAGTGCTGAAAAGGGTCCTTCCTTTAAAATAAAGCAGAACAGCGTCTATGAGCTCATGGAAAGAGCTGCATGCCTCTCTTTCCCCATGGCTACTCAGGGCCTTACCTCGAGGCAAGGACTCGCGTTGAGGCTCCCTTTAGCTCTAGAGCATGGCATGATGAGTTCCGCCCAGGCCACTAAAGCTCCGTGTGTAGCCAGAGAAAACACATTTTCTTCCCAGACCAATGCCTACAATAGCCAGGGGCCTGTCCACAGCAGAGAATTTCATGGAGCTTCAAGGCAGCCTGAATGGAGCTATCAAAAAGGATAAGGAAGTCTACTACCAACATGACCCCATTTCCATAGGCAAAAACAGCATACATCCCTGTGGTTTCAAACAACTCAGAAGAGACACAGAGTACACACTGGTTGCTTCCCTGAATCAACTTCTCGATGTAGGGTGTTCTGCATGTAGTGAACCGCCTCAACCAAGGAACCCCCTAGCTAGGCCCCTAAACCCGTGCCTCTTCAAAAGCCTTCAGTGCTGTAGGAAAAACTGTGCTTTAGTTGCAATAGGAACGCAAGGCGTCTTTCTCCTGGAGGCACGGTGACTTCAGCTAGGAGGTCCTGGATGGAAGGAGAAGCCTAGTGTTTTTCTCAGTGCAGCCCAGACTAGGGAATGAGTGCGACTTCCACGGCATGTTGGAATTTATTAGAACGGTGCTCATGAATCTGTGCGAGTGCTGGATAAATCAAGATGTCCCAAGAAAGAGTGCAGTGTGTTGCCCATGACTCAGCAGACCCAGAGGACCTCCGAGAGACCTATGGGCTTCGTTGTTTCTCAGCAAGCCAACAAGGTGTGGAAGTAGTCAGGGATCTTGGAACGAAAATGATGCTCCCCCGAGCGTCCTAGGAATGCTGAAAAGGGTACTTCCTTTAAAATAAAGCAGAACAGCGACTAAGAGCTCATGGAAAGAGCTGCCTGCCTCCCTTTCTGCATGGCTACTCAGGGCCTTACCTCAGGGCAAGGACTCAGGTTGAGATTCCCTTTAGCTCTAGAGCATGGCATGATGAGTTCCGCCCAGGCCACTAAAGCTCCGTGTGTAGCCAGAGAAAACACATTTTCTTCCCAGACCAATGCCTACAATAGCCAGGGGCCTGTCAACAGCAGGGAATTTCAGGGAGCTTCAAGGCAGCATGAATGGAGCTATCAAAATGGATAAGGAAGTCTACTACCAACATGCCCCCATTTCCATAGGCACAGGCAGCATACATCCGTCTGGTTTCTAACAAGACAAAAGAGACACAGCGTACCCACTAGTTCCTTCCCTGAATCAAAATCACCTGGCAGGGTGTTCTGCATCTAGAGAACTGCCACAACCAAGGAACGCCCTAGCTAGGCCTGTGGGCCCGTGCCTCTTCAAAAGCTTGCAGTGCTATAGGAAAAATTGTGCTCTTGTTGCAATAGGAACGCAAGGCGTCATTCTCTTGCAGGCAGGGTGACTTCAGGTAGGAGGTCCTGGAAGGAAGGCGCAGCCTAGTGTTTTTCTCAGTGTAGCTCAGACTAGGGAATGTGTGCGACTTCCGCAGCAAGTTGGAACTTGCCCAAACGGTGCTCGTGAACCTATGCGAGTGCTGTGAAATCAAGATATCCTAAGAAAGAGTGCAGTGTGTTGCCCATGACTCAACAGACACAGGGTACCTCCCAGGGACCTATGGGCCTCGTTGTTGTTCAGCAGGCCACAGTTTGTGGAGGTACTCAGTGAACTTGGAACTAAAATGATGCTCACCCGAGGGGCCTAGGATTCCTGAAAAGGGTACATCCTTTAAAATAAAGCAGAACAGCGACTAAGAGCTCATGGAGAGAGCTGCATGCCTCCCTTTCTGCATGGCTACTCAGAGCCTTACCTCGAGGACAGGACAGATTTGAGATTCCCTTTAGCTCTAGAGCATGGCAAGATGAGTCCCACACCGGACTGTGAAGCACACTGTGTAGCCAGAGAAAACACATTTTCTTCCCAGACCAATGCCTACAATAGCCAGGGGCCTGTCAACAGCAGAGAATTCAGGGATCTTCAAGGCAGCATGAATGGAGCTTTCAAAATGAAAAAGCAAGTCTACTTCCAACATGCCCCCATTTCCATAGGCACAAACAGCATACATCCCTGTGGTTTCAAAGAACTCAAAAGAGACACAGAGTACACATTGGTTCCTTCCCTGAATCACATTCTCGAGGCAGAGTGTTCTGCATGTGGTGAACGGCCTCATCCAAGTAACACCCTAGCTAGGCCTCTGGGCCCGTGTCTCTTCAAAAGCCTGCAGTGCTATAGGAAAAACTGTGCTTTAGTTGCAAAAGGAAAGCAAGCCGTCTTATTCCTGGAGGCAGGGTGACTTCAGGTAGGAGGTCCTGATTGGAAGGAGAAGCCTAGTGTTTTTCTCTGTGCAGCTCAGACTAGGGATTGAGTGCGATTTCCACGGCATGTTGGAACTTGCTTGAACGTTGCTCTTGAACCTGTGCGAGTGCTGTGAATCAAGATATCACAAGAAAGAGTGCAGTGTGTTGCCCATGACTCAGCAGACACAGAGGACCTCCGTGGGACCTATGGGCCTCGTTGTTGTTCAGCGGGCCTACAGGGGTGTGGAGGTACTCAGTGATCTTGGAACTAAAATGATGCTCACCCGAGGGGGATAGGAGTCCTGAAAAGGGTACTTCCTTTAAAATAAATCAAAATAGCGACTAAGAGCACATGGAAAGAGCTGCATGCCTCCCTTTCTGCATGGCCACTCGGGGCCTCACCACGAGGCAAGGACAGATTTGAGATTCCCTTTAACTCTAGAGCATGGCAAGATGAGTCCCACCGCGGACTATGAAGCACACTGTGTAGCCAGAGAAAACACATTTTCTTCCCAGACCAATGGGTACAATAGCCAGGGGCCTGTGAACAGCAGAGAATTTCAGGGAGCTTCAAGGCAGCCTGAATGGAGCTATCAAAATGGATAAGGAAGTCTACTACCAACATGAGCCCATTTCCATAGGCAAAAACAGCATACTTCCCTGTGGTGTCAAACAACTCAAAAGAGACACAGAGTACACACTGGTTCCTTCCCTGAATCAAATTCTCGAGGCAGGGTGTTCTGCATGTAGTGAACCGCCTCAACCAAGGAACGCCCTAGTTAGGCCTGGGGCCGGTGCCGCTTCAAAAGCCTGAAAAGCGTACTGGCGTTAAAATGCTGAAGATAAGCGACTACGGCCTCATGGAAATTGCTACACGCCCGGGTGCTACAGGAAAGACTGTGCTTTAGTTGCAATACGAACGCAGCCGATTTTTTCCTGGAGGCAGGGTGACTTCAGGTAGGAGGTCCTGGAAGGAAGGTGAAGCGTAGTGTTTTTCTCAGTTCAGCTCAGACTAGGGAATGTGTGAGACTTCCACAGCAAGTTGGATCTTGCCAAAACAGTGCTCGTGAACCTGTGCGAGTGCTGTGAATCAAGATATCACAAGAAAGAGTGCAGTGTGTTGCCCATGATTCAGCAGACACAGAAGACCTCCGAGGGACCTATGGTCCACGTTGTTCTCAGCAGGGCTACAGAGGTGTGGAGGTAGTCAGGGATATTGGAACGAAAATGCTCCCTCGAGGGTCCTAGGAGTGCTGAAAAGGGTCCTTCCTTTAAAATAAAGCAGAACAGCGACTATGAGCTCATGGAAAGAGCTGCATGCCTCTCTTTCCCCATGGCTACTCAGGGCCTTACCTCGAGGCAAGGACTCGCGTTGAGGCTCCCTTTAGCTCTAGAGCATGGCATGATGAGTTCCGCCCAGGCCACTAAAGCTCCGTGTGTAGCCAGAGAAAACACATTTTCTTCCCAGACCAATGCCTACAATAGCCAGGGGCCTGTCCACAGCAGAGAATTTCATGGAGCTTCAAGGCAACATGAATGGAGCTATCAAAATGGATAAGGAAGTCTACTACCAACATGACCCCATTTCCATAGGCAAAAACAGCATACATCCCTGTGGTTTCAAACAAGTCAAAAGAGACACAGAGTACACACTGGTTGCTTCCCTGAATCAACTTCTCGATGTAGGGTGTTCTGCATGTAGTGAACCGCCTCAACCAAGGAACGCCCTACCTAGGCCCCTAAACCCGTGCCTCTTCAAAAGCCTTCAGTGCTGTAGGAAAAACTGTGCTTTAGTTGCAATAGGAACGCAAGGCGTCTTTCTCCTGGAGGCAGGGTGACTTCAGCTAGGAGGTCCTGGATGGAAGGAGAAGCCTAGTGTTTTTCTCAGTGCAGCCCAGACTAGGGAATGAGTGCGACTTCCACGGCATGTTGGAATTTATTAGAACGGTGCTCATGAATCTGTGCGAGTGTGGGTAAATCAAGATGTCCCAAGAAAGAGTGCAGTGTGTTGCCCATGACTCAGCAGACCCAGAGGACCTCCGAGAGACCTATGGGCTTCGTTGTTTCTCAGCAAGCCAAAAAGGTGTGGAAGTAGTCAGGGATCTTGGAACGAAAATGATGCTCCCCCGAGCGTCCTAGGAATGCTGAAAAGGGTACTTCCTTTAAAATAAAGCAGAACAGCGACTAAGAGCTCATGGAAAGAGCTGCATGCCTCCCTTTCTGCATGGCTACTCAGGGCCTTACCTCAGGGCAAGGACTCAGGTTGAGATTCCCTTTAGCTCTAGAGCATGGCATGATGAGTTCCGCCCAGGCCACTAAAGCTCCGTGTGTAGCCAGAGACAACACATTTTCTTCCCAGACCAATGCCTACAATAGCCAGGGGCCTGTCAACAGCAGAGAATTTCAGGGAGCTTCAAGGCAGCATGAATGGAGCTATCAAAATGGATAAGGAAGTCTACTACCAACATGCCCCCATTTCCATAGGCACAGGCAGCATACATCCGTCTGGTTTCTAACAAGACAAAAGAGACACAGCGTACCCACTAGTTCCTTCCCTGAATCAAAATCGCCTGGCAGGGTGTTCTGCATCTAGAGAACTGCCACAACCAAGGAACGCCCTAGCTAGGCCTGTGGGCCCGTGCCTCTTCAAAAGCTTGCAGGGCTATAGGAAAAATTGTGCTCTTGTTGCAATAGGAACGCAAGGCGTCATTCTCTTGCAGGCAGGGTGACTTCAGGTAGGAGGTCCTGGAAGGAAGGCGCAGCCTAGTGTTTTTCTCAGTGTAGCTCAGACTAGGGAATGTGTGCGACTTCCGCAGCAAGTTGGAACTTGCCAAAACGGTGCTCGTGAACCTATGCGAGTGCTGTGAAATCAAGATATCCTAAGAAAGAGTGCAGTGTGTTGCCCATGACTCAACAGACAGAGGGTACCTCCCAGGGACCTATGGGCCTCGTTGTTGTTCAGCAGGCCACAGTTTGTGGAGGTACTCAGTGAACTTGGAACTAAAATGATGCTCACCCGAGGGGGATAGGAGTCCTGAAAAGGGTACTTCCTTTAAAATAAATCAAAATAGCGACTAAGAGCTCATGGAGAGAGCTGCATGCCTCCCTTTCTGCATGGCTACTCAGAGCCTTACCTCGAGGACAGGACAGATTTGAGATTCCCTTTAACTCTAGAGCATGGCAAGATGCGTCCCACCGCGGACTATGAAGCACACTGTGTAGCCAGAGAAAACACATTTTCTTCCCAGAACAATGCCTACAATAGCCAGGGGCCTGTCAACAGCAGAGAATTCAGGGATCTTCAAGGCGGCATGAATGGAGCTTTCAAAATGAAAAAGCAAGTCTACTACCAACCTGCCCCCATTTCCATAGGCACAAACAGCATACATCCCTGTGGTTTCAAAGAACTCAAAAGAGACACAGAGTACACATTGGTTCCTTCCCTGAATCACATTCTCGAGGCAGAGTGTTCTGCATGTGGTGAACGGCCTCATCCAAGTAACACCCTAGCTAGGCCTCTGGGCCCGTGTCTCTTCAAAGGCCTGCAGTGCTATAGGAAAAACTGTGCTTTAGTTGCAAAAGGAAAGCAAGCCGTCTTACTCCTGGAGGCAGGGTGACTTCAGGTAGGAGGTCCTGATTGGAAGGAGAAGCCTAGTGTTTTTCTCTGTGCAGCTCAGACTAGGGATTGAGTGCGATTTCCACGGCATGTTGGAACTTGCTTGAACGTTGCTCTTGAACCTGTGCGAGTGCTGTGAATCAAGATATCACAAGAAAGAGTGCAGTGTGTTGCCCATGACTCAGCAGACACAGAGGACCTCCGTGGGACCTATGGGCCTCGTTGTTGTTCAGCGGGCCTACAGGGGTGTGGAGGTACTCAGTGATCTTGGAACTAAAATGATGCTCACCCGAGGGGGATAGGAGTCCTGAAAAGGGTACTTCCTTTAAAATAAATCAAAATAGCGACTAAGAGCACATGGAAAGAGCTGCATGCCTCCCTTTCTGCATGGCCACTCGGGGCCTCACCACGAGGCAAGGACAGATTTGAGATTCCCTTTAACTCTAGAGCATTGCAAGATGAGTCCCACCGCGGACTATGAAGCACACTGTGTAGCCAGAGAAAACACATTTTCTTCCCAGACCAATGGGTACAATAGCCAGGGGCCTGTGAACAGCAGAGAATTTCAGGGAGCTTCAAGGCAGCCTGAATGGAGCTATCAAAATGGATAAGGAAGTCTACTACCAACATGAGCCCATTTCCATAGGCAAAAACAGCATACATCCCTGTGGTGTCAAACAACTCAAAAGAGACACAGAGTACACACTGGTTCCTTCCCTGAATCAAATTCTCGAGGCAGGGTGTTTTGCATGTAGTGAACCGCCTCAACCAAGGAACGCCCTAGTTAGGCCTGGGGCCGGTGCCTCTTCAAAAGCCTGAAAAGCGTACTGGCGTTAAAATGCTGAAGATAAGCGACTACGGCCTCATGGAAATTGCTACACGCCCGGGTGCTACAGGAAAGACTGTGCTTTAGTTGCAATACGAACGCAACCGATTTTTTCCTGGAGGCAGGGTGACTTCAGGTAGGAGGTCCTGGAAGGAAGGTGAAGCGTAGTGTTTTTCTCAGTTCAGCTCAGACTAGGGAATGTGTGAGACTTCCACAGCAAGTTGGATCTTGCCAAAACAGTGCTCGTGAACCTGTGCGAGTGCTGTGAATCAAGATATCACAAGAAAGAGTGCAGTGTGTTGCCCATGATTCAGCAGACACAGAGGACCTCCGAGGGACCTATGGTCCACGTTGTTCTCAGCAGGGCTACAGAGGTGTGGAGGTAGTCAGGGATATTGGAACGAAAATGCTCCCTCGAGGGTCCTAGGAGTGCTGAAAAGGGTCCTTCCTTTAAAATAAAGCAGAACAGCGACTATGAGCTCATGGAAAGAGCTGCATGCCTCTCTTTCCCCATGGCTACTCAGGGCCTTACCTCGAGGCAAGGACTCGTGTTGAGGCTCCCTTTAGCTCTAGAGCATGGCATGATGAGTTCCGCCCAGGCCACTAAAGCTCCGTGTGTAGCCAGAGAAAACACATTTTCTTCCCAGACCAATGCCTACAATAGCCAGGGGCCTGTCCACAGCAGAGAATTTCATGGAGCTTCAAGGCAACATGAATGGAGCTATCAAAATGGATAAGGAAGTCTACTACCAACATGACCCCATTTCCATAGGCAAAAACAGCATACATCCCTGTGGTTTCAAACAAGTCAAAAGAGACACAGAGTACACACTGGTTGCTTCCCTGAATCAACTTCTCGATGTAGGGTGTTCTGCATGTAGTGAACCGCCTCAACCAAGGAAGGCCCTACCTAGGCCCCTAAACCCGTGCCTCTTCAAAAGCCTTCAGTGCTGTAGGAAAAACTGTGCTTTAGTTGCAATAGGAACGCAAGGCGTCTTTCTCCTGGAGGCAGGGTGACTTCAGCTAGGAGGTCCTGGATGGAAGGAGAAGCCTAGTGTTTTTCTCAGTGCAGCCCAGACTAGGGAATGAGTGCGACTTCCACGGCATGTTGGAATTTATTAGAACGGTGCTCATGAATCTGTGCGAGTGTGGGTAAATCAAGATGTCCCAAGAAAGAGTGCAGTGTGTTGCCCATGACTCAGCAGACCCAGAGGACCTCCGAGAGACCTATGGGCTTCGTTGTTTCTCAGCAAGCCAACAAGGTGTGGAAGTAGTCAGGGATCTTGGAACGAAAATGATGCTCTCCCGAGCGTCCTAGGAATGCTGAAAAGGGTACTTCCTTTAAAATAAAGCAGAACAGCGACTAAGAGCTCATGGAAAGAGCTGCATGCCTCCCTTTCTGCATGGCTACTCAGGGCCTTACCTCAGGGCAAGGACTCAGGTTGAGATTCCCTTTAGCTATAGAGCATGGCATGATGAGTTCCGCCCAGGCCACTAAAGCTCCGTGTGTAGCCAGAGACAACACATTTTCTTCCCAGACCAATGCCTACAATAGCCAGGGGCCTGTCAACAGCAGAGAATTTCAGGGAGCTTCAAGGCAGCATGAATGGAGCTATCAAAATGGATAAGGAAGTCTACTACCAACATGCCCCCATTTCCATAGGCACAGGCAGCATACATCCCTCTGGTTTCTAACAAGACAAAAGAGACACAGCGTACCCACTAGTTCCTTCCCTGAATCAAAATCGCCTGGCAGGGTGTTCTGCATCTAGAGAACTGCCACAACCAAGGAACGCCCTAGCTAGGCCTGTGGGCCCGTGCCTCTTCAAAAGCTTGCAGTACTATAGGAAAAATTGTGCTCTTGTTGCAATAGGAACACAAGGCGTCATTCTCTTGCAGGCAGGGTGACTTCAGGTAGGAGGTCCTGGAAGGAAGGCGCAGCCTAGTGTTTTTCTCAGTGTAGCTCAGACTAGGGAATGTGTGCGACTTCCGCAGCAAGTTGGAACTTGCCAAAACGGTGCTCGTGAACCTATGCGAGTGCTGTGAAATCAAGATATCCTAAGAAAGAGTGCAGTGTGTTGCCCATGACTCAACAGACACAGGGTACCTCCCAGGGACCTATGGGCCTCGTTGTTGTTCAGCAGGCCACAGTTTGTGGAGGTACTCAGTGAACTTGGAACTAAAATGATGCTCACCCGAGGGGGATAGGAGTCCTGAAAAGGGTACTTCCTTTAAAATAAATCAAAATAGCGACTAAGAGCTCATGGAGAGAGCTGCATGCCTCCCTTTCTGCATGGCTACTCAGAGCCTTACCTCGAGGACAGGACAGATTTGAGATTCCCTTTAACTCTAGAGCATGGCAAGATGAGTCCCACCGCGGACTATGAAGCACACTGTGTAGCCAGAGAAAACACATTTTCTTCCCAGACCAATGCGTACAATAGCCAGGGGCCTGTGAACAGCAGAGAATTTCAGGGAGCTTCAAGGCAGCCTGAATGGAGCTATCAAAATGGATAAGGAAGTCTACTACCAACATGAGCCCATTTCCATAGGCAAAAACAGCATACATCCCTGTGGTGTCAAACAACTCAAAAGAGACACAGAGTACACACTGGTTCCTTCCCTGAATCAAATTCTCGAGGCAGGGTGTTTTGCATGTAGTGAACCGCCTCAACCAAGGAACGCCCTAGTTAGGCCTGGGGCCGGTGCCTCTTCAAAAGCCTGAAAAGCGTACTGGCGTTAAAATGCTGAAGATAAGCGACTACGGCCTCATGGAAATTGCTACACGCCCGGGTGCTACAGGAAAGACTGTGCTTTAGTTGCAATACGAACGCAACCGATTTTTTCCTGGAGGCAGGGTGACTTCAGGTAGGAGGTCCTGGAAGGAAGGTGAAGCGTAGTGTTTTTCTCAGTTCAGCTCAGACTAGGGAATGTGTGAGACTTCCACAGCAAGTTGGATCTTGCCAAAACAGTGCTCGTGAACCTGTGCGAGTGCTGTGAATCAAGATATCACAAGAAAGAGTGCAGTGTGTTGCCCATGATTCAGCAGACACAGAAGACCTCCGAGGGACCTATGGTCCACGTTGTTCTCAGCAGGGCTACAGAGGTGTGGAGGTAGTCAGGGATATTGGAACGAAAATGCTCCCTCGAGGGTCCTAGGAGTGCTGAAAAGGGTCCTTCCTTTAAAATAAAGCAGAACAGCGACTATGAGCTCATGGAAAGAGCTGCATGCCTCTCTTTCCCCATGGCTACTCAGGGCCTTACCTCGAGGCAAGGACTCGCGTTGAGGCTCCCTTTAGCTCTAGAGCATGGCATGATGAGTTCCGCCCAGGCCACTAAAGCTCCGTGTGTAGCCAGAGAAAACACATTTTCTTCCCAGACCAATGCCTACAATAGCCAGGGGCCTGTCCACAGCAGAGAATTTCATGGAGCTTCAAGGCAACATGAATGGAGCTATCAAAATGGATAAGGAAGTCTACTACCAACATGACCCCATTTCCATAGGCAAAAACAGCATACATCCCTGTGGTTTCAAACAAGTCAAAAGAGACACAGAGTACACACTGGTTGCTTCCCTGAATCAACTTCTCGATGTAGGGTGTTCTGCATGTAGTGAACCGCCTCAACCAAGGAAGGCCCTACCTAGGCCCCTAAACCCGTGCCTCTTCAAAAGCCTTCAGTGCTGTAGGAAAAACTGTGCTTTAGTTGCAATAGGAACGCAAGGCGTCTTTCTCCTGGAGGCAGGGTGACTTCAGCTAGGAGGTCCTGGATGGAAGGAGAAGCCTAGTGTTTTTCTCAGTGCAGCCCAGACTAGGGAATGAGTGCGACTTCCACGGCATGTTGGAATTTATTAGAACGGTGCTCATGAATCTGTGCGAGTGTGGGTAAATCAAGATGTCCCAAGAAAGAGTGCAGTGTGTTGCCCATGACTCAGCAGACCCAGAGGACCTCCGAGAGACCTATGGGCTTCGTTGTTTCTCAGCAAGCCAACAAGGTGTGGAAGTAGTCAGGGATCTTGGAACGAAAATGATGCTCCCCCGAGCGTCCTAGGAATGCTGAAAAGGGTACTTCCTTTAAAATAAAGCAGAACAGCGACTAAGAGCTCATGGAAAGAGCTGCATGCCTCCCTTTCTGCATGGCTACTCAGGGCCTTACCTCAGGGCAAGGACTCAGGTTGAGATTCCCTTTAGCTATACAGCATGGCATGATGAGTTCCGCCCAGGCCACTAAAGCTCCGTGTGTAGCCAGAGACAACACATTTTCTTCCCAGACCAATGCCTACAATAGCCAGGGGCCTGTCAACAGCAGAGAATTTCAGGGAGCTTCAAGGCAGCATGAATGGAGCTATCAAAATGGATAAGGAAGTCTACTACCAACATGCCCCCATTTCCATAGACACAGGCAGCATACATCCCTCTGGTTTCTAACAAGACAAAAGAGACACAGCGTACCCACTAGTTCCTTCCCTGAATCAAAATCGCGTGGCAGGGTGTTCTGCATCTAGAGAACTGCCACAACCAAGGAACGCCCTAGCTAGGCCTGTGGGCCCGTTCCTCTTCAAAAGCTTGCAGTACTATAGGAAAAATTGTGCTCTTGTTGCAATAGGAACACAAGGCGTCATTCTCTTGCAGGCAGGGTGACTTCAGGTAGGAGGTCCTGGAAGGAAGGCGCAGCCTAGTGTTTTTCTCAGTGTAGCTCAGACTAGGGAATGTGTGCGACTTCCGCAGCAAGTTGGAACTTGCCAAAACGGTGCTCGTGAACCTATGCGAGTGCTGTGAAATCAAGATATCCTAAGAAAGAGTGCAGTGTGTTGCCCATGACTCAACAGACACAGGGTACCTCCCAGGGACCTATGGGCCTCGTTGTTGTTCAGCAGGCCACAGTTTGTGGAGGTACTCAGTGAACTTGGAACTAAAATGATGCTCACCCGAGGGGGATAGGAGTCCTGAAAAGGATACTTCCTTTAAAATAAATCAAAATAGCGACTAAGAGCTCATGGAGAGAGCTGCATGCCTCCCTTTCTGCATGGCTACTCAGAGCCTTACCTCGAGGACAGGACAGATTTGAGATTCCCTTTAACTCTAGAGCATTGCAAGATGAGTCCCACCGCGGACTATGAAGCACACTGTGTAGCCAGAGAAAACACATTTTCTTCCCAGACCAATGCGTACAATAGCCAGGGGTCTGTGAACAGCAGAGAATTAAAGGGAGCTTCAAGGCAGCCTGAATGGAGATATCAAAATGGATAAGGAAGTCTACTACCAACATGAGCCCATTTCCATAGGCAAAAACAGCATACATCCCTGTGGTGTCAAACAACTCAAAAGAGACACAGAGTACACACTGGTTCCTTCCCTGAATCAAATTCTCGAGGCAGGGTGTTCTGCATGTAGTGAACCGCCTCAACCAAGGAACAACCTAGTTAGGCCTGGGGCCGGTGCCTCTTCAAAAGCCTGAAAAGCGTACTGGCGTTAAAATGCTGAAGATAAGCGACTACGGCCTCATGGAAACTGCTACACGCCCGGGTGCTACAGGAAAGACTGTGCTTTAGTTGCAATACGAACGCAACCGATTTTTTCCTGGAGGCAGGGTGACTTCAGGTAGGAGGTCCTGGAAGGAAGGTGAAGCCTAGTGTTTTTCTCAGTTCAGCTCAGACTAGGGAATGTGTGAGACTTCCACAGCAAGTTGGATCTTGCCAAAACAGTGCTCGTGAACCTGTGCGAGTGCTGTGAATCAAGATATCACAAGAAAGAGTGAAGTGTGTTGCCCATGATTCAGCAGACACAGAAGACCTCCGAGGGACCTATGGTCCACGTTGTTCTCAGCGGGGCTACAGAGGTGTGGAGGTAGTCAGGGATATTGGAACGAAAATGCTCCCTCGAGGGTCCTAGGAGTGCTGAAAAGGGTCCTTCCTTTAAAATAAAGCAGAACAGCGACTATGAGCTCATGGAAAGAGCTGCATGCCTCTCTTTCCCCATGGCTACTCAGGGCCTTACCTCGAGGCAAGGACTCGCGTTGAGGCTCCCTTTAGCTCTAGAGCATGGCATGATGAGTTCCGCCCAGGCCACTAAAGCTCCGTGTGTAGCCAGAGAAAACACATTTTCTTCCCAGACCAATGCCTACAATAGCCAGGGGCCTGTCCACAGCAGAGAATTTCATGGAGCTTCAAGGCAACATGAATGGAGCTATCAAAATGGATAAGGAAGTCTACTACCAACATGACCCCATTTCCATAGGCAAAAACAGCATACATCCCTGTGGTTTCAAACAAGTCAAAAGAGACACAGAGTACACACTGGTTGCTTCCCTGAATCAACTTCTCGATGTAGGGTGTTCTGCATGTAGTGAACCGCCTCAACCAAGGAACGCCCTACCTAGGCCCCTAAACCCGTGCCTCTTCAAAAGCCTTCAGTACTGTAGGAAAAACTGTGCTTTAGTTACAATAGGAACGCAAGGCGTCTTTCTCCTGGAGGCAGGGTGACTTCAGCTAGGAGGTCCTGGATGGAAGGAGAAGCCTAGTGTTTTTCTCAGTGCAGCCCAGACTAGGGAATGAGTGCGACTTCCACGGCATGTTGGAATTTATTAGAACAGTGCTCATGAATCTGTGCGAGTGTGGGTAAATCAAGATGTCCCAAGAAAGAGTGCAGTGTGTTGCCCATGACTCAGCAGACCCAGAGGACCTCCGAGAGACCTATGGGCTTCGTTGTTTCTCAGCAAGCCAACAAGGTGTGGAAGTAGTCAGGGATCTTGGAACGAAAATGATGCTCCCCCGAGCGTCCTAGGAATGCTGAAAAGGGTACTTCCTTTAAAATAAAGCAGAACAGCGACTAAGAGCTCATGGAAAGAGCTGCCTGCCTCCCTTTCTGCATGGCTACTCAGGGCCTTACCTCAGGGCAAGGACTCAGGTTGAGATTCCCTTTAGCTCTAGAGCATGGCATGATGAGTTCCGCCCAGGCCACTAAAGCTCCGTGTGTAGCCAGAGACAACACATTTTCTTCCCAGACCAATGCCTACAATAGCCAGGGGCCTGTCAACAGCAGAGAATTTCAGGGAGCTTCAAGGCAGCATGAATGGAGCTATCAAAATGGATAAGGAAGTCTACTACCAACATGCCCCCATTTCCATAGGCACAGGCAGCATACATCCGTCTGGTTTCTAACAAGACAAAGAGACACAGCGTACCCACTAGTTCCTTCCCTGAATCAAAATCGCCTGGCAGGGTGTTCTGCATCTAGAGAACTGCCACAACCAAGGAACGCCCTAGCTAGGCCTGTGGGCCCGTGCCTCTTCAAAAGCTTGCAGTGCTATAGGAAAAATTGTGCTCTTGTTGCAATAGGAACGCAAGGCGTCATTCTCTTGCAGGCAGGGTGACTTCAGGTAGGAGGTCCTGGAAGGAAGGCGCAGCCTAGTGTTTTTCTCAGTGTAGCTCAGACTAGGGAATGTGTGCGACTTCCGCAGCAAGTTGGAAATTGCCCAAACGGTGCTCGTGAACCTATGCGAGTGCTGTGAAATCAAGATATCCTAAGAAAGAGTGCAGTGTGTTGCCCATGACTCAACAGACACAGGGTACCTCCCAGGGACCTATGGGCCTCGTTGTTGTTCAGCAGGCCACAGTTTGTGGAGGTACTCAGTGAACTTGGAACTAAAATGATGCTCACCCGAGGGGCCTAGGATTCCTGAAAAGGGTACATCCTTTAAAATAAAGCAGAACAGTGACTAAGAGCTCATGGAGAGAGCTGCATGCCTCCCTTTCTGCATGGCTACTCAGAGCCTTACCTCGAGGACAGGACAGATTTGAGATTCCCTTTAGCTCTAGAGCATGGCAAGATGAGTCCCACACCGGACTATGAAGCACACTGTGTAGCCAGAGAAAACACATTTTCTTCCCAGACCAATGCCTACAATAGCCAGGGGCCTGTCAACAGCAGAGAATTCAGGGATCTTCAAGGCAGCATGAATGGAGCTTTCAAAATGAAAAAGCAAGTCTACTTCCAACATGCCCCCAATTCCATAGGCACAAACAGCATACATCCCTGTGGTTTCAAAGAACTCAAAAGAGACACAGAGTACACATTGGTTCCTTCCCTGAATCACATTCTCGAGGCAGAGTGTTCTGCATGTGGTGAACGGCCTCATCCAAGTAACACCCTAGCTAGGCCTCTGGGCCCGTGTCTCTTCAAAAGCCTGCAGTGCTATAGGAAAAACTGTGCTTTAGTTGCAAAAGGAAAGCAAGCCGTCTTACTCCTGGAGGCAGGGTGACTTCAGGTAGGAGGTCCTGATTGGAAGGAGAAGCCTAGTGTTTTTCTCTGTGCAGCTCAGACTAGGGATTGAGTGCGATTTCCACGGCATGTTGGAACTTGCTTGAACGTTGCTCTTGAACCTGTGCGAGTGCTGTGAATCAAGATATCACAAGAAAGAGTGCAGTGTTGCCCATGACTCAGCAGACACAGAGGACCTCCGTGGGACCTATGGGCCTCGTTGTTGTTCAGCGGGCCTACAGGGGTGTGGAGGTACTCAGTGATCTTGGAACTAAAATGATGCTCACCCGAGGGGGATAGGAGTCCTGAAAAGGGTACTTCCTTTAAAATAAATCAAAATAGCGACTAAGAGCACATGGAAAGAGCTGCATGCCTCCCTTTCTGCATGGCCACTCGGGGCCTCACCACGAGGCAAGGACAGATTTGAGATTCCCTTTAACTCTAGAGCATGGCAAGATGAGTCCCACCGCGGACTATGAAGCACACTGTGTAGCCAGAGAAAACACATTTTCTTCCCAGACCAATGCGTACAATAGCCAGGGGCCTGTGAACAGCAGAGAATTTCAGGGAGCTTCAAGGCAGCCTGAATGGAGATATGAAAATGGATAAGGAAGTCTACTACCAACATGAGCCCATTTCCATAGGCACAAACAGCATACATCCCTGTGGTTTCAAACAACTCAAAAGAGACACAGAGTACACACTGGTTCCTTCCCTGAATCAAATTCTCGAGGCAGGGTGTTCTGCATGTAGTGAACCGCCTCAACCAAGGAACGCCCTAGTTAGGCCTGGGGCCGGTGCCTCTTCAAAAGCCTGAAAAGCGTACTGGCGTTAAAATGCTGAAGATAAGCGACTACGGCCTCATGGAAACTGCTACACGCCCGGGTGCTACAGGAAAGACTGTGCTTTAGTTGCAATACGAACGCAACCGATTTTTTCCTGGAGGCAGGGTGACTTCAGGTAGGAGGTCCTGGAAGGAAGGTGAAGCCTAGTGTTTTTCTCAGTTCAGCTCAGACTAGGGAATGTGTGAGACTTCCACAGCAAGTTGGACCTTGCCAAAACAGTGCTCGTGAACCTGTGCGAGTGCTGTGAATCAAGATATCACAAGAAAGAGTGCAGTGTGTTGCCCATGATTCAGCAGACACAGAAGACCTCCGAGGGACCTATGGTCCACGTTGTTCTCAGCAGGGCTACAGAGGTGTGGAGGTTGTCAGGGATATTGGAACGAAAATGCTCCCTCGAGGGTCCTAGGAGTGCTGAAAAGGGTCCTTCCTTTAAAATAAAGCAGAACAGCGACTATGAGCTCATGGAAAGAGCTGCATGCCTCTCTTTCCCCATGGCTACTCAGGGCCTTACCTCGAGGCAAGGACTCACGTTGAGGCTCCCTTTAGCTCTAGAGCATGGCATGATGAGTTCCGCCCAGGCCACTAAAGCTCCGTGTGTAGCCAGAGAAAACACATTTTCTTCCCAGACCAATGCCTACAATAGCCAGGGGCCTGTCCACAGCAGAGAATTTCATGGAGCTTCAAGGCAACATGAATGGAGCTATCAAAATGGATAAGGAAGTCTACTACCAACATGACCCCATTTCCATAGGCAAAAACAGCATACATCCCTGTGGTTTCAAACAAGTCAAAAGAGACACAGAGTACACACTGGTTGCTTCCCTGAATCAACTTCTCGATGTAGGGTGTTCTGCATGTAGTGAACCGCCTCAACCAAGGAACGCCCTAGCTAGGCCCCTAAACCCGTGCCTCTTCAAAAGCCTTCAGTGCTGTAGGAAAAACTGTGCTTTAGTTGCAATAGGAACGCAAGGCGTCTTTCTCCTGGAGGCAGGGTAACTTCAGCTAGGAGGTCCTGGATGGAAGGAGAAGCCTAGTGTTTTTCTCAGTGCGGCCAAGACTAGGGAATGAGTGCGACTTCCACGGCATGTTGGAATTTATTAGAACGGTGCTCATGAATCTGTGCGAGTGTGGGTAAATCAAGATGTCCCAAGAAAGAGTGCAGTGTGTTGCCCATGACTCAGCAGACCCAGAGGACCTCCGAGAGACCTATGGGCTTCGTTGATTCTCAGCAAGCCAACAAGGTGTGGAAGTAGTCAGGGATCTTGGAACGAAAATGATGCTCCCCCGAGCGTCCTAGGAATGCTGAAAAGGGTACTTCCTTTAAAATAAAGCAGAACAGCGACTAAGAGCTCATGGAAAGAGCTGCCTGCCTCCCTTTATGCATGGCTACTCAGGACCTTACCTCAGGGCAAGGACTCAGGTTGAGTTTCCCTTTAGCTCTAGAGCATGGCATGATGAGTTCTGCCCAGGCCACTAAAGCTCCGTGTGTAGCCAGAGAAAACACATTTTCTTCCCAGACCAATGCCTACAATAGCCAGGGGCCTGTCAACAGCAGAGAATTTCAGGGAGCTTCAAGGCAGCATGAATGGAGCTATCAAAATGGATAAGGAAGTCTACTACCAACATGCCCCCATTTCCATAGGCACAGGCAGCATACATCCGTCTGGTTTCTAACAAGACAAAAGAGACACAGCGTACCCACTAGTTCCTTCCCTGAATCAAAATCGCCTGGCAGGGTGTTCTGCATCTAGAGAACTGCCACAACCAGGGAACGCCCTAGCTAGGCCTGTGGGCCCGTGCCTCTTCAAAAGCTTGCAGTGCTATAGGAAAAATTGTGCTCTTGTTGCAATAGGAACGCAAGGCGTCATTCTCTTGCAGGCAGGGTGACTTCAGGTAGGAGGTCCTGGAAGGAAGGCGCAGCCTAGTGTTTTTCTCAGTGTAGCTCAGACTAGGGAATGTGTGCGACTTCCGCAGCAAGTTGGAACTTGCCCAAACGGTGCTCGTGAACCTATGCGAGTGCTGTGAAATCAAGATATCCTAAGAAAGAGTGCAGTGTGTTGCCCATGACTCAACAGACACAGGGTACCTCCCAGGGACCTATGGGCCTCGTTGTTGTTCAGCAGGCCACAGTTTGTGGAGGTACTCAGTGAACTTGGAACTAAAATGATGCTCACCCGAGGGGCCTAGGATTCCTGAAAAGGGTACATCCTTTAAAATAAAGCAGAACAGCGACTAAGAGCTCATGGAGAGAGCTGCATGCCTCCCTTTCTGCATGGCTACTCAGAGCCTTACCTCGAGGACAGGACAGATTTGAGATTCCCTTTAGCTCTAGAGCATGGCAAGATGAGTCCCACACCGGACTGTGAAGCACACTGTGTAGCCAGAGAAAACACATTTTCTTCCCAGACCAATGCCTACAATAGCCAGGGGCCTGTCAACAGCAGAGAATTCAGGGATCTTCAAGGCGGCATGAATGGAGCTTTCAAAATGAAAAAGCAAGTCTACTACCAACCTGCCCCCATTTCCATAGGCACAAACAGCATACATCCCTATGGTTTCAAAGAACTCAAAAGAGACACAGAGTACACATTGGTTCCTTCCCTGAATCACATTCTCGAGGCAGAGTGTTCTGCATGTGGTGAACGGCCTCATCCAAGTAACACCCTAGCTAGGCCTCTGGGCCCGTGTCTCTTCAAAGGCCTGCAGTGCTATAGGAAAAACTGTGCTTTAGTTGCAAAAGGAAAGCAAGCCGTCTTACTCCTGGAGGCAGGGTGACTTCAGGTAGGAGGTCCTGATTGGAAGGAGAAGCCTAGTGTTTTTCTCTGTGCAGCTCAGACTAGGGATTGAGTGCGATTTCCACGGCATGTTGGAACTTGCTTGAACGTTGCTCTTGAACCTGTGCGAGTGCTGTGAATCAAGATATCACAAGAAAGAGTGCAGTGTGTTGCCCATGACTCAGCAGACACAGAGGACCTCCGTGGGACCTATGGGCCTCGTTGTTGTTCAGCGGGCCTACAGGGGTGTGGAGGTACTCAGTGATCTTGGAACTAAAATGATGCTCACCCGAGGGGGATAGGAGTCCTGAAAAGGGTACTTCCTTTAAAATAAATCAAAATAGCGACTAAGAGCACATGGAAAGAGCTGCATGCCTCCCTTTCTGCATGGCCACTCGGGGCCTCACCACGAGGCAAGGACAGATTTGAGATTCCCTTTAACTCTAGAGCATGGCAAGATGAGTCCCACCGCGGACTATGAAGCACACTGTGTAGCCAGAGAAAACACATTTTCTTCCCAGACCAATGCGTACAATAGCCAGGGGCCTGTGAACAGCAGAGAATTTCAGGGAGCTTCAAGGCAGCCTGAATGGAGATATCAAAATGGATAAGGAAGTCTACTACCAACATGAGCCCATTTCCATAGGCACAAACAGCATACATCCCTGTGGTTTCAAACAACTCAAAAGAGACACAGAGTACACACTGGTTCCTTCCCTGAATCAAATTCTCGAGGCAGGGTGTTCTGCATGTAGTGAACCGCCTCAACCAAGGAATGCCCTAGTTAGGCCTGAGGCCGGTGCCTCTTCAAAAGCCTGAAAAGCGTAGTGGCGTTAAAATGCTGAAGATAAGCGACTACGGCCTCATGGAAACTGCTACACGCCCGGGTGCTACAGGAAAGACTGTGCTTTAGTTGCAATACGAACGCAACCGATTTTTTCCTGGAGGCAGGGTGACTTCAGGTAGGAGGTCCTGGAAGGAAGGTGAAGCCTAGTGTTTTTCTCAGTTCAGCTCAGACTAGGGAATGTGTGAGACTTCCACAGCAAGTTGGATCTTGCCAAAACAGTGCTCGTGAACCTGTGCGAGTGCTGTGAATCAAGATATCACAAGAAAGAGTGCAGTGTGTTGCCCATGATTCAGCAGACACAGAAGACCTCCGAGGGACCTATGGTCCACGTTGTTCTCAGCAGGGCTACAGAGGTGTGGAGGTAGTCAGGGATATTGGAACGAAAATGCTCCCTCGAGGGTCCTAGGAGTGCTGAAAAGGGTCCTTCCTTTAAAATAAAGCAGAACAGCGACTATGAGCTCATGGAAAGAGCTGCATGCCTCTCTTTCCCCATGGCTACTCAGGGCCTTACCTCGAGGCAAGGACTCGCGTTGAGGCTCCCTTTAGCTCTAGAGCATGGCATGATGAGTTCCGCCCAGGCCACTAAAGCTCCGTGTGTAGCCAGAGAAAACACATTTTCTTCCCAGACCAATGCCTACAATAGCCAGGGGCCTGTCCACAGCAGAGAATTTCATGGAGCTTCAAGGCAACATGAATGGAGCTATCAAAATGGATAAGGAAGTCTACTACCAACATGACCCCATTTCCATAGGCAAAAACAGCATACATCCCTGTGGTTTCAAACAAGTCAAAAGAGACACAGAGTACACACTGGTTGCTTCCCTGAATCAACTTCTCGATGTAGGGTGTTCTGCATTTAGTGAACCGCCTCAACCAAGGAATGCCCTAGCTAGGCCCCTAAACCCGTGCCTCTTCAAAAGCCTTCAGTGCTGTAGGAAAAACTGTGCTTTAGTTGCAATAGGAACGCAAGGCGTCTTTCTCCTGGAGGCAGGGTGACTTCAGCTAGGAGGTCCTGGATGGAAGGAGAAGCCTAGTGTTTTTCTCAGTGCAGCCCAGACTAGGGAATGAGTGCGACTTCCACGGCATGTTGGAATTTATTAGAACAGTGCTCATGAATCTGTGCGAGTGTGGGTAAATCAAGATGTCCCAAGAAAGAGTGCAGTGTGTTGCCCATGACTCAGCAGACCCAGAGGACCTCCGAGAGACCTATGGGCTTCGTTGTTTCTCAGCAAGACAACAAGGTGTGGAAGTAGTCAGGGATCTTGGAACGAAAATGATGCTCCCCCGAGCGTCCTAGGAATGCTGAAAAGGGTACTTCCTTTAAAATAAAGCAGAACAGCGACTAAGAGCTCATGGAAAGAGCTGCCTGCCTCCCTTTCTGCATGGCTACTCAGGGCCTTACCTCAGGGCAAGGACTCAGGTTGAGATTCCCTTTAGCTATACAGCATGGCATGATGAGTTCCGCCCAGGCCACTAAAGCTCCGTGTGTAGCCAGAGACAACTCATTTTCTTCCCAGATCAATGCCTACAATAGCCAGGGGCCTGTCAACAGCAGAGAATTTCAGGGAGCTTCAAGGCAGCATGAATGGAGCTATCAAAATGGATAAGGAAGTCTACTACCAACATGCCCCCATTTCCATAGACACAGGCAGCATACATCCCTCTGGTTTCTAACAAGACAAAAGAGACACAGCGTACCCACTAGTTCCTTCCCTGAATCAAAATCGCCTGGCAGGGTGTTCTGCATCTAGAGAACTGCCACAACCAAGGAACGCCCTAGCTAGGCCTGTGGGCCCGTGCCTCTTCAAAAGCTTGCAGTACTATAGGAAAAATTGTGCTCTTGTTGCAATAGGAACACAAGGCGTCATTCTCTTGCAGGCAGGGTGACTTCAGGTAGGAGGTCCTGGAAGGAAGGCGCAGCCTAGTGTTTTTCTCAGTGTAGCTCAGACTAGGGAATGTGTGCGACTTCCGCAGCAAGTTGGAACTTGCCAAAACGGTGCTCGTGAACCTATGCGAGTGCTGTGAAATCAAGATATCCTAAGAAAGAGTGCAGTGTGTTGCCCATGACTCAACAGACACAGGGGACCTCCCAGGGACCTATGGGCCTCGTTGTTGTTCAGCAGGCCACAGTTTGTGGAGGTACTCAGTGAACTTGGAACTAAAATGATGCTCACCCGAGGGGGATAGGAGTCCTGAAAAGGGTACTTCCTTTAAAATAAATCAAAATAGCGACTAAGAGCTCATGGAGAGAGCTGCATGCCTCCCTTTCTGCATGGCTACTCAGAGCCTTACCTCGAGGACAGGACAGATTTGAGATTCCCTTTAACTCTAGAGCATGGCAAGATGAGTCCCACCGCGGACTATGAAGCACACTGTGTAGCCAGAGAAAACACATTTTCTTCCCAGACCAATGCGTACAATAGCCAGGGGTCTGTGAACAGCAGAGAATTAAAGGGAGCTTCAAGGCAGCCTGAATGGAGATATCAAAATGGATAAGGAAGTCTACTATCAACATGAGCCCATTTCCATAGGCAAAAACAGCATACATCCCTGTGGTGTCAAACAACTCAAAAGAGACACAGAGTACACACTGGTTCCTTCCCTGAATCAAATTCTCGAGGCAGGGTGTTCTGCATGTAGTGAACCGCCTCAACTAAGGAACAACCTAGTTAGGCCTGGGGCCGGTGCCTCTTCAAAAGCCTGAAAAGCGTACTGGCGTTAAAATGCTGAAGATAAGCGACTACGGCCTCATGGAAACTGCTACACGCCCGGGTGCTACAGGAAAGACTGTGCTTTAGTTGCAATACGAACGCAACCGATTTTTTCCTGGAGGCAGGGTGACTTCAGGTAGGAGGTCCTGGAAGGAAGGTGAAGCCTAGTGTTTTTCTCAGTTCAGCTCAGACTAGGGAATGTGTGAGACTTCCACAGCAAGTTGGATCTTGCCAAAACAGTGCTCGTGAACCTGTGCGAGTGCTGTGAATCAAGATATCACAAGAAAGAGTGAAGTGTGTTGCCCATGATTCAGCAGACACAGAAGACCTCCGAGGGACCTATGGTCCACGTTGTTCTCAGCGGGGCTACAGAGGTGTGGAGGTAGTCAGGGATATTGGAACGAAAATGCTCCCTCGAGGGTCCTAGGAGTGCTGAAAAGGGTCCTTCCTTTAAAATAAAGCAGAACAGCGACTATGAGCTCATGGAAAGAGCTGCATGCCTCTCTTTCCCCATGGCTACTCAGGGCCTTACCTCGAGGCAAGAACTCGCGTTGAGGCTCCCTTTAGCTCTAGAGCATGGCATGATGAGTTCCGCCCAGGCCACTAAAGCTCCGTGTGTAGCCAGAGAAAACACATTTTCTTCCCAGACCAATGCCTACAATAGCCAGGGGCCTGTCCACAGCAGAGAATTTCATGGAGCTTCAAGGCAACATGAATGGAGCTATCAAAATGGATAAGGAAGTCTACTACCAACATGACCCCATTTCCATAGGCAAAAACAGCATACATCCCTGTGGTTTCAAACAAGTCAAAAGAGACACAGAGTACACACTGGTTGCTTCCCTGAATCAACTTCTCGATGTAGGGTGTTCTGCATGTAGTGAACCGCCTCAACCAAGGAACGCCCTAGCTAGGCCCCTAAACCCGTGCCTCTTCAAAAGCCTTCAGTGCTGTAGGAAAAACTGTGCTTTAGTTGCAATAGGAACGCAAGGCGTCTTTCTCCTGGAGGCAGGGTGACTTCAGCTAGGAGGTCCTGGATGGAAGGAGAAGCCTAGTGTTTTTCTCAGTGCAGCCCAGACTAGGGAATGAGTGCGACTTCCACGGCATGTTGGAATTTATTAGAACAGTGCTCATGAATCTGTGCGAGTGTGGGTAAATCAAGATGTCCCAAGAAAGAGTGCAGTGTGTTGCCCATGACTCAGCAGACCCAGAGGACCTCCGAGAGACCTATGGGCTTCGTTGTTTCTCAGCAAGCCAACAAGGTGTGGAAGTAGTCAGGGATCTTGGAACGAAAATGATGCTCCCCCGAGCGTCCTAGGAATGCTGAAAAGGGTACTTCCTTTAAAATAAAGCAGAACAGCGACTAAGAGCTCATGGAAAGAGCTGCCTGCCTCCCTTTCTGCATGGCTACTCAGGGCCTTACCTCAGGGCAAGGACTCAGGTTGAGTTTCCCTTTAGCTCTAGAGCATGGCATGATGAGTTCTGCCCAGGCCACTAAAGCTCCGTGTGTAGCCAGAGAAAACACATTTTCTTCCCAGACCAATGCCTACAATAGCCAGGGGCCTGTCAACAGCAGAGAATTTCAGGGAGCTTCAAGGCAGCATGAATGGAGCTATCAAAATGGATAAGGAAGTCTACTACCAACATGCCCCCATTTCCATAGGCACAGGCAGCATACATCCGTCTGGTTTCTAACAAGACAAAAGAGACACAGCGTACCCACTAGTTCCTTCCCTGAATCAAAATCGCCTGGCAGGGTGTTCTGCATCTAGAGAACTGCCACAACCAAGGAACGCCCTAGCTAGGCCTGTGGGCCCGTGCCTCTTCAAAAGCTTGCAGTGCTATAGGAAAAATTGTGCTCTTGTTGCAATAGGAACGCAAGGCGTCATTCTCTTGCAGGCAGGGTGACTTCAGGTAGGAGGTCCTGGAAGGAAGGCGCAGCCTAGTGTTTTTCTCAGTGTAGCTCAGACTAGGGAATGTGTGCGACTTCCGCAGCAAGTTGGAACTTGCCCAAACGGTGCTCGTGAACCTATGCGAGTGCTGTGAAATCAAGATATCCTAAGAAAGAGTGCAGTGTGTTGCCCATGACTCAACAGACACAGGGGACCTCCCAGGGACCTATGGGCCTCGTTGTTGTTCAGCAGGCCACAGTTTGTGGAGGTACTCAGTGAACTTGGAACTAAAATGATGCTCACCCGAGGGGCCTAGGATTCCTGAAAAGGGTACATCCTTTAAAATAAAGCAGAACAGCGACTAAGAGCTCATGGAGAGAGCTGCATGCCTCCCTTTCTGCATGGCTACTCAGAGCCTTACCTCGAGGACAGGACAGATTTGAGATTCCCTTTAGCTCTAGAGCATGGCAAGATGAGTCCCACACCGGACTGTGAAGCACACTGTGTAGCCAGAGAAAACACATTTTCTTCCCAGACCAATGCCTACAATAGCCAGGGGCCTGTCAACAGCAGAGAATTCAGGGATCTTCAAGGCGGCATGAATGGAGCTTTCAAAATGAAAAAGCAAGTCTACTACCAACATGCCCCCATTTCCATAGGCACAAACAGCATACATCCCTGTGGTTTCAAAGAACTCAAAAGAGACACAGAGTACACATTGGTTCCTTCCCTGAATCACATTCTCGAGGCAGAGTGTTCTGCATGTGGTGAACGGCCTCATCCAAGTAACACCCTAGCTAGGCCTCTGGGCCCGTGTCTCTTCAAAGGCCTGCAGTGCTATAGGAAAAACTGTGCTTTAGTTGCAAAAAGAAAGCAAGCCGTCTTACTCCTGGAGGCAGGGTGACTTCAGGTAGGAGGTCCTGATTGGAAGGAGAAGCCTAGTGTTTTTCTCTGTGCAGCTCAGACTAGGGATTGAGTGCGATTTCCACGGCATGTTGGAACTTGCTTGAACGTTGCTCTTGAACCTGTGCGAGTGCTGTGAATCAAGATATCACAAGAAAGAGTGCAGTGTGTTGCCCATGACTCAGCAGACACAGAGGACCTCCGTGGGACCTATGGGCCTCGTTGTTGTTCAGCGGGCCTACAGGGGTGTGGAGGTACTCAGTGATCTTGGAACTAAAATGATGCTCACCCGAGGGGGATAGGAGTCCTGAAAAGGGTACTTCCTTTAAAATAAATCAAAATAGCGACTAAGAGCACATGGAAAGAGCTGCATGCCGCCCTTTCTGCATGGCCACTCGGGGCCTCACCACGAGGCAAGGACAGATTTGAGATTCCCTTTAACTCTAGAGCATGGCAAGATGAGTCCCACCGCGGACTATGAAGCACACTGTGTAGCCAGAGAAAACACATTTTCTTCCCAGACCAATGCGTACAATAGCCAGGGGTCTGTGAACAGCAGAGAATTAAAGGGAGCTTCAAGGCAGCCTGAATGGAGATATCAAAATGGATAAGGAAGTCTACTACCAACATGAGCCCATTTCCATAGGCACAAACAGCATACATCCCTGTGGTGTCAAACAACTCAAAAGAGACACAGAGTACACACTGGTTCCTTCCCTGAATCAAATTCTCGAGGCAGGGTGTTCTGCATGTAGTGAACCGCCTCAACCAAGGAACGCCCTAGTTAGGCCTGGGGCCGGTGCCTCTTCAAAAGCCTGAAAAGCGTACTGGCGTTAAAATGCTGAAGATAAGCGACTACGGCCTCATGGAAACTGCTACACGCCCGGGTGCTACAGGAAAGACTGTGCTTTAGTTGCAATACGAACGCAACTGATTTTTTCCTGGAGGCAGGGTGACTTCAGGTAGGAGGTCCTGGAAGGAAGGTGAAGCCTAGTGTTTTTCTCAGTTCAGCTCAGACTAGGGAATGTGTGAGACTTCCACAGCAAGTTGGATCTTGCCAAAACAGTGCTCGTGAACCTGTGCGAGTGCTGTGAATCAAGATATCACAAGAAAGAGTGAAGTGTGTTGCCCATGATTCAGCAGACACAGAAGACCTCCGAGGGACCTATGGTCCACGTTGTTCTCAGCGGGGCTACAGAGGTGTGGAGGTAGGGATATTGGAACGAAAATGCTCCCTCGAGGGTCCTAGGAGTGCTGAAAAGGGTCCTTCCTTTAAAATAAAGCAGAACAGCGACTATGAGCTCATGGAAAGAGCTGCATGCCTCTCTTTCCCCATGGCTACTCAGGGCCTTACCTCGAGGCAAGGACTCGCGTTGAGGCTCCCTTTAGCTCTAGAGCATGGCATGATGAGTTCCGCCCAGGCCACTAAAGCTCCGTGTGTAGCCAGAGAAAACACATTTTCTTCCCAGACCAATGCCTACAATAGCCAGGGGCCTGTCCACAGCAGAGAATTTCATGGAGCTTCAAGGCAACATGAATGGAGCTATCAAAATGGATAAGGAAGTCTACTACCAACATGACCCCATTTCCATAGGCAAAAACAGCATACATCCCTGTGGTTTCAAACAAGTCAAAAGAGACACAGAGTACACACTGGTTGCTTCCCTGAATCAACTTCTCGATGTAGGGTGTTCTGCATGTAGTGAACCGCCTCAACCAAGGAACGCCCTACCTAGGCCCCTAAACCCGTGCCTCTTCAAAAGCCTTCAATACTGTAGGAAAAACTGTGCTTTAGTTACAATAGGAACGCAAGGCGTCTTTCTCCTGGAGGCAGGGTGACTTCAGCTAGGAGGTCCTGGATGGAAGGAGAAGCCTAGTGTTTTTCTCAGTGCAGCCCAGACTAGGGAATGAGTGCGACTTCCACGGCATGTTGGAATTTATTAGAACAGTGCTCATGAATCTGTGCGAGTGTGGGTAAATCAAGATGTCCCAAGAAAGAGTGCAGTGTGTTGCCCATGACTCAGCAGACCCAGAGGACCTCCGAGAGACCTATGGGCTTCGTTGTTTCTCAGCAAGCCAACAAGGTGTGGAAGTAGTCAGGGATCTTGGAACGAAAATGATGCTCCCCCGAGCGTCCTAGGAATGCTGAAAAGGGTACTTCCTTTAAAATAAAGCAGAACAGCGACTAAGAGCTCATGGAAAGAGCTGCCTGCCTCCCTTTCTGCATGGCTACTCAGGGCCTTACCTCAGGGCAAGGACTCAGGTTGAGATTCCCTTTAGCTATAGAGCATGGCATGATGAGTTCCGCCCAGGCCACTAAAGCTCCGTGTGTAGCCAGAGACAACACATTTTCTTCCCAGACCAATGCCTACAACAGCCAGGGGCCTGTCAAGAGCAGAGAATTTCAGGGAGCTTCAAGGCAGCATGAATGGAGCTATCAAAATGGATAAGGAAGTCTACTACCAACATGCCCCCATTTCCATAGGCACAGGCAGCATACATCCCTGTGGTTTCTAACAAGAAAAAAGAGACACAGCGTACCCACTAGTTCCTTCCCTGAATCAAAATCGCCTGGCAGGGTGTTCTGCATCTAGAGAACTGCCACAACCAAGGAACGCCCTAGCTAGGCCTGTGGGCCCGTGCCTCTTCAAAAGCTTGCAGTGCTATAGGAAAAATTGTGCTCTTGCTGCAATAGGAACGCAAGGCGTCATTCTCTTGCAGGCAGGGTGACTTCAGGTAGGAGGTCCTGGAAGGAAGGCGCAGCCTAGTGTTTTTCTCAGTGTAGCTCAGACTAGGGAATGTGTGCGACTTCCGCAGCAAGTTGGAACTTGCCCAAACGGTGCTCGTGAACCTATGCGAGTGCTGTGAAATCAAGATATCCTAAGAAAGAGTGCAGTGTGTTGCCCATGACTCAACAGACACAGGGTACCTCCCAGGGACCTATGGGCCTCGTTGTTGTTCAGCAGGCCACAGTTTGTGGAGGTACTCAGTGAACTTGGAACTAAAATGATGCTCACCCGAGGGGCCTAGGATTCCTGAAAAGGGTACATCCTTTAAAATAAAGCAGAACAGCGACTAAGAGCTCATGGAGAGAGCTGCATGCCTCCGTTTATGCATGGCTACTCAGAGCCTTACCTCGAGGACAGGACAGATTTGAGATTCCCTTTAGCTCTAGAGCATGGCAAGATGAGTCCCACACCGGACTATGAAGCACACTGTGTAGCCAGAGAAAACACATTTTCTTCCCAGACCAATGCCTACAATAGCCAGGGGCCTGTCAACAGCAGAGAATTCAGGGATCTTCAAGGCGGCATGAATGGAGCTTTCAAAATGAAAAAGCAAGTCTACTACCAACATGCCCCCATTTCCATAGGCACAAACAGCATACATCCCTGTGGTTTCAAAGAACTCAAAAGAGACACAGAGTACACATTGGTTCCTTCCCTGAATCACATTCTCGAGGCAGAGTATTCTGCATGTGGTGAACGGCCTCATCCAAGTAACACCCTAGCTAGGCCTATGGGCCCGTGTCTCTTCAAAGGCCTGCAGTGCTATAGGAAAAACTGTGCTTTAGTTGCAAAAGGAAAGCAAGCCGTCTTACTCCTGGAGGCAGGGTGACTTCAGGTAGGAGGTCCTGATTGGAAGGAGAAGCCTAGTGTTTTTCTCTGTGCAGCTCAGACTAGGGATTGAGTGCGATTTCCACGGCATGTTGGAACTTGCTTGAACGTTGCTCTTGAACCTGTGCGAGTGCTGTGAATCAAGATATCACAAGAAAGAGTGCAGTGTGTTGCCCATGACTCAGCAGACACAGAGGACCTCCGTGGGACCTATGGGCCTCGTTGTTGTTCAGCGGGCCTACAGGGGTGTGGAGGTACTCAGTGATCTTGGAACTAAAATGATGCTCACCCGAGGGGGATAGGAGTCCTGAAAAGGGTACTTCCTTTAAAATAAATCAAAATAGCGACTAAGAGCACATGGAAAGAGCTGCATGCCGCCCTTTCTGCATGGCCACTCGGGGCCTCACCACGAGGCAAGGACAGATTTGAGATTCCCTTTAACTCTAGAGCATGGCAAGATGAGTCCCACCGCGGACTATGAAGCACACTGTGTAGCCAGAGAAAACACATTTTCTTCCCAGACCAATGCGTACAATAGCCAGGGGTCTGTGAACAGCAGAGAATTAAAGGGAGCTTCAAGGCAGCCTGAATGGAGATATCAAAATGGATAAGGAAGTCTACTACCAACATGAGCCCATTTCCATAGGCACAAACAGCATACATCCCTGTGGTGTCAAACAACTCAAAAGAGACACAGAGTACACACTGGTTCCTTCCCTGAATCAAATTCTCGAGGCAGGGTGTTCTGCATGTAGTGAACCGCCTCAACCAAGGAACGCCCTAGTTAGGCCTGGGGCCGGTGCCTCTTCAAAAGCCTGAAAAGCGTACTGGCGTTAAAATGCTGAAGATAAGCGACTACGGCCTCATGGAAACTGCTACACGCCCGGGTGCTACAGGAAAGACTGTGCTTTAGTTGCAATACGAACGCAACCGATTTTTTCCTGGAGGCAGGGTGACTTCAGGTAGGAGGTCCTGGAAGGAAGGTGAAGCCTAGTGTTTTTCTCAGTTCAGCTCAGACTAGGGAATGTGTGAGACTTCCACAGCAAGTTGGATCTTGCCAAAACAGTGCTCGTGAACCTGTGCGAGTGCTGTGAATCAAGATATCACAAGAAAGAGTGAAGTGTGTTGCCCATGATTCAGCAGACACAGAAGACCTCCGAGGGACCTATGGTCCACGTTGTTCTCAGCGGGGCTACAGAGGTGTGGAGGTAGTCAGGGATATTGGAACGAAAATGCTCCCTCGAGGGTCCTAGGAGTGCTGAAAAGGGTCCTTCCTTTAAAATAAAGCAGAACAGCGACTATGAGCTCATGGAAAGAGCTGCATGCCTCTCTTTCCCCATGGCTACTCAGGGCCTTACCTCGAGGCAAGGACTCGCGTTGAGGCTCCCTTTAGCTCTAGAGCATGGCATGATGAGTTCCGCCCAGGCCACTAAAGCTCCGTGTGTAGCCAGAGAAAACACATTTTCTTCCCAGACCAATGCCTACAATAGCCAGGGGCCTGTCCACAGCAGAGAATTTCATGGAGCTTCAAGGCAACATGAATGGAGCTATCAAAATGGATAAGGAAGTCTACTACCAACATGACCCCATTTCCATAGGCAAAAACAGCATACATCCCTGTGGTTTCAAACAAGTCAAAAGAGACACAGAGTACACACTGGTTGCTTCCCTGAATCAACTTCTCGATGTAGGGTGTTCTGCATGTAGTGAACCGCCTCAACCAAGGAACGCCCTACCTAGGCCCCTAAACCCGTGCCTCTTCAAAAGCCTTCAGTACTGTAGGAAAAACTGTGCTTTAGTTACAATAGGAACGCAAGGCGTCTTTCTCCTGGAGGCAGGGTGACTTCAGCTAGGAGGTCCTGGATGGAAGGAGAAGCCTAGTGTTTTTCTCAGTGCAGCCCAGACTAGGGAATGAGTGCGACTTCCACGGCATGTTGGAATTTATTAGAACAGTGCTCATGAATCTGTGCGAGTGTGGGTAAATCAAGATGTCCCAAGAAAGAGTGCAGTGTGTTGCCCATGACTCAGCAGACCCAGAGGACCTCCGAGAGACCTATGGGCTTCGTTGTTTCTCAGCAAGCCAACAAGGTGTGGAAGTAGTCAGGGATCTTGGAACGAAAATGATGCTCCCCCGAGCGTCCTAGGAATGCTGAAAAGGGTACTTCCTTTAAAATAAAGCAGAACAGCGACTAAGAGCTCATGGAAAGAGCTGCCTGCCTCCCTTTCTGCATGGCTACTCAGGGCCTTACCTCAGGGCAAGGACTCAGGTTGAGATTCCCTTTAGCTCTAGAGCATGGCATGATGAGTTCCGCCCAGGCCACTAAAGCTCCGTGTGTAGCCAGAGACAACACATTTTCTTCCCAGACCAATGCCTACAACAGCCAGGGGCCTGTCAAGAGCAGAGAATTTCAGGGAGCTTCAAGGCAGCATGAATGGAGCTATCAAAATGGATAAGGAAGTCTACTACCAACATGCCCCCATTTCCATAGGCACAGGCAGCATACATCCCTGTGGTTTCTAACAAGACAAAAGAGACACAGCGTACCCACTAGTTCCTTCCCTGAATCAAAATCGCCTGGCAGGGTGTTCTGCATCTAGAGAACTGCCACAACCAAGGAACGCCCTAGCTAGGCCTGTGGGCCCGTGCCTCTTCAAAAGCTTGCAGTGCTATAGGAAAAATTGTGCTCTTGCTGCAATAGGAACGCAAGGCGTCATTCTCTTGCAGGCAGGGTGACTTCAGGTAGGAGTTCCTGGAAGGAAGGCGCAGCCTAGTGTTTTTCTCAGTGTAGCTCAGACTAGGGAATGTGTGCGACTTCCGCAGCAAGTTGGAACTTGCCCAAACGGTGCTCGTGAACCTATGCGAGTGCTGTGAAATCAGGATATCCTAAGAAAGAGTGCAGTGTGTTGCCCATGACTCAACAGACACAGGGTACCTCCCAGGGACCTATGGGCCTCGTTGTTGTTCAGCAGGCCACAGTTTGTGGAGGTACTCAGTGAACTTGGAACTAAAATGATGCTCACCCGAGGGGCCTAGGATTCCTGAAAAGGGTACATCCTTTAAAATAAAGCAGAACAGCGACTAAGAGCTCATGGAGAGAGCTGCATGCCTCCCTTTCTGCATGGCTACTCAGAGCCTTACCTCGAGGACAGGACAGATTTGAGATTCCCTTTAGCTCTAGAGCATGGCAAGATGAGTCCCACACCGTTCTATGAAGCACACTGTGTAGCCAGAGAAAACACATTTTCTTCCCAGACCAATGCCTACAATAGCCAGGGGCCTGTCAACAGCAGAGAATTCAGGGATCTTCAAGGCGGCATGAATGGAGCTTTCAAAATGAAAAAGCAAGTCTACTACCAACATGCCCCCATTTCCATAGGCACAAACAGCATACATCCCTGTGGTTTCAAAGAACTCAAAAGAGACACAGAGTACACATTGGTTCCTTCCCTGAATCACATTCTCGAGGCAGAGTGTTCTGCATGTGGTGAACGGCCTCATCCAAGTAACACCCTAGCTAGGCCTCTGGGCCCGTGTCTCTTCAAAGGCCTGCAGTGCTATAGGAAAAACTGTGCTTTAGTTGCAAAAGGAAAGCAAGCCGTCTTACTCCTGGAGGCAGGGTGACTTCAGGTAGGAGGTCCTGATTGGAAGGAGAAGCCTAGTGTTTTTCTCTGTGCAGCTCAGACTAGGGATTGAGTGCGATTTCCACGGCATGTTGGAACTTGCTTGAACGTTGCTCTTGAACCTGTGCGAGTGCTGTGAATCAAGATATCACAAGAAAGAGTGCAGTGTGTTGCCCATGACTCAGCAGACACAGAGGACCTCCGTGGGACCTATGGGCCTCGTTGTTGTTCAGCGGGCCTACAGGGGTGTGGAGGTACTCAGTGATCTTGGAACTAAAATGATGCTCACCCGAGGGGGATAGGAGTCCTGAAAAGGGTACTTCCTTTAAAATAAAGCCAAATAGCGACTAAGAGCACATGGAAAGAGCTGCATGCCTCCCTTTCTGCATGGCCACTCGGGGCCTCACCACGAGGCAAGGACAGATTTGAGATTCCCTTTAACTCTAGAGCATGGCAAGATGAGTCCCACCGCGGACTATGAAGCACACTGTGTAGCCAGAGAAAACACATTTTCTTCCCAGACCAATGGGTACAATAGCCAGGGGCCTGTGAACAGCAGAGAATTTCAGGGAGCTTCAAGGCAGCCTGAATGGAGCTATCAAAATGGATAAGGAAGTCTACTACCAACATGCCCCCATTTCCATAGGCACAGGCAGCATACATCCGTCTGGTTTCTAACAAGACAAAAGAGACACAGCGTACCCACTAGTTCCTTCCCTGAATCAAAATCGCCTGGCAGGGTGTTCTGCATCTAGAGAACTGCCACAACCAAGGAACGCCCTAGCTAGGCCTGTGGGCCCGTGCCTCTTCAAAAGCTTGCAGGGCTATAGGAAAAATTGTGCTCTTGTTGCAATAGGAACGCAAGGCGTCATTCTCTTGCAGGCAGGGTGACTTCAGGTAGGAGGTCCTGGAAGGAAGGCGCAGCCTAGTGTTTTTCTCAGTGTAGCTCAGACTAGGGAATGTGTGCGACTTCCGCAGCAAGTTGGAACTTGCCAAAACGGTGCTCGTGAACCTATGCGAGTGCTGTGAAATCAAGATATCCTAAGAAAGAGTGCAGTGTGTTGCCCATGACTCAACAGACAGAGGGTACCTCCCAGGGACCTATGGGCCTCGTTGTTGTTCAGCAGGCCACAGTTTGTGGAGGTACTCAGTGAACTTGGAACTAAAATGATGCTCACCCGAGGGGGATAGGAGTCCTGAAAAGGGTACTTCCTTTAAAATAAATCAAAATAGCGACTAAGAGCTCATGGAGAGAGCTGCATGCCTCCCTTTCTGCATGGCTACTCAGAGCCTTACCTCGAGGACAGGACAGATTTGAGATTCCCTTTAACTCTAGAGCATGGCAAGATGCGTCCCACCGCGGACTATGAAGCACACTGTGTAGCCAGAGAAAACACATTTTCTTCCCAGACCAATGGGTACAATAGCCAGGGGCCTGTGAACAGCAGAGAATTTCAGGGAGCTTCAAGGCAGCCTGAATGGAGCTATCAAAATGGATAAGGAAGTCTACTACCAACATGAGCCCATTTCCATAGGCAAAAACAGCATACATCCCTGTGGTTTCAAACAACTCAAAAGAGACACAGAGTACACACTGGTTCCTTCCCTGAATCAAATTCTCGAGGCAGGGTGTTCTGCATGTAGTGAACCGCCTCAACCAAGGAACGCCCTAGTTAGGCCTGGGGCCGGTGCCTCTTCAAAAGCCTGAAAAGCGTACTGGCGTTAAAATGCTGAAGATAAGCGACTACGGCCTCATGGAAACTGCTACACGCCCGGGTGCTACAGGAAAGACTGTGCTTTAGTTGCAATACGAACGCAACCGATTTTTTCCTGGAGGCAGGGTGACTTCAGGTAGGAGGTCCTGGAAGGAAGGTGAAGCCTAGTGTTTTTCTCAGTTCAGCTCAGACTAGGGAATGTGTGAGACTTCCACAGCAAGTTGGATCTTGCCGAAACAGTGCTCGTGAACCTGTGCGAGTGCTGTGAATCAAGATATCACAAGAAAGAGTGCAGTGTGTTGCCCATGATTCAGCAGACACAGAAGACCTCCGAGGGACCTATGGTCCACGTTGTTCTCAGCAGGGCTACAGAGGTGTGGAGGTAGGGATATTGGAACGAAAATGCTCCCTCGAGGGTCCTAGGAGTGCTGAAAAGGGTCCTTCCTTTAAAATAAAGCAGAACAGCGACTATGAGCTCATGGAAAGAGCTGCATGCCTCTGTTTCCCCATGGCTACTCAGGGCCTTACCTCGAGGCAAGGACTCGCGTTGAGGCTCCCTTTAGCTCTAGAGCATGGCATGATGAGTTCCGCCCAGGCCACTAAAGCTCCGTGTGTAGCCAGAGAAAACACATTTTCTTCCCAGACCAATGCCTACAATAGCCAGGGGCCTGTCCACAGCAGAGAATTTCATGGAGCTTCAAGGCAACATGAATGGAGCTATCAAAAAGGATAAGGAAGTCTACTACCAACATGACCCCATTTCCATAGGCAAAAACAGCATACATCCCTGTGGTTTCAAACAACTCAGAAGAGACACAGAGTACACACTGGTTGCTTCCCTGAATCAACTTCTCGATGTAGGGTGTTCTGCATGTAGTGAACCGCCTCAACCAAGGAACGCCCTAGCTAGGCCCCTAAACCCGTGCCTCTTCAAAAGCCTTCAGTGCTGTAGGAAAAACTGTGCTTTAGTTGCAATAGGAACGCAAGGCGTCTTTCTCCTGGAGGCAGGGTGACTTCAGCTAGGAGGTCCTGGATGGAAGGAGAAGCCTAGTGTTTTTCTCAGTGCAGCCCAGACTAGGGAATGAGTGCGACTTCCACGGCATGTTGGAATTTATTAGAACGGTGCTCATGAATCTGTGCGAGTGCTGGGTAAATCAAGATGTCCCAAGAAAGAGTGCAGTGTGTTGCCCATGACTCAGCAGACCCAGAGGACCTCCGAGAGACCTATGGGCTTCGTTGTTTCTCAGCAAGCGAACAAGGTGTGGAAGTAGTCAGGGATCTTGGAACGAAAATGATGCTCCCCCGAGCGTCCTAGGAATGCTGAAAAGGGTACTTCCTTTAAAATAAAGCAGAACAGCGACTAAGAGCTCATGGAAAGAGCTGCCTGCCTCCCTTTCTGCATGGCTACTCAGGGCCTTACCTCAGGGCAAGGACTCAGGTTGAGATTCCCTTTAGCTCTAGAGCATGGCATGATGAGTTCCGCCCAGGCCACTAAAGCTCCGTGTGTAGCCAGAGACAACACATTTTCTTCCCAGACCAATGCCTACAATAGCCAGGGGCCTGTCAACAGCAGAGAATTTCAGGGAGCTTCAAGGCAGCATGAATGGAGCTATCAAAATGGATAAGGAAGTCTACTACCAACATGCCCCCATTTCCATAGGCACAGGCAGCATACATCCGTCTGGTTTCTAACAAGACAAAAGAGACACAGCGTACCCACTAGTTCCTTCCCTGAATCAAAATCGCCTGGCAGGGTGTTCTGCATCTAGAGAACTGCCACAACCAAGGAACGCCCTAGCTAGGCCTGTGGGCCCGTGCCTCTTCAAAAGCTTGCAGTGCTATAGGAAAAATTGTGCTCTTGTTGCAATAGGAACGCAAGGCGTCATTCTCTTGCAGGCAGGGTGACTTCAGGTAGGAGGTCCTGGAAGGAAGGCGCAGCCTAGTGTTTTTCTCAGTGTAGCTCAGACTAGGGAATGTGTGCGACTTCCGCAGCAAGTTGGAACTTGCCCAAACGGTGCTCGTGAACCTATGCGAGTGCTGTGAAATCAAGATATCCTAAGAAAGAGTGCAGTGTGTTGCCCATGACTCAACAGACACAGGGTACCTCCCAGGGACCTATGGGCCTCGTTGTTGTTCAGCAGGCCACAGTTTGTGGAGGTACTCAGTGAACTTGGAACTAAAATGATGCTCACCCGAGGGGCCTAGGATTCCTGAAAAGGGTACATCCTTTAAAATAAAGCAGAACAGCGACTAAGAGCTCATGGAGAGAGCTGCATGCCTCCCTTTCTGCATGGCTACTCAGAGCCTTACCTCGAGGACAGGACAGATTTGAGATTCCCTTTAGCTCTAGAGCATGGCAAGATGAGTCCCACACCGGACTGTGAAGCACACTGTGTAGCCAGAGAAAACACATTTTCTTCCCAGACCAATGCCTACAATAGCCAGGGGCCTGTCAACAGCAGAGAATTCAGGGATCTTCAAGGCAGCATGAATGGAGCTTTCAAAATGAAAAAGCAAGTCTACTTCCAACATGCCCCCATTTCCATAGGCACAAACAGCATACATCCCTGTGGTTTCAAAGAACTCAAAAGAGACACAGAGTACACATTGGTTCCTTCCCTGAATCACATTCTCGAGGCAGAGTGTTCTGCATGTGGTGAACGGCCTCATCCAAGTAACACCCTAGCTAGGCCTCTGGGCCCGTGTCTCTTCAAAAGCCTGCAGTGCTATAGGAAAAACTGTGCTTTAGTTGCAAAAGGAAAGCAAGCCGTCTTACTCCTGGAGGCAGGGTGACTTCAGGTAGGAGGTCCTGATTGGAAGGAGAAGCCTAGTGTTTTTCTCTGTGCAGCTCAGACTAGGGATTGAGTGCGATTTCCACGGCATGTTGGAACTTGCTTGAACGTTGCTCTTGAACCTGTGCGAGTGCTGTGAATCAAGATATCACAAGAAAGAGTGCAGTGTGTTGCCCATGACTCAGCAGACACAGAGGACCTCCGTGGGACCTATGGGCCTCGTTGTTGTTCAGCGGGCCTACAGGGGTGTGGAGGTACTCAGTGATCTTGGAACTAAAATGATGCTCACCCGAGGGGGATAGGAGTCCTGAAAAGGGTACTTCCTTTAAAATAAATCAAAATAGCGACTAAGAGCACATGGAAAGAGCTGCATGCCTCCCTTTCTGCATGGCCACTCGGGGCCTCACCACGAGGCAAGGACAGATTTGAGATTCCCTTTAACTCTAGAGCATGGCAAGATGAGTCCCACCGCGGACTATGAAGCACACTGTGTAGCCAGAGAAAACACATTTTCTTCCCAGACCAAGGCGTACAATAGCCAGGGGCCTGTGAACAGCAGAGAATTTCAGGGAGCTTCAAGGCAGCCTGAATGGAGATATCAAAATGGATAAGGAAGTCTACTACCAACATGAGCCCATTTCCATAGGCAAAAACAGCATACATCCCTGTGGTTTCAAACAACTCAAAAGAGACACAGAGTACACACTGGTTCCTTCTCTGAATCAAATTCTCGAGGCAGGGTGTTCTGCATGTAGTGAACCGCCTCAACCAAGGAACGCCCTAGTTAGGCCTGGGGCCGGTGCCTCTTCAAAAGCCTGAAAAGCGTACTGGCGTTAAAATGCTGAAGATAAGCGCCTACGGCCTCATGGAAACTGCTACACGCCCGGGTGCTACAGGAAAGACTGTGCTTTAGTTGCAATACGAACGCAACCGATTTTTTCCTGGAGGCAGGGTGACTTCAGGTAGGAGGTCCTGGAAGGAAGGTGAAGCGTAGTGTTTTTCTCAGTTCAGCTCAGACTAGGGAATGTGTGAGACTTCCACAGCAAGTTGGATCTTGCCAAAACAGTGCTCGTGAACCTGTGCGAGTGCTGTGAATCAAGATATCACAAGAAAGAGTGCAGTGTGTTGCCCATGATTCAGCAGACACAGAAGACCTCCGAGGGACCTATGGTCCACGTTGTTCTCAGCAGGGCTACAGAGGTGTGGAGGTAGTCAGGGATATTGGAACGAAAATGCTCCCTCGAGGGTCCTAGGAGTGCTGAAAAGGGTCCTTCCTTTAAAATAAAGCAGAACAGCGACTATGAGCTCATGGAAAGAGCTGCATGCCTCTCTTTCCCCATGGCTACTCAGGGCCTTACCTCGAGGCAAGGACTCGCGTTGAGGCTCCCTTTAGCTCTAGAGCATGGCATGATGAGTTCCACCCAGGCCACTAAAGCTCCGTGTGTAGCCAGAGAAAACACATTTTCTTCCCAGACCAATGCCTACAATAGCCAGGGGCCTGTCCAGAGCAGAGAATTTCATGGAGCTTCAAGGCAACATGAATGGAGCTATCAAAATGGATACGGAAGTCTACTACCAACATGACCCCATTTCCATAGGCAAAAACAGCATACATCCCTGTGGTTTCAAACAAGTCAAAAGAGACACAGAGTACACACTGGTTGCTTCCCTGAATCAACTTCTCGATGTAGGGTGTTCTGCATGTAGTGAACCGCCTCAACCAAGGAAGGCCCTACCTAGGCCCCTAAACCCGTGCCTCTTCAAAAGCCTTCAGTGCTGTAGGAAAAACTGTGCTTTAGTTGCAATAGGAACGCAAGGCGTCTTTCTCCTGGAGGCAGGGTGACTTCAGCTAGGAGGTCCTGGATGGAAGGAGAAGCCTAGTGTTTTTCTCAGTGCAGCCCAGACTAGGGAATGAGTGCGACTTCCACGGCATGTTGGAATTTATTAGAACGGTGCTCATGAATCTGTGCGAGTGTGGGTAAATCAAGATGTCCCAAGAAAGAGTGCAGTGTGTTGCCCATGACTCAGCAGACCCAGAGGACCTCCGAGAGACCTATGGGCTTCGTTGTTTCTCAGCAAGCCAACAAGGTGTGGAAGTAGTCAGGGATCTTGGAACGAAAATGATGCTCCCCCGAGCGTCCTAGGAATGCTGAAAAGGGTACTTCCTTTAAAATAAAGCAGAACAGCGACTAAGAGCTCATGGAAAGAGCTGCATGCCTCCCTTTCTGCATGGCTACTCAGGGCCTTACCTCAGGGCAAGGACTCAGGTTGAGATTCCCTTTAGCTATACAGCATGGCATGATGAGTTCCGCCCAGGCCACTAAAGCTCCGTGTGTAGCCAGAGACAACACATTTTCTTCCCAGACCAATGCCTACAATAGCCAGGGGCCTGTCAACAGCAGAGAATTCCAGGGAGCTTCAAGGCAGCATGAATGGAGCTATCAAAATGGATAAGGAAGTCTACTACCAACATGCCCCCATTTCCATAGGCACAGGCAGCATACATCCGTCTGGTTTCTAACAAGACAAAAGAGACACAGCGTACCCACTAGTTCCTTCCCTGAATCAAAATCGCCTGGCAGGGTGTTCTGCATCTAGAGAACTGCCACAACCAAGGAACGCCCTAGCTAGGCCTGTGGGCCCGTGCCTCTTCAAAAGCTTGCAGGGCTATAGGAAAAATTGTGCTCTTGTTGCAATAGGAACGCAAGGCGTCATTCTCTTGCAGGCAGGGTGACTTCAGGTAGGAGGTCCTGGAAGGAAGGCGCAGCCTAGTGTTTTTCTCAGTGTAGCTCAGACTAGGGAATGTGTGCGACTTCCGCAGCAAGTTGGAACTTGCCAAAACGGTGCTCGTGAACCTATGCGAGTGCTGTGAAATCAAGATATCCTAAGAAAGAGTGCAGTGTGTTGCCCATGACTCAACAGACACAGGGTACCTCCCAGGGACCTATGGGCCTCGTTGTTGTTCAGCAGGCCACAGTTTGTGGAGGTACTCAGTGAACTTGGAACTAAAATGATGCTCACCCGAGGGGGATAGGAGTCCTGAAAAGGGTACTTCCTTTAAAATAAATCAAAATAGCGACTAAGAGCTCATGGAGAGAGCTGCATGCCTCCCTTTCTGCATGGCTACACAGAGCCTTACCTCGAGGACAGGACAGATTTGAGATTCCCTTTAACTCTAGAGCATGGCAAGATGCGTCCCACCGCGGACTATGAAGCACACTGTGTAGCCAGAGAAAACACATTTTCTTCCCAGACCAATGGGTACAATAGCCAGGGGCCTGTGAATAGCAGAGAATTTCAGGGAGCTTCAAGGCAGCCTGAATGGAGCTATCAAAATGGATAAGGAAGTCTACTACCAACATGAGCCCATTTCCATAGGCAAAAACAGCATACATCCCTGTGGTGTCAAACAACTCAAAAGAGACACAGAGTACACACTGGTTCCTTCCCTGAATCAAATTCTCGAGGCAGGGTGTTCTGCATGTAGTGAACCGCCTCAACCAAGGAACGCCCTAGTTAGGCCTGGGGCCGGTGCCTCTTCAAAAGCCTGAAAAGCGTACTGGCGTTAAAATGCTGAAGATAAGCGACTACGGCCTCATGGAAACTGCTACACGCCCGGGTGCTACAGGAAAGACTGTGCTTTAGTTGCAATACGAACGCAACCGATTTTTTCCTGGAGGCAGGGTGACTTCAGGTAGGAGGTCCTGGAAGGAAGGTGAAGCCTAGTGTTTTTCTCAGTTCAGCTCAGACTAGGGAATGTGTGAGACTTCCACAGCAAGTTGGATCTTGCCGAAACAGTGCTCGTGAACCTGTGCGAGTGCTGTGAATCAAGATATCACAAGAAAGAGTGCAGTGTGTTGCCCATGATTCAGCAGACACAGAAGACCTCCGAGGGACCTATGGTCCACGTTGTTCTCAGCAGGGCTACAGAGGTGTGGAGGTAGGGATATTGGAACGAAAATGCTCCCTCGAGGGTCCTAGGAGTGCTGAAAAGGGTCCTTCCTTTAAAATAAAGCAGAACAGCGACTATGAGCTCATGGAAAGAGCTGCATGCCTCTCTTTCCCCATGGCTACTCAGGGCCTTACCTCGAGGCAAGGACTCGCGTTGAGGCTCCCTTTAGCTCTAGAGCATGGCATGATGAGTTCCGCCCAGGCCACTAAAGCTCCGTGTGTAGCCAGAGAAAACTCATTTTCTTCCCAGACCAATGCCTACAATAGCCAGGGGCCTGTCCACAGCAGAGAATTTCATGGAGCTTCAAGGCAACATGAATGGAGCTATCAAAAAGGATAAGGAAGTCTACTACCAACATGACCCCATTTCCATAGGCAAAAACAGCATACATCCCTGTGGTTTCAAACAACTCAGAAGAGACACAGAGTACACACTGGTTGCTTCCCTGAATCAACTTCTCGATGTAGGGTGTTCTGCATGTAGTGAACCGCCTCAACCAAGGAAGGCCCTACCTAGGCCCCTAAACCCGTGCCTCTTCAAAAGCCTTCAGTGCTGTAGGAAAAACTGTGCTTTAGTTGCAATAGGAACGCAAGGCGTCTTTCTCCTGGAGGCAGGGTGACTTCAGCTAGGAGGTCCTGGATGGAAGGAGAAGAATAGTGTTTTTCTCAGTGCAGCCCAGACTAGGGAATGAGTGCGACTTCCACGGCATGTTGGAATTTATTAGAACGGTGCTCATGAATCTGTGCGAGTGTGGGTAAATCAAGATGTCCCAAGAAAGAGTGCAGTGTGTTGCCCATGACTCAGCAGACCCAGAGGACCTCCGAGAGACCTATGGGCTTCGTTGTTTCTCAGCAAGCCAACAAGGTGTGGAAGTAGTCAGGGATCTTGGAACGAAAATGATGCTCCCCCGAGCGTCCTAGGAATGCTGAAAAGGGTACTTCCTTTAAAATAAAGCAGAACAGCGACTAAGAGCTCATGGAAAGAGCTGCCTGCCTCCCTTTCTGCATGGCTACTCAGGGCCTTACCGCAGGGCAAGGACTCAGGTTGAGATTCCCTTTAGCTCTAGAGCATGGCATGATGAGTTCCGCCCAGGCCACTAAAGCTCCGTGTGTAGCCAGAGAAAACACATTTTCTTCCCAGACCAATGCCTACAATAGCCAGGGGCCTGTCAACAGCAGAGAATTTCAGGGAGCTTCAAGGCAGCATGAATGGAGCTATCAAAATGGATAAGGAAGTCTACTACCAACATGCCCCCATTTCCATAGGCACAGGCAGCATACATCCGTCTGGTTTCTAACAAGACAAAAGAGACACAGCGTACCCACTAGTTCCTTCCCTGAATCAAAATCGCCTGGCAGGGTGTTCTGCATCTAGAGAACTGCCACAACCAAGGAACGCCCTAGCTAGGCCTGTGGGCCCGTGCCTCTTCAAAAGCTTGCAGGGCTATAGGAAAAATTGTGCTCTTGTTGCAATAGGAACGCAAGGCGTCATTCTCTTGCAGGCAGGGTGACTTCAGGTAGGAGGTCCTGGAAGGAAGGCGCAGCCTAGTGTTTTTCTCAGTGTAGCTCAGACTAGGGAATGTGTGCGACTTCCGCAGCAAGTTGGAACTTGCCCAAACGGTGCTCGTGAACCTATGCGAGTGCTGTGAAATCAAGATATCCTAAGAAAGAGTGCAGTGTGTTGCCCATGACTCAACAGACACAGGGGACCTCCCAGGGACCTATGGGCCTCGTTGTTGTTCAGCAGGCCACAGTTTGTGGAGGTACTCAGTGAACTTGGAACTAAAATGATGCTCACCCGAGGGGCCTAGGATTCCTGAAAAGGGTACATCCTTTAAAATAAAGCAGAACAGCGACTAAGAGCTCATGGAGAGAGCTGCATGCCTCCCTTTCTGCATGGCTACTCAGAGCCTTACCTCGAGGACAGGACAGATTTGAGATTCCCTTTAGCTCTAGAGCATGGCAAGATGAGTCCCACACCGGACTGTGAAGCACACTGTGTAGCCAGAGAAAACACATTTTCTTCCCAGACCAATGCCTACAATAGCCAGGGGCCTGTCAACAGCAGAGAATTCAGGGATCTTCAAGGCAGCATGAATGGAGCTTTCAAAATGAAAAAGCAAGTCTACTTCCAACATGCCCCCATTTCCATAGGCACAAACAGCATACATCCCTGTGGTTTCAAAGAACTCAAAAGAGACACAGAGTACACATTGGTTCCTTCCCTGAATCACATTCTCGAGGCAGAGTGTTCTGCATGTGGTGAACGGCCTCATCCAAGTAACACCCTAGCTAGGCCTCTGGGCCCGTGTCTCTTCAAAAGCCTGCAGTGCTATAGGAAAAACTGTGCTTTAGTTGCAAAAGGAAAGCAAGCCGTCTTACTCCTGGAGGCAGGGTGACTTCAGGTAGGAGGTCCTGATTGGAAGGAGAAGCCTAGTGTTTTTCTCTGTGCAGCTCAGACTAGGGATTGAGTGCGATTTCCACGGCATGTTGGAACTTGCTTGAACGTTGCTCTTGAACCTGTGCGAGTGCTGTGAATCAAGATATCACAAGAAGGAGTGCAGTGTGTTGCCCAGGACTCAGCAGACACAGAGGACCTCCGTGGGACCTATGGGCCTCGTTGTTGTTCAGCGGGCCTACAGGGGTGTGGAGGTACTCAGTGATCTTGGAACTAAAATGATGCTCACCCGAGGGGGATAGGAGTCCTGAAAAGGGTACTTCCTTTAAAATAAAGCCAAATAGCGACTAAGAGCACATGGAAAGAGCTGCATGCCTCCCTTTCTGCATGGCCACTCGGGGCCTCACCACGAGGCAAGGACAGATTTGAGATTCCCTTTAACTCTAGAGCATGGCAAGATGAGTCCCAGCGCGGACTATGAAGCACACTGTGTAGCCAGAGAAAACACATTTTCTTCCCAGACCAAGGCGTACAATAGCCAGGGGCCTGTGAACAGCAGAGAATTTCAGGGAGCTTCAAGGCAGCCTGAATGGAGCTATCAAAATGGATATGGAAGTCTACTACCAACATGCCCCCATTTCCATAGGCACAGGCAGCATACATCCCTCTGGTTTCTAACAAGACAAAAGAGACACAGCGTACCCACTAGTTCCTTCCCTGAATCAAAATCGCCTGGCAGGGTGTTCTGCATCTAGAGAACTGCCACAACCAAGGAACGCCCTAGCTAGGCCTGTGGGCCCGTGCCTCTTCAAAAGCTTGCAGGGCTATAGGAAAAATTGTGCTCTTGTTGCAATAGGAACGCAAGGCGTCATTCTCTTGCAGGCAGGGTGACTTCAGGTAGGAGGTCCTGGAAGGAAGGCGCAGCCTAGTGTTTTTCTCAGTGTAGCTCAGACTAGGGAATGTGTGCGACTTCCGCAGCAAGTTGGAACTTGCCCAAACGGTGCTCGTGAACCTATGCGAGTGCTGTGAAATCAAGATATCCTAAGAAAGAGTGCAGTGTGTTGCCCATGACTCAACAGACACAGGGTACCTCCCAGGGACCTATGGGCCTCGTTGTTGTTCAGCAGGCCACAGTTTGTGGAGGTACTCAGTGAACTTGGAACTAAAATGATGCTCACCCGAGGGGGATAGGAGTCCTGAAAAGGGTACTTCCTTTAAAATAAATCAAAATAGCGACTAAGAGCTCATGGAGAGAGCTGCATGCCTCCCTTTCTGCATGGCTACACAGAGCCTTACCTCGAGGACAGGACAGATTTGAGATTCCCTTTAACTCTAGAGCATGGCAAGATGCGTCCCACCGCGGACTATGAAGCACACTGTGTAGCCAGAGAAAACACATTTTCTTCCCAGACCAATGGGTACAATAGCCAGGGGCCTGTGAATAGCAGAGAATTTCAGGGAGCTTCAAGGCAGCCTGAATGGAGCTATCAAAATGGATAAGGAAGTCTACTACCAACATGAGCCCATTTCCATAGGCAAAAACAGCATACATCCCTGTGGTGTCAAACAACTCAAAAGAGACACAGAGTACACACTGGTTCCTTCCCTGAATCAAATTCTCGAGGCAGGGTGTTCTGCATGTAGTGAACCGCCTCAACCAAGGAACGCCCTAGTTAGGCCTGGGGCCGGTGCCTCTTCAAAAGCCTGAAAAGCGTACTGGCGTTAAAATGCTGAAGATAAGCGACTACGGCCTCATGGAAACTGCTACACGCCCGGGTGCTACAGGAAAGACTGTGCTTTAGTTGCAATACGAACGCAACCGATTTTTTCCTGGAGGCAGGGTGACTTCAGGTAGGAGGTCCTGGAAGGAAGGTGAAGCCTAGTGTTTTTCTCAGTTCAGCTCAGACTAGGGAATGTGTGAGACTTCCACAGCAAGTTGGATCTTGCCGAAACAGTGCTCGTGAACCTGTGCGAGTGCTGTGAATCAAGATATCACAAGAAAGAGTGCAGTGTGTTGCCCATGATTCAGCAGACACAGAAGACCTCCGAGGGACCTATGGTCCACGTTGTTCTCAGCAGGGCTACAGAGGTGTGGAGGTAGGGATATTGGAACGAAAATGCTCCCTCGAGGGTCCTAGGAGTGCTGAAAAGGGTCCTTCCTTTAAAATAAAGCAGAACAGCGACTATGAGCTCATGGAAAGAGCTGCATGCCTCTCTTTCCCCATGGCTACTCAGGGCCTTACCTCGAGGCAAGGACTCGCGTTGAGGCTCCCTTTAGCTCTAGAGCATGGCATGATGAGTTCCGCCCAGGCCACTAAAGCTCCGTGTGTAGCCAGAGAAAACACATTTTCTTCCCAGACCAATGCCTACAATAGCCAGGGGCCTGTCCACAGCAGAGAATTTCATGGAGCTTCAAGGCAACATGAATGGAGCTATCAAAAAGGATAAGGAAGTCTACTACCAACATGACCCCATTTCCATAGGCAAAAACAGCATACATCCCTGTGGTTTCAAACAACTCAGAAGAGACACAGAGTACACACTGGTTGCTTCCCTGAATCAACTTCTCGATGTAGGGTGTTCTGCATGTAGTGAACCGCCTCAACCAAGGAACGCCCTAGCTAGGCCCCTAAACCCGTGCCTCTTCAAAAGCCTTCAGTGCTGTAGGAAAAACTGTGCTTTAGTTGCAATAGGAACGCAAGGCGTCTTTCTCCTGGAGGCAGGGTGACTTCAGCTAGGAGGTCCTGGATGGAAGGAGAAGCCTAGTGTTTTTCTCAGTGCAGCCCAGACTAGGGAATGAGTGCGACTTCCACGGCATGTTGGAATTTATTAGAACGGTGCTCATGAATCTGTGCGAGTGTGGGTAAATCAAGATGTCCCAAGAAAGAGTGCAGTGTGTTGCCCATGACTCAGCAGACCCAGAGGACCTCCGAGAGACCTATGGGCTTCGTTGTTTCTCAGCAAGCCAACAAGGTGTGGAAGTAGTCAGGGATCTTGGAACGAAAATGATGCTCCCCCGAGCGTCCTAGGAATGCTGAAAAGGGTACTTCCTTTAAAATAAAGCAGAACAGCGACTAAGAGCTCATGGAAAGAGCTGCCTGCCTCCCTTTCTGCATGGCTACTCAGGGCCTTACCGCAGGGCAAGGACTCAGGTTGAGATTCCCTTTAGCTCTAGAGCATGGCATGATGAGTTCCGCCCAGGCCACTAAAGCTCCGTGTGTAGCCAGAGAAAACACATTTTCTTCCCAGACCAATGCCTACAATAGCCAGGGGCCTGTCAACAGCAGAGAATTTCAGGGAGCTTCAAGGCAGCATGAATGGAGCTATCAAAATGGATAAGGAAGTCTACTACCAACATGCCCCCATTTCCATAGGCACAGGCAGCATACATCCGTCTGGTTTCTAACAAGACAAAAGAGACACAGCGTACCCACTAGTTCCTTCCCTGAATCAAAATCGCCTGGCAGGGTGTTCTGCATCTAGAGAACTGCCACAACCAAGGAACGCCCTAGCTAGGCCTGTGGGCCCGTGCCTCTTCAAAAGCTTGCAGTGCTATAGGAAAAATTGTGCTCTTGTTGCAATAGGAACGCAAGGCGTCATTCTCTTGCAGGCAGGGTGACTTCAGGTAGGAGGTCCTGGAAGGAAGGCGCAGCCTAGTGTTTTTCTCAGTGTAGCTCAGACTAGGGAATGTGTGCGACTTCCGCAGCAAGTTGGAACTTGCCCAAACGGTGCTCGTGAACCTATGCGAGTGCTGTGAAATCAAGATATCCTAAGAAAGAGTGCAGTGTGTTGCCCATGACTCAACAGACACAGGGGACCTCCCAGGGACCTATGGGCCTCGTTGTTGTTCAGCAGGCCACAGTTTGTGGAGGTACTCAGTGAACTTGGAACTAAAATGATGCTCACCCGAGGGGCCTAGGATTCCTGAAAAGGGTACATCCTTTAAAATAAAGCAGAACAGCGACTAAGAGCTCATGGAGAGAGCTGCATGCCTCCCTTTCTGCATGGCTACTCAGAGCCTTACCTCGAGGACAGGACAGATTTGAGATTCCCTTTAGCTCTAGAGCATGGCAAGATGAGTCCCACACCGGACTGTGAAGCACACTGTGTAGCCAGAGAAAACACATTTTCTTCCCAGACCAATGCCTACAATAGCCAGGGGCCTGTCAACAGCAGAGAATTCAGGGATCTTCAAGGCAGCATGAATGGAGCTTTCAAAATGAAAAAGCAAGTCTACTTCCAACATGCCCCCATTTCCATAGGCACAAACAGCATACATCCCTGTGGTTTCAAAGAACTCAAAAGAGACACAGAGTACACATTGGTTCCTTCCCTGAATCACATTCTCGAGGCAGAGTGTTCTGCATGTGGTGAACGGCCTCATCCAAGTAACACCCTAGCTAGGCCTCTGGGCCCGTGTCTCTTCAAAAGCCTGCAGTGCTATAGGAAAAACTGTGCTTTAGTTGCAAAAGGAAAGCAAGCCGTCTTACTCCTGGAGGCAGGGTGACTTCAGGTAGGAGGTCCTGATTGGAAGGAGAAGCCTAGTGTTTTTCTCTGTGCAGCTCAGACTAGGGATTGAGTGCGATTTCCACGGCATGTTGGAACTTGCTTGAACGTTGCTCTTGAACCTGTGCGAGTGCTGTGAATCAAGATATCACAAGAAGGAGTGCAGTGTGTTGCCCAGGACTCAGCAGACACAGAGGACCTCCGTGGGACCTATGGGCCTCGTTGTTGTTCAGCGGGCCTACAGGGGTGTGGAGGTACTCAGTGATCTTGGAACTAAAATGATGCTCACCCGAGGGGGATAGGAGTCCTGAAAAGGGTACTTCCTTTAAAATAAAGCCAAATAGCGACTAAGAGCACATGGAAAGAGCTGCATGCCTCCCTTTCTGCATGGCCACTCGGGGCCTCACCACGAGGCAAGGACAGATTTGAGATTCCCTTTAACTCTAGAGCATGGCAAGATGAGTCCCAGCGCGGACTATGAAGCACACTGTGTAGCCAGAGAAAACACATTTTCTTCCCAGACCAAGGCGTACAATAGCCAGGGGCCTGTGAACAGCAGAGAATTTCAGGGAGCTTCAAGGCAGCCTGAATGGAGCTATCAAAATGGATATGGAAGTCTACTACCAACATGCCCCCATTTCCATAGGCACAGGCAGCATACATCCCTCTGGTTTCTAACAAGACAAAAGAGACACAGCGTACCCACTAGTTCCTTCCCTGAATCAAAATCGCCTGGCAGGGTGTTCTGCATCTAGAGAACTGCCACAACCAAGGAACGCCCTAGCTAGGCCTGTGGGCCCGTGCCTCTTCAAAAGCTTGCAGGGCTATAGGAAAAATTGTGCTCTTGTTGCAATAGGAACGCAAGGCGTCATTCTCTTGCAGGCAGGGTGACTTCAGGTAGGAGGTCCTGGAAGGAAGGCGCAGCCTAGTGTTTTTCTCAGTGTAGCTCAGACTAGGGAATGTGTGCGACTTCCGCAGCAAGTTGGAACTTGCCAAAACGGTGCTCGTGAACCTATGCGAGTGCTGTGAAATCAAGATATCCTAAGAAAGAGTGCAGTGTGTTGCCCATGACTCAACAGACACAGGGTACCTCCCAGGGACCTATGGGCCTCGTTGTTGTTCAGCAGGCCACAGTTTGTGGAGGTACTCAGTGAACTTGGAACTAAAATGATGCTCACCCGAGGGGGATAGGAGTCCTGAAAAGGGTACTTCCTTTAAAATAAATCAAAATAGCGACTAAGAGCTCATGGAGAGAGCTGCATGCCTCCCTTTCTGCATGGCTACTCAGAGCCTTACCTCGAGGACAGGACAGATTTGAGATTCCCTTTAACTCTAGAGCATGGCAAGATGCGTCCCACCGCGGACTATGAAGCACACTGTGTAGCCAGAGAAAACACATTTTCTTCCCAGACCAATGGGTACAATAGCCAGGGGCCTGTGAACAGCAGAGAATTTCAGGGAGCTTCAAGGCAGCCTGAATGGAGCTATCAAAATGGATAAGGAAGTCTACTACCAACATGAGCCCATTTCCATAGGCAAAAAGAGCATACATCCCTGTGGTGTCAAACAACTCAAAAGAGACACAGAGTACACACTGGTTCCTTCCCTGAATCAAATTCTCGAGGCAGGGTGTTCTGCATGTAGTGAACCGCCTCAACCAAGGAACGCCCTAGTTAGGCCTGGGGCCGGTGCCTCTTCAAAAGCCTGAAAAGCATACTGGCGTTAAAATGCTGAAGATAAGCGACTACGGCCTCATGGAAACTGCTACACGCCCGGGTGCTACAGGAAAGACTGTGCTTTAGTTGCAATACGAACGCAACCGATTTTTTCCTGGAGGCAGGGTGACTTCAGGTAGGAGGTCCTGGAAGGAAGGTGAAGCCTAGTGTTTTTCTCAGTTCAGCTCAGACTAGGGAATGTGTGAGACTTCCACAGCAAGTTGGATCTTGCCGAAACAGTGCTCGTGAACCTGTGCGAGTGCTGTGAATCAAGATATCACAAGAAAGAGTGCAGTGTGTTGCCCATGATTCAGCAGACACAGAAGACCTCCGAGGGACCTATGGTCCACGTTGTTCTCAGCAGGGCTACAGAGGTGTGGAGGTCGGGATATTGGAACGAAAATGCTCCCTCGAGGGTCCTAGGAGTGCTGAAAAGGGTCCTTCCTTTAAAATAAAGCAGAACAGCGACTATGAGCTCATGGAAAGAGCTGCATGCCTCTCTTTCCCCATGGCTACTCAGGGCCTTACCTCGAGGCAAGGACTCGCGTTGAGGCTCCCTTTAGCTCTAGAGCATGGCATGATGAGTTCCGCCCAGGCCACTAAAGCTCCGTGTGTAGCCAGAGAAAACACATTTTCTTCCCAGACCAATGCCTACAATAGCCAGGGGCCTGTCCACAGCAGAGAATTTCATGGAGCTTCAAGGCAACATGAATGGAGCTATCAAAAAGGATAAGGAAGTCTACTACCAACATGACCCCATTTCCATAGGCAAAAACAGCATACATCCCTGTGGTTTCAAACAACTCAGAAGAGACACAGAGTACACACTGGTTGCTTCCCTGAATCAACTTCTCGATGTAGGGTGTTCTGCATGTAGTGAACCGCCTCAACCAAGGAACGCCCTAGCTAGGCCCCTAAACCCGTGCCTCTTCAAAAGCCTTCAGTGCTGTAGGAAAAACTGTGCTTTAGTTGCAATAGGAACGCAAGGCGTCTTTCTCCTGGAGGCAGGGTGACTTCAGCTAGGAGGTCCTGGATGGAAGGAGAAGCCTAGTGTTTTTCTCAGTGCAGCCCAGACTAGGGAATGAGTGCGACTTCCACGGCATGTTGGAATTTATTAGAACGGTGCTCATGAATCTGTGCGAGTGCTGGGTAAATCAAGATGTCCCAAGAAAGAGTGCAGTGTGTTGCCCATGACTCAGCAGACCCAGAGGACCTCCGAGAGACCTATGGGCTTCGTTGTTTCTCAGCAAGCCAACAAGGTGTGGAAGTAGTCAGGGATCTTGGAACGAAAATGATGCTCCCCCGAGCGTCCTAGGAATGCTGAAAAGGGTACTTCCTTTAAAATAAAGCAGAACAGCGACTAAGAGCTCATGGAAAGAGCTGCCTGCCTCCCTTTCTGCATGGCTACTCAGGGCCTTACCTCAGGGCAAGGAGTCAGGTTGAGATTCCCTTTAGCTCTAGAGCATGGCATGATGAGTTCCGCCCAGGCCACTAAAGCTCCGTGTGTAGCCAGAGAAAACACATTTTCTTCCCAGACCAATGCCTACAATAGCCAGGGGCCTGTCAACAGCAGAGAATTTCAGGGAGCTTCAAGGCAGCATGAATGGAGCTATCAAAATGGATAAGGAAGTCTACTACCAACATGCCCCCATTTCCATAGGCACAGGCAGCATACATCCGTCTGGTTTCTAACAAGACAAAAGAGACACAGCGTACCCACTAGTTCCTTCCCTGAATCAAAATCGCCTGGCAGGGTGTTCTGCATCTAGAGAACTGCCACAACCAAGGAACGCCCTAGCTAGGCCTGTGGGCCCGTGCCTCTTCAAAAGCTTGCAGTGCTATAGGAAAAATTGTGCTCTTGTTGCAATAGGAACGCAAGGCGTCATTCTCTTGCAGGCAGGGTGACTTCAGGTAGGAGGTCCTGGAAGGAAGGCGCAGCCTAGTGTTTTTCTCAGTGTAGCTCAGACTAGGGAATGTGTGCGACTTCCGCAGCAAGTTGGAACTTGCCCAAACGGTGCTCGTGAACCTATGCGAGTGCTGTGAAATCAAGATATCCTAAGAAAGAGTGCAGTGTGTTGCCCATGACTCAACAGACACAGGGTACCTCCCAGGGACCTATGGGCCTCGTTGTTGTTCAGCAGGCCACAGTTTGTGGAGGTACTCAGTGAACTTGGAACTAAAATGATGCTCACCCGAGGGGCCTAGGATTCCTGAAAAGGGTACATCCTTTAAAATAAAGCAGAACAGCGACTAAGAGCTCATGGAGAGAGCTGCATGCCTCCCTTTCTGCATGGCTACTCAGAGCCTTACCTCGAGGACAGGACAGATTTGAGATTCCCTTTAGCTCTAGAGCATGGCAAGATGAGTCCCACACCGGACTGTGAAGCACACTGTGTAGCCAGAGAAAACACATTTTCTTCCCAGACCAATGCCTACAATAGCCAGGGGCCTGTCAACAGCAGAGAATTCAGGGATCTTCAAGGCAGCATGAATGGAGCTTTCAAAATGAAAAAGCAAGTCTACTTCCAACATGCCCCCATTTCCATAGGCACAAACAGCATACATCCCTGTGGTTTCAAAGAACTCAAAAGAGACACAGAGTACACATTGGTTCCTTCCCTGAATCACATTCTCGAGGCAGAGTGTTCTGCATGTGGTGAACGGCCTCATCCAAGTAACACCCTAGCTAGGCCTCTGGGCCCGTGTCTCTTCAAAAGCCTGCAGTGCTATAGGAAAAACTGTGCTTTAGTTGCAAAAGGAAAGCAAGCCGTCTTACTCCTGGAGGCAGGGTGACTTCAGGTAGGAGGTCCTGATTGGAAGGAGAAGCCTAGTGTTTTTCTCTGTGCAGCTCAGACTAGGGATTGAGTGCGATTTCCACGGCATGTTGGAACTTGCTTGAACGTTGCTCTTGAACCTGTGCGAGTGCTGTGAATCAAGATATCACAAGAAGGAGTGCAGTGTGTTGCCCAGGACTCAGCAGACACAGAGGACCTCCGTGGGACCTATGGGCCTCGTTGTTGTTCAGCGGGCCTACAGGGGTGTGGAGGTACTCAGTGATCTTGGAACTAAAATGATGCTCACCCGAGGGGGATAGGAGTCCTGAAAAGGGTACTTCCTTTAAAATAAAGCCAAATAGCGACTAAGAGCACATGGAAAGAGCTGCATGCCTCCCTTTCTGCATGGCCACTCGGGGCCTCACCACGAGGCAAGGACAGATTTGAGATTCCCTTTAACTCTAGAGCATGGCAAGATGAGTCCCACCGCGGACTATGAAGCACACTGTGTAGCCAGAGAAAACACATTTTCTTCCCAGACCAAGGCGTACAATAGCCAGGGGCCTGTGAACAGCAGAGAATTTCAGGGAGCTTCAAGGCAGCCTGAATGGAGCTATCAAAATGGATAAGGAAGTCTACTACCAACATGCCCCCATTTCCATAGGCACAGGCAGCATACATCCCTCTGGTTTCTAACAAGACAAAAGAGACACAGCGTACCCACTAGTTCCTTCCCTGAATCAAAATCGCCTGGCAGGGTGTTCTGCATCTAGAGAACTGCCACAACCAAGGAACGCCCTAGCTAGGCCTGTGGGCCCGTGCCTCTTCAAAAGCTTGCAGGGCTATAAGAAAAATTGTGCTCTTGTTGCAATAGGAACGCAAGGCGTCATTCTCTTGCAGGCAGGGTGACTTCAGGTAGGAGGTCCTGGAAGGAAGGCGCAGCCTAGTGTTTTTCTCAGTGTAGCTCAGACTAGGGAATGTGTGCGACTTCCGCAGCAAGTTGGAACTTGCCAAAACGGTGCTCGTGAACCTATGCGAGTGCTGTGAAATCAAGATATCCTAAGAAAGAGTGCAGTGTGTTGCCCATGACTCAACAGACACAGGGTACCTCCCAGGGACCTATGGGCCTCGTTGTTGTTCAGCAGGCCACAGTTTGTGGAGGTACTCAGTGAACTTGGAACTAAAATGATGCTCACCCGAGGGGGATAGGAGTCCTGAAAAGGGTACTTCCTTTAAAATAAATCAAAATAGCGACTAAGAGCTCATGGAGAGAGCTGCATGCCTCCCTTTCTGCATGGCTACACAGAGCCTTACCTCGAGGACAGGACAGATTTGAGATTCCCTTTAACTCTAGAGCATGGCAAGATGCGTCCCACCGCGGACTATGAAGCACACTGTGTAGCCAGAGAAAACACATTTTCTTCCCAGACCAATGGGTACAATAGCCAGGGGCCTGTGAACAGCAGAGAATTTCAGGGAGCTTCAAGGCAGCCTGAATGGAGCTATCAAAATGGATAAGGAAGTCTACTACCAACATGAGCCCATTTCCATAGGCAAAAAGAGCATACATCCCTGTGGTGTCAAACAACTCAAAAGAGACACAGAGTACACACTGGTTCCTTCCCTGAATCAAATTCTCGAGGCAGGGTGTTCTGCATGTAGTGAACCGCCTCAACCAAGGAACGCCCTAGTTAGGCCTGGGGCCGGTGCCTCTTCAAAAGCCTGAAAAGCGTACTGGCGTTAAAATGCTGAAGATAAGCGACTACGGCCTCATGGAAACTGCTACACGCCCGGGTGCTACAGGAAAGACTGTGCTTTAGTTGCAATACGAACGCAACCGATTTTTTCCTGGAGGCAGGGTGACTTCAGGTAGGAGGTCCTGGAAGGAAGGTGAAGCCTAGTGTTTTTCTCAGTTCAGCTCAGACTAGGGAATGTGTGAGACTTCCACAGCAAGTTGGATCTTGCCGAAACAGTGCTCGTGAACCTGTGCGAGTGCTGTGAATCAAGATATCACAAGAAAGAGTGCAGTGTGTTGCCCATGATTCAGCAGACACAGAAGACCTCCGAGGGACCTATGGTCCACGTTGTTCTCAGCAGGGCTACAGAGGTGTGGAGGTCGGGATATTGGAACGAAAATGCTCCCTCGAGGGTCCTAGGAGTGCTGAAAAGGGTCCTTCCTTTAAAATAAAGCAGAACAGCGACTATGAGCTCATGGAAAGAGCTGCATGCCTCTCTTTCCCCATGGCTACTCAGGGCCTTACCTCGAGGCAAGGACTCGCGTTGAGGCTCCCTTTAGCTCTAGAGCATGGCATGATGAGTTCCGCCCAGGCCACTAAAGCTCCGTGTGTAGCCAGAGAAAACACATTTTCTTCCCAGACCAATGCCTACAATAGCCAGGGGCCTGTCCACAGCAGAGAATTTCATGGAGCTTCAAGGCAACATGAATGGAGCTATCAAAAAGGATAAGGAAGTCTACTACCAACATGACCCCATTTCCATAGGCAAAAACAGCATACATCCCTGTGGTTTCAAACAACTCAGAAGAGACACAGAGTACACACTGGTTGCTTCCCTGAATCAACTTCTCGATGTAGGGTGTTCTGCATGTAGTGAACCGCCTCAACCAAGGAACGCCCTAGCTAGGCCCCTAAACCCGTGCCTCTTCAAAAGCCTTCAGTGCTGTAGGAAAAACTGTGCTTTAGTTGCAATAGGAACGCAAGGCGTCTTTCTCCTGGAGGCAGGGTGACTTCAGCTAGGAGGTCCTGGATGGAAGGAGAAGCCTAGTGTTTTTCTCAGTGCAGCCCAGACTAGGGAATGAGTGCGACTTCCACGGCATGTTGGAATTTATTAGAACGGTGCTCATGAATCTGTGCGAGTGCTGGGTAAATCAAGATGTCCCAAGAAAGAGTGCAGTGTGTTGCCCATGACTCAGCAGACCCAGAGGAACTCCGAGAGACCTATGGGCTTCGTTGTTTCTCAGCAAGCCAACAAGGTGTGGAAGTAGTCAGGGATCTTGGAACGAAAATGATGCTCCCCCGTGCGTCCTAGGAATGCTGAAAAGGGTACTTCCTTTAAAATAAAGCAGAACAGCGACTAAGAGCTCATGGAAAGAGCTGCCTGCCTCCCTTTCTGCATGGCTACTCAGGGCCTTACCTCAGGGCAAGGACTCAGGTTGAGATTCCCTTTAGCTCTAGAGCATGGCATGATGAGTTCCGCCCAGGCCACTGAAGCTCCGTGTGTAGCCAGAGAAAACACATTTTCTTCCCAGACCAATGCCTACAATAGCCAGGGGCCTGTCAACAGCAGAGAATTTCAGGGAGCTTCAAGGCAGCATGAATGGAGCTATCAAAATGGATAAGGAAGTCTACTACCAACATGCCCCCTTTTCCATAGGCACAGGCAGCATACATCCGTCTGGTTTCTAACAAGACAAAAGAGACACAGCGTACCCACTAGTTCCTTCCCTGAATCAAAATCGCCTGGCAGGGTGTTCTGCATCTAGAGAACTGCCACAACCAAGGAACGCCCTAGCTAGGCCTGTGGGCCCGTGCCTCTTCAAAAGCTTGCAGTGCTATAGGAAAAATTGTGCTCTTGTTGCAATAGGAACGCAAGGCGTCATTCTCTTGCAGGCAGGGTGACTTCAGGTAGGAGGTCCTGGAAGGAAGGCGCAGCCTAGTGTTTTTCTCAGTGTAGCTCAGACTAGGGAATGTGTGCGACTTCCGCAGCAAGTTGGAACTTGCCCAAACGGTGCTCGTGAACCTATGCGAGTGCTGTGAAATCAAGATATCCTAAGAAAGAGTGCAGTGTGTTGCCCATGACTCAACAGACACAGGGGACCTCCCAGGGACCTATGGGCCTCGTTGTTGTTCAGCAGGCCACAGTTTGTGGAGGTACTCAGTGAACTTGGAACTAAAATGATGCTCACCCGAGGGGCCTAGGATTCCTGAAAAGGGTACATCCTTTAAAATAAAGCAGAACAGCGACTAAGAGCTCATGGAGAGAGCTGCATGCCTCCCTTTCTGCATGGCTACTCAGAGCCTTACCTCGAGGACAGGACAGATTTGAGATTCCCTTTAGCTCTAGAGCATGGCAAGATGAGTCCCACACCGGACTGTGAAGCACACTGTGTAGCCAGAGAAAACACATTTTCTTCCCAGACCAATGCCTACAATAGCCAGGGGCCTGTCAACAGCAGAGAATTCAGGGATCTTCAAGGCAGCATGAATGGAGCTTTCAAAATGAAAAAGCAAGTCTACTTCCAACATGCCCCCATTTCCATAGGCACAAACAGCATACATCCCTGTGGTTTCAAAGAACTCAAAAGAGACACAGAGTACACATTGGTTCCTTCCCTGAATCACATTCTCGAGGCAGAGTGTTCTGCATGTGGTGAACGGCCTCATCCAAGAAACACCCTAGCTAGGCCTCTGGGCCCGTGTCTCTTCAAAAGCCTGCAGTGCTATAGGAAAAACTGTGCTTTAGTTGCAAAAGGAAAGCAAGCCGTCTTACTCCTGGAGGCAGGGTGACTTCAGGTAGGAGGTCCTGATTGGAAGGAGAAGCCTAGTGTTTTTCTCTGTGCAGCTCAGACTAGGGATTGAGTGCGATTTCCACGGCATGTTGGAACTTGCTTGAACGTTGCTCTTGAACCTGTGCGAGTGCTGTGAATCAAGATATCACAAGAAAGAGTGCAGTGTGTTGCCCAGGACTCAGCAGACACAGAGGACCTCCGTGGGACCTATGGGCCTCGTTGTTGTTCAGCGGGCCTACAGGGGTGTGGAGGTACTCAGTGATCTTGGAACTAAAATGATGCTCACCCGAGGGGGATAGGAGTCCTGAAAAGGGTACTTCCTTTAAAATAAAGCCAAATAGCGACTAAGAGCACATGGAAAGAGCTGCATGCCTCCCTTTCTGCATGGCCACTCGGGGCCTCACCACGAGGCAAGGACAGATTTGAGATTCCCTTTAACTCTAGATCATGGCAAGATGAGTCCCACCGCGGACTATGAAGCACACTGTGTAGCCAGAGAAAACACATTTTCTTCCCAGACCAATGCGTACAATAGCCAGGGGCCTGTGAACAGCAGAGTATTTCAGGGAGCTTCAAGGCAGCCTGAATGGAGCTATCAAAATGGATAAGGAAGTCTACTACCAACATGAGCCCATTTCCATAGGCAAAAACAGCATACATCCCTGTGGTTTCAAACAACTCAAAAGAGACACAGAGTACACACTGGTTCCTTCCCTGAATCAAATTCTCGAGGCAGGGTGTTCTGCATGTAGTGAACCGCCTCAACCAAGGAACGCCCTAGTTAGGCCTGGGGCCGGTGCCTCTTCAAAAGCCTGAAAAGCGTACTGGCGTTAAAATGCTGAAGATAAGCGACTACGGCCTCATGGAAACTGCTACACGCCCGGGTGCTACAGGAAAGACTGTGCTTTAGTTGCAATACGAACGCAACCGATTTTTTCCTGGAGGCAGGGTGACTTCAGGTAGGAGGTCCTGGAAGGAAGGTGAAGCCTAGTGTTTTTCTCAGTTCAGCTCAGACTAGGGAATGTGTGAGACTTCCACAGCAAGTTGGATCTTGCCGAAACAGTGCTCGTGAACCTGTGCGAGTGCTGTGAATCAAGATATCACAAGAAAGAGTGCAGTGTGTTGCCCATGATTCAGCAGACACAGAAGACCTCCGAGGGACCTATGGTCCACGTTGTTCTCAGCAGGGCTACAGAGGTGTGGAGGTCGGGATATTGGAACGAAAATGCTCCCTCGAGGGTCCTAGGAGTGCTGAAAAGGGTCCTTCCTTTAAAATAAAGCAGAACAGCGACTATGAGCTCATGGAAAGAGCTGCATGCCTCTCTTTCCCCATGGCTACTCAGGGCCTTACCTCGAGGCAAGGACTCGCGTTGAGGCTCCCTTTAGCTCTAGAGCATGGCATGATGAGTTCCGCCCAGGCCACTAAAGCTCCGTGTGTAGCCAGAGAAAACACATTTTCTTCCCAGACCAATGCCTACAATAGCCAGGGGCCTGTCCACAGCAGAGAATTTCATGGAGCTTCAAGGCAACATGAATGGAGCTATCAAAAAGGATAAGGAAGTCTACTACCAACATGACCCCATTTCCATAGGCAAAAACAGCATACATCCCTGTGGTTTCAAACAACTCAGAAGAGACACAGAGTACACACTGGTTGCTTCCCTGAATCAACTTCTCGATGTAGGGTGTTCTGCATGTAGTGAACCGCCTCAACCAAGGAACGCCCTAGCTAGGCCCCTAAACCCGTGCCTCTTCAAAAGCCTTCAGTGCTGTAGGAAAAACTGTGCTTTAGTTGCAATAGGAACGCAAGGCCTCTTTCTCCTGGAGGCAGGGTGACTTCAGCTAGGAGGTCCTGGATGGAAGGAGAAGCCTAGTGTTTTTCTCAGTGCAGCCCAGACTAGGGAATGAGTGCGACTTCCACGGCATGTTGGAATTTATTAGAACGGTGCTCATGAATCTGTGCGAGTGCTGGGTAAATCAAGATGTCCCAAGAAAGAGTGCAGTGTGTTGCCCATGACTCAGCAGACCCAGAGGACCTCCGAGAGACCTATGGGCTTTGTTGTTTCTCAGCAAGCCAACAAGGTGTGGAAGTAGTCAGGGATCTTGGAACGAAAATGATGCTCCCCCGTGCGTCCTAGGAATGCTGAAAAGGGTACTTCCTTTAAAATAAAGCAGAACAGCGACTAAGAGCTCATGGAAAGAGCTGCCTGCCTCCCTTTCTGCATGGCTACTCAGGGCCTTACCTCAGGGCAAGGACTCAGGTTGAGATTCCCTTTAGCTCTAGAGCATGGCATGATGAGTTCCGCCCAGGCCACTAAAGCTCCGTGTGTAGCCAGAGAAAACACATTTTCTTCCCAGACCAATGCCTACAATAGCCAGGGGCCTGTCAACAGCAGAGAATTTCAGGGAGCTTCAAGGCAGCATGAATGGAGCTATCAAAATGGATAAGGAAGTCTACTACCAACATGCCCCCATTTCCATAGGCACAGGCAGCATACATCCCTCTGGTTTCTAACAAGACAAAAGAGACACAGCGTACCCACTAGTTCCTTCCCTGAATCAAAATCGCCTGGCAGGGTGTTCTGCATCTAGAGAACTGCCACAACCAAGGAACGCCCTAGCTAGGCCTGTGGGCCCGTGCCTCTTCAAAAGCTTGCAGTGCTATAGGAAAAATTGTGCTCTTGTTGCAATAGGAACGCAAGGCGTCATTCTCTTGCAGGCAGGGTGACTTCAGGTAGGAGGTCCTGGAAGGAAGGCGCAGCCTAGTGTTTTTCTCAGTGTAGCTCAGACTAGGGAATGTGTGCGACTTCCGCAGCAAGTTGGAACTTGCCCAAACGGTGCTCGTGAACCTATGCGAGTGCTGTGAAATCAAGATATCCTAAGAAAGAGTGCAGTGTGTTGCCCATGACTCAACAGACACAGGGGACCTCCCAGGGACCTATGGGCCTCGTTGTTGTTCAGCAGGCCACAGTTTGTGGAGATACTCAGTGAACTTGGAACTAAAATGATGCTCACCCGAGGGGCCTAGGATTCCTGAAAAGGGTACATCCTTTAAAATAAAGCAGAACAGCGACTAAGAGCTCATGGAGAGAGCTGCATGCCTCCCTTTCTGCATGGCTACTCAGAGCCTTACCTCGAGGACAGGACAGATTTGAGATTCCCTTTAGCTCTAGAGCATGGCAAGATGAGTCCCACACCAGACTGTGAAGCACACTGTGTAGCCAGAGAAAACACATTTTCTTCCCAGACCAATGCCTACAATAGCCAGGGGCCTGTCAACAGCAGAGAATTCAGGGATCTTCAAGGCAGCATGAATGGAGCTTTCAAAATGAAAAAGCAAGTCTACTTCCAACATGCCCCCATTTCCATAGGCACAAACAGCATACATCCCTGTGGTTTCAAAGAACTCAAAAGAGACACAGAGTACACATTGGTTCCTTCCCTGAATCACATTCTCGAGGCAGAGTGTTCTGCATGTGGTCAACGGCCTCATCCAAGTAACACCCTAGCTAGGCCTCTGGGCCCGTGTCTCTTCAAAAGCCTGCAGTGCTATAGGAAAAACTGTGCTTTAGTTGCAAAAGGAAAGCAAGCCGTCTTACTCCTGGAGGCAGGGTGACTTCAGGTAGGAGGTCCTGATTGGAAGGAGAAGCCTAGTGTTTTTCTCTGTGCAGCTCAGACTAGGGATTGAGTGCGATTTCCACGGCATGTTGGAACTTGCTTGAACGTTGCTCTTGAACCTGTGCGAGTGCTGTGAATCAAGATATCACAAGAAAGAGTGCAGTGTGTTGCCCAGGACTCAGCAGACACAGAGGACCTCCATGGGACCTATGGGCCTCGTTGTTGTTCAGCGGGCCTACAGGGGTGTGGAGGTACTCAGTGATCTTGGAACTAAAATGATGCTCACCCGAGGGGGATAGGAGTCCTGAAAAGGGTACTTCCTTTAAAATAAAGCCAAATAGCGACTAAGAGCACATGGAAAGAGCTGCATGCCTCCCTTTCTGCATGGCCACTCGGGGCCTCACCACGAGGCAAGGACAGATTTGAGATTCCCTTTAACTCTAGATCATGGCAAGATGAGTCCCACCGCGGACTATGAAGCACACTGTGTAGCCAGAGAAAACACATTTTCTTCCCAGACCAATGCGTACAATAGCCAGGGGCCTGTGAACAGCAGAGTATTTCAGGGAGCTTCAAGGCAGCCTGAATGGAGCTATCAAAATGGATAAGGAAGTCTACTACCAACATGAGCCCATTTCCATAGGCAAAAACAGCATACATCCCTGTGGTTTCAAACAACTCAAAAGAGACACAGAGTACACACTGGTTCCTTCCCTGAATCAAATTCTCGAGGCAGGGTGTTCTGCATGTAGTGAACCGCCTCAACCAAGGAACGCCCTAGTTAGGCCTGGGGCCGGTGCCTCTTCAAAAGCCTGAAAAGCGTACTGGCGTTAAAATGCTGAAGATAAGCGACTACGGCCTCATGGAAACTGCTACACGCCCGGGTGCTACAGGAAAGACTGTGCTTTAGTTGCAATACGAACGCAACCGATTTTTTCCTGGAGGCAGGGTGACTTCAGGTAGGAGGTCCTGGAAGGAAGGTGAAGACTAGTGTTTTTCTCAGTTCAGCTCAGACTAGGGAATGTGTGAGACTTCCACAGCAAGTTGGATCTTGCCGAAACAGTGCTCGTGAACCTGTGCGAGTGCTGTGAATCAAGATATCACAAGAAAGAGTGCAGTGTGTTGCCCATGATTCAGCAGACACAGAAGACCTCCGAGGGACCTATGGTCCACGTTGTTCTCAGCAGGGCTACAGAGGTGTGGAGGTAGGGATATTGGAACGAAAATGCTCCCTCGAGGGTCCTAGGAGTGCTGAAAAGGGTCCTTCCTTTAAAATAAAGCAGAACAGCGACTATGAGCTCATGGAAAGAGCTGCATGCCTCTCTTTCCCCATGGCTACTCAGGGCCTTACCTCGAGGCAAGGACTCGCGTTGAGGCTCCCTTTAGCTCTAGAGCATGGCATGATGAGTTCCGCCCAGGCCACTAAAGCTCCGTGTGTAGCCAGAGAAAACACATTTTCTTCCCAGACCAATGCCTACAATAGCCAGGGGCCTGTCCACAGCAGAGAATTTCATGGAGCTTCAAGGCAACATGAATGGAGCTATCAAAAAGGATAAGGAAGTCTACTACCAACATGACCCCATTTCCATAGGCAAAAACAGCATACATCCCTGTGGTTTCAAACAACTCAGAAGAGACACAGAGTACACACTGGTTGCTTCCCTGAATCAACTTCTCGATGTAGGGTGTTCTGCATGTAGTGAACCGCCTCAACCAAGGAACGCCCTAGCTAGGCCCCTAAACCCGTGCCTCTTCAAAAGCCTTCAGTGCTGTAGGAAAAACTGTGCTTTAGTTGCAATAGGAACGCAAGGCCTCTTTCTCCTGGAGGCAGGGTGACTTCAGCTAGGAGGTCCTGGATGGAAGGAGAAGCCTAGTGTTTTTCTCAGTGCAGCCCAGACTAGGGAATGAGTGCGACTTCCACGGCATGTTGGAATTTATTAGAACGGTGCTCATGAATCTGTGCGAGTGCTGGGTAAATCAAGATGTCCCAAGAAAGAGTGCAGTGTGTTGCCCATGACTCAGCAGACCCAGAGGACCTCCGAGAGACCTATGGGCTTCGTTGTTTCTCAGCAAGCCAACAAGGTGTGGAAGTAGTCAGGGATCTTGGAACGAAAATGATGCTCCCCCGAGCGTCCTAGGAATGCTGAAAAGGGTACTTCCTTTAAAATAAAGCAGAACAGCGACTAAGAGCTCATGGAAAGAGCTGCCTGCCTCCCTTTCTGCATGGCTACTCAGGGCCTTACCTCAGGGCAAGGACTCAGGTTGAGATTCCCTTTAGCTCTAGAGCATGGCATGATGAGTTCTGCCCAGGCCACTAAAGCTCCGTGTGTAGCCAGAGAAAACACATTTTCTTCCCAGACCAATGCCTACAATAGCCAGGGGCCTGTCAACAGCAGAGAATTTCAGGGAGCTTCAAGGCAGCATGAATGGAGCTATCAAAATGGATAAGGAAGTCTACTACCAACATGCCCCCATTTCCATAGGCACAGGCAGCATACATCCGTCTGGTTTCTAACAAGACAAAAGAGACACAGCGTACCCACTAGTTCCTTCCCTGAATCAAAATCGCCTGGCAGGGTGTTCTGCATCTAGAGAACTGCCACAACCAAGGAACGCCCTAGCTAGGCCTGTGGGCCCGTGCCTCTTCAAAAGCTTGCAGTGCTATAGGAAAAATTGTGCTCTTGTTGCAATAGGAAAGCAAGGCGTCATTCTCTTGCAGGCAGGGTGACTTCAGGTAGGAGGTCCTGGAAGGAAGGCGCAGCCTAGTGTTTTTCTCAGTGTAGCTCAGACTAGGGAATGTGTGCGACTTCCGCAGCAAGTTGGAACTTGCCCAAACGGTGCTCGTGAACCTATGCGAGTGCTGTGAAATCAAGATATCCTAAGAAAGAGTGCAGTGTGTTGCCCATGACTCAACAGACACAGGGGACCTCCCAGGGACCTATGGGCCTCGTTGTTGTTCAGCAGGCCACAGTTTGTGGAGGTACTCAGTGAACTTGGAACTAAAATGATGCTCACCCGAGGGGCCTAGGATTCCTGAAAAGGGTACATCCTTTAAAATAAAGCAGAACAGCGACTAAGAGCTCATGGAGAGAGCTGCATGCCTCCCTTTCTGCATGGCTACTCAGAGCCTTACCTCGAGGACAGGACAGATTTGAGATTCCCTTTAGCTCTAGAGCATGGCAAGATGAGTCCCACACCGGACTGTGAAGCACACTGTGTAGCCAGAGAAAACACATTTTCTTCCCAGACCAATGCCTACAATAGCCAGGGGCCTGTCAACAGCAGAGAATTCAGGGATCTTCAAGGCAGCATGAATGGAGCTTTCAAAATGAAAAAGCAAGTCTACTTCCAACATGCCCCCATTTCCATAGGCACAAACAGCATACATCCCTGTGGTTTCAAAGAACTCAAAAGAGACACAGAGTACACATTGGTTCCTTCCCTGAATCACATTCTCGAGGCAGAGTGTTCTGCATGTGGTGAACGGCCTCATCCAAGTAACACCCTAGCTAGGCCTCTGGGCCCGTGTCTCTTCAAAAGCCTGCAGTGCTATAGGAAAAACTGTGCTTTAGTTGCAAAAGGAAAGCAAGCCGTCTTACTCCTGGAGGCAGGGTGACTTCAGGTAGGAGGTCCTGATTGGAAGGAGAAGCCTAGTGTTTTTCTCTGTGCAGCTCAGACTAGGGATTGAGTGCGATTTCCACGGCATGTTGGAACTTGCTTGAACGTTGCTCTTGAACCTGTGCGAGTGCTGTGAATCAAGATATCACAAGAAAGAGTGCAGTGTGTTGCCCATGACTCAGCAGACACAGAGGACCTCCGTGGGACCTATGGGCCTCGTTGTTGTTCAGCGGGCCTACAGGGGTGTGGAGGTACTCAGTGATCTTGGAACTAAAATGATGCTCACCCGAGGGGGATAGGAGTCCTGAAAAGGGTACTTCCTTTAAAATAAATCAAAATAGCGACTAAGAGCACATGGAAAGAGCTGCATGCCTCCCTTTCTGCATGGCCACTCGGGGCCTCACCACGAGGCAAGGACAGATTTGAGATTCCCTTTAACTCTAGAGCATGGCAAGATGAGTCCCACCGCGGACTATGAAGCACACTGTGTAGCCAGAGAAAACACATTTTCTTCCCAGACCAATGGGTACAATAGCCAGGGGCCTGTGAACAGCAGAGAATTTCAGGGAGCTTCAAGGCAGCCTGAATGGAGCTATCAAAATGGATAAGGAAGTCTACTACCAACATGAGCCCATTTCCATAGGCAAAAACAGCATACATCCCTGTGGTGTCAAACAACTCAAAAGAGACACAGAGTACACACTGGTTCCTTCCCTGAATCAAATTCTCGAGGCAGGGTGTTCTGCATGTAGTGAACCGCCTCAACCAAGGAACGCCCTAGTTAGGCCTGGGGCCGGTGCCTCTTCAAAAGCCTGAAAAACGTACTGGCGTTAAAATGCTGAAGATAAGCGACTACGGCCTCATGGAAACTGCTACACGCCCGGGTGCTACAGGAAAGACTGTGCTTTAGTTGCAATACGAACGCAACCGATTTTTTCCTGGAGGCAGGGTGACTTCAGGTAGGAGGTCCTGGAAGGAAGGTGAAGCCTAGTGTTTTTCTCAGTTCAGCTCAGACTAGGGAATGTGTGAGACTTCCACAGCAAGTTGGATCTTGCCAAAACAGTGCTCGTGAACCTGTGCGAGTGCTGTGAATCAAGATATCACAAGAAAGAGTGCAGTGTGTTGCCCATGATTCAGCAGACACAGAAGACCTCCGAGGGACCTATGGTCCACGTTGTTCTCAGCAGGGCTACAGAGGTGTGGAGGTAGGGATATTGGAACGAAAATGCTCCCTCGAGGGTCCTAGGAGTGCTGAAAAGGGTCCTTCCTTTAAAATAAAGCAGAACAGCGACTATGAGCTCATGGAAAGAGCTGCATGCCTCTCTTTCCCCATGGCTACTCAGGGCCTTACCTCGAGGCAAGGACTCGCGTTGAGGCTCCCTTTAGCTCTAGAGCATGGCATGATGAGTTCCGCCCAGGCCACTAAAGCTCCGTGTGTAGCCAGAGAAAACACATTTTCTTCCCAGACCAATGCCTACAATAGCCAGGGGCCTGTCCACAGCAGAGAATTTCATGGAGCTTCAAGGCAACATGAATGGAGCTATCAAAAAGGATAAGGAAGTCTACTACCAACATGACCCCATTTCCATAGGCAAAAACAGCATACATCCCTGTGGTTTCAAACAACTCAGAAGAGACACAGAGTACACACTGGTTGCTTCCCTGAATCAACTTCTCGATGTAGGGTGTTCTGCATGTAGTGAACCGCCTCAACCAAGGAACGCCCTAGCTAGGCCCCTAAACCCGTGCCTCTTCAAAAGCCTTCAGTGCTGTAGGAAAAACTGTGCTTTAGTTGCAATAGGAACGCAAGGCCTCTTTCTCCTGGAGGCAGGGTGACTTCAGCTAGGAGGTCCTGGATGGAAGGAGAAGCCTAGTGTTTTTCTCAGTGCAGCCCAGACTAGGGAATGAGTGCGACTTCCACGGCATGTTGGAATTTATTAGAACGGTGCTCATGAATCTGTGCGAGTGCTGGGTAAATCAAGATGTCCCAAGAAAGAGTGCAGTGTGTTGCCCATGACTCAGCAGACCCAGAGGACCTCCGAGAGACCTATGGGCTTCGTTGTTTCTCAGCAAGCCAACAAGGTGTGGAAGTAGTCAGGGATCTTGGAACGAAAATGATGCTCCCCCGAGCGTCCTAGGAATGCTGAAAAGGGTACTTCCTTTAAAATAAAGCAGAACAGCGACTAAGAGCTCATGGAAAGAGCTGCCTGCCTCCCTTTCTGCATGGCTACTCAGGGCCTTACCTCAGGGCAAGGAGTCAGGTTGAGATTCCCTTTAGCTCTAGAGCATGGCATGATGAGTTCCGCCCAGGCCACTAAAGCTCCGTGTGTAGCCAGAGAAAACACATTTTCTTCCCAGACCAATGCCTACAATAGCCAGGGGCCTGTCAACAGCAGAGAATTTCAGGGAGCTTCAAGGCAGCATGAATGGAGCTATCAAAATGGATAAGGAAGTCTACTACCAACATGCCCCCATTTCCATAGGCACAGGCAGCATACATCCGTCTGGTTTCTAACAAGACAAAAGAGACACAGCGTACCCACTAGTTCCTTCCCTGAATCAAAATCGCCTGGCAGGGTGTTCTGCATCTAGAGAACTGCCACAACCAAGGAACGCCCTAGCTAGGCCTGTGGGCCCGTGCCTCTTCAAAAGCTTGCAGTGCTATAGGAAAAATTGTGCTCTTGTTGCAATAGGAACGCAAGGCGTCATTCTCTTGCAGGCAGGGTGACTTCAGGTAGGAGGTCCTGGAAGGAAGGCGCAGCCTAGTGTTTTTCTCAGTGTAGCTCAGACTAGGGAATGTGTGCGACTTCCGCAGCAAGTTGGAACTTGCCCAAACGGTGCTCGTGAACCTATGCGAGTGCTGTGAAATCAAGATATCCTAAGAAAGAGTGCAGTGTGTTGCCCATGACTCAACAGACACAGGGGACCTCCCAGGGACCTATGGGCCTCGTTGTTGTTCAGCAGGCCACAGTTTGTGGAGGTACTCAGTGAACTTGGAACTAAAATGATGCTCACCCGAGGGGCCTAGGATTTCTGAAAAGGGTACATCCTTTAAAATAAAGCAGAACAGCGACTAAGAGCTCATGGAGAGAGCTGCATGCCTCCCTTTCTGCATGGCTACTCAGAGCCTTACCTCGAGGACAGGACAGATTTGAGATTCCCTTTAGCTCTAGAGCATGGCAAGATGAGTCCCACACCGGACTGTGAAGCACACTGTGTAGCCAGAGAAAACACATTTTCTTCCCAGACCAATGCCTACAATAGCCAGGGGCCTGTCAACAGCAGAGAATTCAGGGATCTTCAAGGCAGCATGAATGGAGCTTTCAAAATGAAAAAGCAAGTCTACTTCCAACATGCCCCCATTTCCATAGGCACAAACAGCATACATCCCTGTGGTTTCAAAGAACTCAAAAGAGACACAGAGTACACATTGGTTCCTTCCCTGAATCACATTCTCGAGGCAGAGTGTTCTGCATGTGGTGAACGGCCTCATCCAAGTAACACCCTAGCTAGGCCTCTGGGCCCGTGTCTCTTCAAAAGCCTGCAGTGCTATAGGAAAAACTGTGCTTTAGTTGCAAAAGGAAAGCAAGCCGTCTTACTCCTGGAGGCAGGGTGACTTCAGGTAGGAGGTCCTGATTGGAAGGAGAAGCCTAGTGTTTTTCTCTGTGCAGCTCAGACTAGGGATTGAGTGCGATTTCCACGGCATGTTGGAACTTGCTTGAACGTTGCTCTTGAACCTGTGCGAGTGCTGTGAATCAAGATATCACAAGAAAGAGTGCAGTGTGTTGCCCAGGACTCAGCAGACACAGAGGACCTCCGTGGGACCTATGGGCCTCGTTGTTGTTCAGCGGGCCTACAGGGGTGTGGAGGTACTCAGTGATCTTGGAACTAAAATGATGCTCACCCGAGGGGGATAGGAGTCCTGAAAAGGGTACTTCCTTTAAAATAAATCAAAATAGCGACTAAGAGCACATGGAAAGAGCTGCATGCCTCCCTTTCTGCATGGCCACTCGGGGCCTCACCACGAGGCAAGGACAGATTTGAGATTCCCTTTAACTCTAGAGCATGGCAAGATGAGTCCCACCGCGGACTATGAAGCACACTGTGTAGCCAGAGAAAACACATTTTCTTCCCAGACCAATGGGTACAATAGCCAGGGGCCTGTGAACAGCAGAGAATTTCAGGGAGCTTCAAGGCAGCCTGAATGGAGCTATCAAAATGGATAAGGAAGTCTACTACCAACATGAGCCCATTTCCATAGGCAAAAACAGCATACATCCCTGTGGTGTCAAACAACTCAAAAGAGACACAGAGTACACACTGGTTCCTTCCCTGAATCAAATTCTCGAGGCAGGGTGTTCTGCATGTAGTGAACCGCCTCAACCAAGGAACGCCCTAGTTAGGCCTGGGGCCGGTGCCTCTTCAAAAGCCTGAAAAACGTACTGGCGTTAAAATGCTGAAGATAAGCGACTACGGCCTCATGGAAACTGCTACACGCCCGGGTGCTACAGGAAAGACTGTGCTTTAGTTGCAATACGAACGCAACCGATTTTTTCCTGGAGGCAGGGTGACTTCAGGTAGGAGGTCCTGGAAGGAAGGTGAAGCCTAGTGTTTTTCTCAGTTCAGCTCAGACTAGGGAATGTGTGAGACTTCCACAGCAAGTTGGATCTTGCCAAAACAGTGCTCGTGAACCTGTGCGAGTGCTGTGAATCAAGATATCACAAGAAAGAGTGCAGTGTGTTGCCCATGATTCAGCAGACACAGAAGACCTCCGAGGGACCTATGGTCCACGTTGTTCTCAGCAGGGCTACAGAGGTGTGGAGGTAGTCAGGGATATTGGAACGAAAATGCTCCCTCGAGGGTCCTAGGAGTGCTGAAAAGGGTCCTTCCTTTAAAATAAAGCAGAACAGCGACTATGAGCTCATGGAAAGAGCTGCATGCCTCTCTTTCCCCATGGCTACTCAGGGCCTTACCTCGAGGCAAGGACTCGCGTTGAGGCTCCCTTTAGCTCTAGAGCATGGCATGATGAGTTCCGCCCAGGCCACTAAAGCTCCGTGTGTAGCCAGAGAAAACACATTTTCTTCCCAGACCAATGCCTACAATAGCCAGGGGCCTGTCCACAGCAGAGAATTTCATGGAGCTTCAAGGCAACATGAATGGAGCTATCAAAAAGGATAAGGAAGTCTACTACCAACATGACCCCATTTCCATAGGCAAAAACAGCATACATCCCTGTGGTTTCAAACAACTCAGAAGAGACACAGAGTACACACTGGTTGCTTCCCTGAATCAACTTCTCGATGTAGGGTGTTCTGCATGTAGTGAACCGCCTCAACCAAGGAACGCCCTAGCTAGGCCCCTAAACCCGTGCCTCTTCAAAAGCCTTCAGTGCTGTAGGAAAAACTGTGCTTTAGTTGCAATAGGAACGCAAGGCGTCTTTCTCCTGGAGGCAGGGTGACTTCAGCTAGGAGGTCCTGGATGGAAGGAGAAGCCTAGTGTTTTTCTCAGTGCAGCCCAGACTAGGGAATGAGTGCGACTTCCACGGCATGTTGGAATTTATTAGAACGGTGCTCATGAATCTGTGCGAGTGCTGGGTAAATCAAGATGTCCCAAGAAAGAGTGCAGTGTGTTGCCCATGACTCAGCAGACCCAGAGGACCTCCGAGAGACCTATGGGCTTCGTTGTTTCTCAGCAAGCCAACAAGGTGTGGAAGTAGTCAGGGATCTTGGAACGAAAATGATGCTCCCCCGAGCGTCCTAGGAATGCTGAAAAGGGTACTTCCTTTAAAATAAAGCAGAACAGCGACTAAGAGCTCATGGAAAGAGCTGCCTGCCTCCCTTTCTGCATGGCTACTCAGGGCCTTACCTCAGGGCAAGGACTCAGGTTGAGATTCCCTTTAGCTCTAGAGCATGGCATGATGAGTTCCGCCCAGGCCACTAAAGCTCCGTGTGTAGCCAGAGAAAACACATTTTCTTCCCAGACCAATGCCTACAATAGCCAGGGGCCTGTCAACAGCAGAGAATTTCAGGGAGCTTCAAGGCAGCATGAATGGAGCTATCAAAATGGATAAGGAAGTCTACTACCAACATGCCCCCATTTCCATAGGCACAGGCAGCATACATCCGTCTGGTTTCTAACAAGACAAAAGAGACACAGCGTACCCACTAGTTCCTTCCCTGAATCAAAATCGCCTGGCAGGGTGTTCTGCATCTAGAGAACTGCCACAACCAAGGAACGCCCTAGCTAGGCCTGTGGGCCCGTGCCTCTTCAAAAGCTTGCAGTGCCATAGGAAAAATTGTGCTCTTGTTGCAATAGGAACGCAAGGCGTCATTCTCTTGCAGGCAGGGTGACTTCAGGTAGGAGGTCCTGGAAGGAAGGCGCAGCCTAGTGTTTTTCTCAGTGTAGCTCAGACTAGGGAATGTGTGCGACTTCCGCAGCAAGTTGGAACTTGCCCAAACGGTGCTCGTGAACCTATGCGAGTGCTGTGAAATCAAGATATCCTAAGAAAGAGTGCAGTGTGTTGCCCATGACTCAACAGACACAGGGGACCTCCCAGGGACCTATGGGCCTCGTTGTTGTTCAGCAGGCCACAGTTTGTGGAGGTACTCAGTGAACTTGGAACTAAAATGATGCTCACCCGAGGGGCCTAGGATTCCTGAAAAGGGTACATCCTTTAAAATAAAGCAGAACAGCGACTAAGAGCTCATGGAGAGAGCTGCATGCCTCCCTTTCTGCATGGCTACTCAGAGCCTTACCTCGAGGACAGGACAGATTTGAGATTCCCTTTAGCTCTAGAGCATGGCAAGATGAGTCCCACACCGGACTGTGAAGCACACTGTGTAGCCAGAGAAAACACATTTTCTTCCCAGACCAATGCCTACAATAGCCAGGGGCCTGTCAACAGCAGAGAATTCAGGGATCTTCAAGGCAGCATGAATGGAGCTTTCAAAATGAAAAAGCAAGTCTACTTCCAACATGCCCCCATTTCCATAGGCACAAACAGCATACATCCCTGTGGTTTCAAAGAACTCAAAAGAGACACAGAGTACACATTGGTTCCTTCCCTGAATCACATTCTCGAGGCAGAGTGTTCTGCATGTGGTGAACGGCCTCATCCAAGTAACACCCTAGCTAGGCCTCTGGGCCCGTGTCTCTTCAAAAGCCTGCAGTGCTATAGGAAAAACTGTGCTTTAGTTGCAAAAGGAAAGCAAGCCGTCTTACTCCTGGAGGCAGGGTGACTTCAGGTAGGAGGTCCTGATTGGAAGGAGAAGCCTAGTGTTTTTCTCTGTGCAGCTCAGACTAGGGATTGAGTGCGATTTCCACGGCATGTTGGAACTTGCTTGAACGTTGCTCTTGAACCTGTGCGAGTGCTGTGAATCAAGATATCACAAGAAAGAGTGCAGTGTGTTGCCCATGACTCAGCAGACACAGAGGACCTCCGTGGGACCTATGGGCCTCGTTGTTGTTCAGCAGGCCTACAGGGGTGTGGAGGTACTCAGTGATCTTGGAACTAAAATGATGCTCACCCGAGGGGGATAGGAGTCCTGAAAAGGGTACTTCCTTTAAAATAAATCAAAATAGCGACTAAGAGCACATGGAAAGAGCTGCATGCCTCCCTTTCTGCATGGCCACTCGGGGCCTCACCACGAGGCAAGGACAGATTTGAGATTCCCTTTAACTCTAGAGCATGGCAAGATGAGTCCCACCGCGGACTATGAAGCACACTGTGTAGCCAGAGAAAACACATTTTCTTCCCAGACCAATGGGTACAATAGCCAGGGGCCTGTGAACAGCAGAGAATTTCAGGGAGCTTCAAGGCAGCCTGAATGGAGCTATCAAAATGGATAAGGAAGTCTACTACCAACATGAGCCCATTTCCATAGGCAAAAACAGCATACATCCCTGTGGTGTCAAACAACTCAAAAGAGACACAGAGTACACACTGGTTCCTTCCCTGAATCAAATTCTCGAGGCAGGGTGTTCTGCATGTAGTGAACCGCCTCAACCAAGGAACGCCCTAGTTAGGCCTGGGGCCGGTGCCTCTTCAAAAGCCTGAAAAGCGTACTGGCGTTAAAATGCTGAAGATAAGCGACTACGGCCTCATGGAAACTGCTACACGCCCGGGTGCTACAGGAAAGACTGTGCTTTAGTTGCAATACGAACGCAACCGATTTTTTCCTGGAGGCAGGGTGACTTCAGGTAGGAGGTCCTGGAAGGAAGGTGAAGCCTAGTGTTTTTCTCAGTTCAGCTCAGACTAGGGAATGTGTGAGACTTCCACAGCAAGTTGGATCTTGCCGAAACAGTGCTCGTGAACCTGTGCGAGTGCTGTGAATCAAGATATCACAAGAAAGAGTGCAGTGTGTTGCCCATGATTCAGCAGACACAGAAGACCTCCGAGGGACCTATGGTCCACGTTGTTCTCAGCAGGGCTACAGAGGTGTGGAGGTAGGGATATTGGAACGAAAATGCTCCCTCGAGGGTCCTAGGAGTGCTGAAAAGGGTCCTTCCTTTAAAATAAAGCAGAACAGCGACTATGAGCTCATGGAAAGAGCTGCATGCCTCTCTTTCCCCATGGCTACTCAGGGCCTTACCTCGAGGCAAGGACTCGCGTTGAGGCTCCCTTTAGCTCTAGAGCATGGCATGATGAGTTCCGCCCAGGCCACTAAAGCTCCGTGTGTAGCCAGAGAAAACACATTTTCTTCCCAGACCAATGCCTACAATAGCCAGGGGCCTGTCCACAGCAGAGAATTTCATGGAGCTTCAAGGCAACATGAATGGAGCTATCAAAAAGGATAAGGAAGTCTACTACCAACATGACCCCATTTCCATAGGCAAAAACAGCATACATCCCTGTGGTTTCAAACAACTCAGAAGAGACACAGAGTACACACTGGTTGCTTCCCTGAATCAACTTCTCGATGTAGGGTGTTCTGCATGTAGTGAACCGCCTCAACCAAGGAACGCCCTAGCTAGGCCCCTAAACCCGTGCCTCTTCAAAAGCCTTCAGTGCTGTAGGAAAAACTGTGCTTTAGTTGCAATAGGAACGCAAGGCGTCTTTCTCCTGGAGGCAGGGTGACTTCAGCTAGGAGGTCCTGGATGGAAGGAGAAGCCTAGTGTTTTTCTCAGTGCAGCCCAGACTAGGGAATGAGTGCGACTTCCACGGCATGTTGGAATTTATTAGAACGGTGCTCATGAATCTGTGCGAGTGCTGGGTAAATCAAGATGTCCCAAGAAAGAGTGCAGTGTGTTGCCCATGACTCAGCAGACCCAGAGGACCTCCGAGAGACCTATGGGCTTCGTTGTTTCTCAGCAAGCCAACAAGGTGTGGAAGTAGTCAGGGATCTTGGAACGAAAATGATGCTCCCCCGTGCGTCCTAGGAATGCTGAAAAGGGTACTTCCTTTAAAATAAAGCAGAACAGCGACTAAGAGCTCATGGAAAGAGCTGCCTGCCTCCCTTTCTGCATGGCTACTCAGGGCCTTACCTCAGGGCAAGGACTCAGGTTGAGATTCCCTTTAGCTCTAGAGCATGGCATGATGAGTTCCGCCCAGGCCACTAAAGCTCCGTGTGTAGCCAGAGAAAACACATTTTCTTCCCAGACCAATGCCTACAATAGCCAGGGGCCTGTCAACAGCAGAGAATTTCAGGGAGCTTCAAGGCAGCATGAATGGAGCTATCAAAATGGATAAGGAAGTCTACTACCAACATGCCCCCATTTCCATAGGCACAGGCAGCATACATCCGTCTGGTTTCTAACAAGACAAAAGAGACACAGCGTACCCACTAGTTCCTTCCCTGAATCAAAATCGCCTGGCAGGGTGTTCTGCATCTAGAGAACTGCCACAACCAAGGAACGCCCTAGCTAGGCCTGTGGGCCCGTGCCTCTTCAAAAGCTTGCAGTGCTATAGGAAAAATTGTGCTCTTGTTGCAATAGGAACGCAAGGCGTCATTCTCTTGCAGGCAGGGTGACTTCAGGTAGGAGGTCCTGGAAGGAAGGCGCAGCCTAGTGTTTTTCTCAGTGTAGCTCAGACTAGGGAATGTGTGCGACTTCCGCAGCAAGTTGGAACTTGCCCAAACGGTGCTCGTGAACCTATGCGAGTGCTGTGAAATCAAGATATCCTAAGAAAGAGTGCAGTGTGTTGCCCATGACTCAACAGACACAGGGGACCTCCCAGGGACCTATGGGCCTCGTTGTTGTTCAGCAGGCCACAGTTTGTGGAGGTACTCAGTGAACTTGGAACTAAAATGATGCTCACCCGAGGGGCCTAGGATTCCTGAAAAGGGTACATCCTTTAAAATAAAGCAGAACAGCGACTAAGAGCTCATGGAGAGAGCTGCATGCCTCCCTTTCTGCATGGCTACTCAGAGCCTTACCTCGAGGACAGGACAGATTTGAGATTCCCTTTAGCTCTAGAGCATGGCAAGATGAGTCCCACACCGGACTGTGAAGCACACTGTGTAGCCAGAGAAAACACATTTTCTTCCCAGACCAATGCCTACAATAGCCAGGGGCCTGTCAACAGCAGAGAATTCAGGGATCTTCAAGGCAGCATGAATGGAGCTTTCAAAATGAAAAAGCAAGTCTACTTCCAACATGCCCCCATTTCCATAGGCACAAACAGCATACATCCCTGTGGTTTCAAAGAACTCAAAAGAGACACAGAGTACACATTGGTTCCTTCCCTGAATCACATTCTCGAGGCAGAGTGTTCTGCCTGTGGTGAACGGCCTCATCCAAGGAACACCCTAGCTAGGCCTCTGGGCCCGTGTCTCTTCAAAAGCCTGCAGTGCTATAGGAAAAACTGTGCTTTAGTTGCAAAAGGAAAGCAAGCCGTCTTACTCCTGGAGGCAGGGTGACTTCAGGTAGGAGGTCCTGATTGGAAGGAGAAGCCTAGTGTTTTTCTCTGTGCAGCTCAGACTAGGGATTGAGTGCGATTTCCACGGCATGTTGGAACTTGCTTGAACGTTGCTCTTGAACCTGTGCGAGTGCTGTGAATCAAGATATCACAAGAAAGAGTGCAGTGTGTTGCCCATGACTCAGCAGACACAGAGGACCTCCGTGGGACCTATGGGCCTCGTTGTTGTTCAGCGGGCCTACAGGGGTGTGGAGGTACTCAGTGATCTTGGAACTAAAATGATGCTCACCCGAGGGGGATAGGAGTCCTGAAAAGGGTACTTCCTTTAAAATAAAGCCAAATAGCGACTAAGAGCACATGGAAAGAGCTGCATGCCTCCCTTTCTGCATGGCCACTCGGGGCCTCACCACGAGGCAAGGACAGATCTGAGATTCCCTTTAACTCTAGAGCATGGCAAGATGAGTCCCACCGCGGACTATGAAGCACACTGTGTAGCCAGAGAAAACACATTTTCTTCCCAGACCAATGGGTACAATAGCCAGGGGCCTGTGAACAGCAGAGAATTTCAGGGAGCTTCAAGGCAGCCTGAATGGAGCTATCAAAATGGATAAGGAAGTCTACTACCAACATGAGCCCATTTCCATAGGCAAAAACAGCATACATCCCTGTGGTGTCAAACAACTCAAAAGAGACACAGAGTACACACTGGTTCCTTCCCTGAATCAAATTCTCGAGGCAGGGTGTTCTGCATGTAGTGAACCGCCTCAACCAAGGAACGCCCTAGTTAGGCCTGGGGCCGGTGCCTCTTCAAAAGCCTGAAAAGCGTACTGGCGTTAAAATGCTGAAGATAAGCGACTACGGCCTCTTGGAAACTGCTACACGCCCGGGTGCTACAGGAAAGACTGTGCTTTAGTTGCAATACGAACGCAACCGATTTTTTCCTGGAGGCAGGGTGACTTCAGGTAGGAGGTCCTGGAAGGAAGGTGAAGCCTAGAGTTTTTCTCAGTTCAGCTCAGACTAGGGAATGTGTGAGACTTCCACAGCAAGTTGGATCTTGCCAAAACAGTGCTCGTGAACCTGTGCGAGTGCTGTGAATCAAGATATCACAAGAAAGAGTGCAGTGTGTTGCCCATGATTCAGCAGACACAGAAGACCTCCGAGGGACCTATGGTCCACGTTGTTCTCAGCGGGGCTACAGAGGTGTGGAGGTAGTCAGGGATATTGGAACGAAAATGCTCCCTCGAGGGTCCTAGGAGTGCTGAAAAGGGTCCTTCCTTTAAAATAAAGCAGAACAGCGATTATGAGCTCATGGAAAGAGCTGCATGCCTCTCTTTCCCCATGGCTACTCAGGGCCTTACGTCGAGGCAAGGACTCGCGTTGAGGCTCCCTTTAGCTCTAGAGCATGGCATGATGAGTTCCGCCCAGGCCACTAAAGCTCCGTGTGTAGCCAGAGAAAACACATTTTCTTCCCAGACCAATGCCTACAATAGCCAGGGGCCTGTCCACAGCAGAGAATTTCATGGAGCTTCAAGGCAACATGAATGGAGCTATCAAAATGGATAAGGAAGTCTACTACCAACATGACCCCATTTCCATAGGCAAAAACAGCATACATCCCTGTGGTTTCAAACAAGTCAAAAGAGACACAGAGTACACACTGGTTGCTTCCCTGAATCAACTTCTCGATGTAGGGTGTTCTGCATGTAGTGAACCGCCTCAACCAAGGAACGCCCTACCTAGGCCCCTAAACCCGTGCCTCTTCAAAAGCCTTCAGTACTGTAGGAAAAACTGTGCTTTAGTTACAATAGGAACGCAAGGCGTCTTTCTCCTGGAGGCAGGGTGACTTCAGCTAGGAGGTCCTGGATGGAAGGAGAAGCCTAGTGTTTCTCTCAGTGCAGCCCAGACTAGGGAATGAGTGCGACTTCCACGGCATGTTGGAATTTATTAGAACGGTGCTCATGAATCTGTGCGAGTGTGGGTAAATCAAGATGTCCCAAGAAAGAGTGCAGTGTGTTGCCCATGACTCAGCAGACCCAGAGGACCTCCGAGAGACCTATGGGCTTCGTTGTTTCTCAGCAAGCCAACAAGGTGTGGAAGTAGTCAGGGATCTTGGAACGAAAATGATGCTCCCCCGAGCGTCCTAGGAATGCTGAAAAGGGTACTTCCTTTAAAATAAAGCAGAACAGCGACTAAGAGCTCATGGAAAGAGCTGCCTGCCTCCCTTTCTGCATGGCTACTCAGGGCCTTACCTCAGGGCAAGGACTCAGGTTGAGATTCCCTTTAGCTCTAGAGCATGGCATGATGAGTTCCGCCCAGGCCACTAAAGCTCCGTGTGTAGCCAGAGAAAACACATTTTCTTCCCAGACCAATGCCTACAATAGCCAGGGGCCTGTCAACAGCAGAGAATTTCAGGGAGCTTCAAGGCAGCATGAATGGAGCTATCAAAATGGATAAGGAAGTCTACTACCAACATGCCCCCATTTCCATAGGCACAGGCAGCATACATCCGTCTGGTTTCTAACAAGACAAAAGAGACACAGCGTACCCACTAGTTCCTTCCCTGAATCAAAATCGCCTGGCAGGGTGTTCTGCATCTAGAGAACTGCCACAACCAAGGAACGCCCTAGCTAGGCCTGTGGGCCCGTGCCTCTTCAAAAGCTTGCAGTGCTATAGGAAAAATTGTGCTCTTGTTGCAATAGGAACGCAAGGCGTCATTCTCTTGCAGGCAGGGTGACTTCAGGTAGGAGGTCCTGGAAGGAAGGCGCAGCCTAGTGTTTTTCTCAGTGTAGCTCAGACTAGGGAATGTGTGCGACTTCCGCAGCAAGTTGGAACTTGCCCAAACGGTGCTCGTGAACCTATGCGAGTGCTGTGAAATCAAGATATCCTAAGAAAGAGTGCAGTGTGTTGCCCATGACTCAACAGACACAGGGGACCTCCCAGGGACCTATGGGCCTCGTTGTTGTTCAGCAGGCCACAGTTTGTGGAGGTACTCAGTGAACTTGGAACTAAAATGATGCTCACCCGAGGGGCCTAGGATTCCTGAAAAGGGTACATCCTTTAAAATAAAGCAGAACAGCGACTAAGAGCTCATGGAGAGAGCTGCATGCCTCCCTTTCTGCATGGCTACTCAGAGCCTTACCTCGAGGACAGGACAGATTTGAGATTCCCTTTAGCTCTAGAGCATGGCAAGATGAGTCCCACACCGGACTGTGAAGCACACTGTGTAGCCAGAGAAAACACATTTTCTTCCCAGACCAATGCCTACAATAGCCAGGGGCCTGTCAACAGCAGAGAATTCAGGGATCTTCAAGGCAGCATGAATGGAGCTTTCAAAATGAAAAAGCAAGTCTACTTCCAACATGCCCCCATTTCCATAGGCACAAACAGCATACATCCCTGTGGTTTCAAAGAACTCAAAAGAGACACAGAGTACACATTGGTTCCTTCCCTGAATCACATTCTCGAGGCAGAGTGTTCTGCATGTGGTGAACGGCCTCATCCAAGTAACACCCTAGCTAGGCCTCTGGGCCCGTGTCTCTTCAAAAGCCTGCAGTGCTATAGGAAAAACTGTGCTTTAGTTGCAAAAGGAAAGCAAGCCGTCTTACTCCTGGAGGCAGGGTGACTTCAGGTAGGAGGTCCTGATTGGAAGGAGAAGCCTAGTGTTTTTCTCTGTGCAGCTCAGACTAGGGATTGAGTGCGATTTCCACGGCATGTTGGAACTTGCTTGAACGTTGCTCTTGAACCTGTGCGAGTGCTGTGAATCAAGATATCACAAGAAAGAGTGCAGTGTGTTGCCCATGACTCAGCAGACACAGAGGACCTCCGTGGGACCTATGGGCCTCGTTGTTGTTCAGCGGGCCTACAGGGGTGTGGAGGTACTCAGTGATCTTGGAACTAAAATGATGCTCACCCGAGGGGGATAGGAGTCCTGAAAAGGGTACTTCCTTTAAAATAAAGCCAAATAGCGACTAAGAGCACATGGAAAGAGCTGCATGCCTCCCTTTCTGCATGGCCACTCGGGGCCTCACCACGAGGCAAGGACAGATCTGAGATTCCCTTTAACTCTAGAGCATGGCAAGATGAGTCCCACCGCGGACTATGAAGCACACTGTGTAGCCAGAGAAAACACATTTTCTTCCCAGACCAATGGGTACAATAGCCAGGGGCCTGTGAACAGCAGAGAATTTCAGGGAGCTTCAAGGCAGCCTGAATGGAGCTATCAAAATGGATAAGGAAGTCTACTACCAACATGAGCCCATTTCCATAGGCAAAAACAGCATACATCCCTGTGGTGTCAAACAACACAAAAGAGACACAGAGTACACACTGGTTCCTTCCCTGAATCAAATTCTCGAGGCAGGGTGTTCTGCATGTAGTGAACCGCCTCAACCAAGGAACGCCCTAGTTAGGCCTGGGGCCGGTGCCTCTTCAAAAGCCTGAAAAGCGTACTGGCGTTAAAATGCTGAAGATAAGCGACTACGGCCTCATGGAAACTGCTACACGCCCGGGTGCTACAGGAAAGACTGTGCTTTAGTTGCAATACGAACGCAACCGATTTTTTCCTGGAGGCAGGGTGACTTCAGGTAGGAGGTCCTGGAAGGAAGGTGAAGCCTAGAGTTTTTCTCAGTTCAGCTCAGACTAGGGAATGTGTGAGACTTCCACAGCAAGTTGGATCTTGCCAAAACAGTGCTCGTGAACCTGTGCGAGTGCTGTGAATCAAGATATCACAAGAAAGAGTGCAGTGTGTTGCCCATGATTCAGCAGACACAGAAGACCTCCGAGGGACCTATGGTCCACGTTGTTCTCAGCGGGGCTACAGAGGTGTGGAGGTAGTCAGGGATATTGGAACGAAAATGCTCCCTCGAGGGTCCTAGGAGTGCTGAAAAGGGTCCTTCCTTTAAAATAAAGCAGAACAGCGACTATGAGCTCATGGAAAGAGCTGCATGCCTCTCTTTCCCCATGGCTACTCAGGGCCTTACGTCGAGGCAAGGACTCGCGTTGAGGCTCCCTTTAGCTCTAGAGCATGGCATGATGAGTTCCGCCCAGGCCACTAAAGCTCCGTGTGTAGCCAGAGAAAACACATTTTCTTCCCAGACCAATGCCTACAATAGCCAGGGGCCTGTCCACAGCAGAGAATTTCATGGAGCTTCAAGGCAACATGAATGGAGCTATCAAAAAGGATAAGGAAGTCTACTACCAACATGACCCCATTTCCATAGGCAAAAACAGCATACATCCCTGTGGTTTCAAACAACTCAGAAGAGACACAGAGTACACACTGGTTGCTTCCCTGAATCAACTTCTCGATGTAGGGTGTTCTGCATGTAGTGAACCGCCTCAACCAAGGAACGCCCTAGCTAGGCCCCTAAACCCGTGCCTCTTCAAAAGCCTTCAGTGCTGTAGGAAAAACTGTGCTTTAGTTGCAATAGGAACGCAAGGCCTCTTTCTCCTGGAGGCAGGGTGACTTCAGCTAGGAGGTCCTGGATGGAAGGAGAAGCCTAGTGTTTTTCTCAGTGCAGCCCAGACTAGGGAATGAGTGCGACTTCCACGGCATGTTGGAATTTATTAGAACGGTGCTCATGAATCTGTGCGAGTGCTGGGTAAATCAAGATGTCCCAAGAAAGAGTGCAGTGTGTTGCCCATGACTCAGCAGACCCAGAGGACCTCCGAGAGACCTATGGGCTTCGTTGTTTCTCAGCAAGCCAACAAGGTGTGGAAGTAGTCAGGGATCTTGGAACGAAAATGATGCTCCCCCGAGCGTCCTAGGAATGCTGAAAAGGGTACTTCCTTTAAAATAAAGCAGAACAGCGACTAAGAGCTCATGGAAAGAGCTGCCTGCCTCCCTTTCTGCATGGCTACTCAGGGCCTTACCTCAGGGCAAGGACTCAGGTTGAGATTCCCTTTAGCTCTAGAGCATGGCATGATGAGTTCCGCCCAGGCCACTAAAGCTCCGTGTGTAGCCAGAGAAAACACATTTTCTTCCCAGACCAATGCCTACAATAGCCAGGGGCCTGTCAACAGCAGAGAATTTCAGGGAGCTTCAAGGCAGCATGAATGGAGCTATCAAAATGGATAAGGAAGTCTACTACCAACATGCCCCCATTTCCATAGGCACAGGCAGCATACATCCGTCTGGTTTCTAACAAGACAAAAGAGACACAGCGTACCCACTAGTTCCTTCCCTGAATCAAAATCGCCTGGCAGGGTGTTCTGCATCTAGAGAACTGCCACAACCAAGGAACGCCCTAGCTAGGCCTGTGGGCCCGTGCCTCTTCAAAAGCTTGCAGTGCTATAGGAAAAATTGTGCTCTTGTTGCAATAGGAACGCAAGGCGTCATTCTCTTGCAGGCAGGGTGACTTCAGGTAGGAGGTCCTGGAAGGAAGGCGCAGCCTAGTGTTTTTCTCAGTGTAGCTCAGACTAGGGAATGTGTGCGACTTCCGCAGCAAGTTGGAACTTGCCCAAACGGTGCTCGTGAACCTATGCGAGTGCTGTGAAATCAAGATATCCTAAGAAAGAGTGCAGTGTGTTGCCCATGACTCAACAGACACAGGGGACCTCCCAGGGACCTATGGGCCTCGTTGTTGTTCAGCAGGCCACAGTTTGTGGAGGTACTCAGTGAACTTGGAACTAAAATGATGCTCACCCGAGGGGCCTAGGATTCCTGAAAAGGGTACATCCTTTAAAATAAAGCAGAACAGCGACTAAGAGCTCATGGAGAGAGCTGCATGCCTCCCTTTCTGCATGGCTACTCAGAGCCTTACCTCGAGGACAGGACAGATTTGAGATTCCCTTTAGCTCTAGAGCATGGCAAGATGAGTCCCACACCGGACTGTGAAGCACACTGTGTAGCCAGAGAAAACACATTTTCTTCCCAGACCAATGCCTACAATAGCCAGGGGCCTGTCAACAGCAGAGAATTCAGGGATCTTCAAGGCAGCATGAATGGAGCTTTCAAAATGAAAAAGCAAGTCTACTTCCAACATGCCCCCATTTCCATAGGCACAAACAGCATACATCCCTGTGGTTTCAAAGAACTCAAAAGAGACACAGAGTACACATTGGTTCCTTCCCTGAATCACATTCTCGAGGCAGAGTGTTCTGCATGTGGTGAACGGCCTCATCCAAGTAACACCCTAGCTAGGCCTCTGGGCCCGTGTCTCTTCAAAAGCCTGCAGTGCTATAGGAAAAACTGTGCTTTAGTTGCAAAAGGAAAGCAAGCCGTCTTACTCCTGGAGGCAGGGTGACTTCAGGTAGGAGGTCCTGATTGGAAGGAGAAGCCTAGTGTTTTTCTCTGTGCAGCTCAGACTAGGGATTGAGTGCGATTTCCACGGCATGTTGGAACTTGCTTGAACGTTGCTCTTGAACCTGTGCGAGTGCTGTGAATCAAGATATCACAAGAAAGAGTGCAGTGTGTTGCCCATGACTCAGCAGACACAGAGGACCTCCGTGGGACCTATGGGCCTCGTTGTTGTTCAGCGGGCCTACAGGGGTGTGGAGGTACTCAGTGATCTTGGAACTAAAATGATGCTCACCCGAGGGGGATAGGAGTCCTGAAAAGGGTACTTCCTTTAAAATAAATCAAAATAGCGACTAAGAGCACATGGAAAGAGCTGCATGCCTCCCTTTCTGCATGGCCACTCGGGGCCTCACCACGAGGCAAGGACAGATCTGAGATTCCCTTTAACTCTAGAGCATGGCAAGATGAGTCCCACCGCGGACTATGAAGCACACTGTGTAGCCAGAGAAAACACATTTTCTTCCCAGACCAATGGGTACAATAGCCAGGGGCCTGTGAACAGCAGAGAATTTCAGGGAGCTTCAAGGCAGCCTGAATGGAGCTATCAAAATGGATAAGGAAGTCTACTACCAACATGAGCCCATTTCCATAGGCAAAAACAGCATACATCCCTGTGGTGTCAAACAACTCAAAAGAGACACAGAGTACACACTGGTTCCTTCCCTGAATCAAATTCTCGAGGCAGGGTGTTCTGCATGTAGTGAACCGCCTCAACCAAGGAACGCCCTAGTTAGGCCTGGGGCCGGTGCCTCTTCAAAAGCCTGAAAAGCGTACTGGCGTTAAAATGCTGAAGATAAGCGACTACGGCCTCATGGAAACTGCTACACGCCCGGGTGCTACAGGAAAGACTGTGCTTTAGTTGCAATACGAACGCAACCGATTTTTTCCTGGAGGCAGGGTGACTTCAGGTAGGAGGTCCTGGAAGGAAGGTGAAGCCTAGTGTTTTTCTCAGTTCAGCTCAGACTAGGGAATGTGTGAGACTTCCACAGCAAGTTGGATCTTGCCAAAACAGTGCTCGTGAACCTGTGCGAGTGCTGTGAATCAAGATATCACAAGAAAGAGTGCAGTGTGTTGCCCATGATTCAGCAGACACAGAAGACCTCCGAGGGACCTATGGTCCACGTTGTTCTCAGCAGGGCTACAGAGGTGTGGAGGTAGGGATATTGGAACGAAAATGCTCCCTCGAGGGTCCTAGGAGTGCTGAAAAGGGTCCTTCCTTTAAAATAAAGCAGAACAGCGACTATGAGCTCATGGAAAGAGCTGCATGCCTCTCTTTCCCCATGGCTACTCAGGGCCTTACCTCGAGGCAAGGACTCGCGTTGAGGCTCCCTTTAGCTCTAGAGCATGGCATGATGAGTTCCGCCCAGGCCACTAAAGCTCCGTGTGTAGCCAGAGAAAACACATTTTCTTCCCAGACCAATGCCTACAATAGCCAGGGGCCTGTCCACAGCAGAGAATTTCATGGAGCTTCAAGGCAACATGAATGGAGCTATCAAAATGGATAAGGAAGTCTACTACCAACATGACCCCATTTCCATAGGCAAAAACAGCATACATCCCTGTGGTTTCAAACAAGTCAAAAGAGACACAGAGTACACACTGGTTGCTTCCCTGAATCAACTTCTCGATGTAGGGTGTTCTGCATGTAGTGAACCGCCTCAACCAAGGAACGCCCTACCTAGGCCCCTAAACCCGTGCCTCTTCAAAAGCCTTCAGTGCTGTAGGAAAAACTGTGCTTTAGTTGCAATAGGAACGCAAGGCGTCTTTCTCCTGGAGGCAGGGTGACTTCAGCTAGGAGGTCCTGGATGGAAGGAGAAGCCTAGTGTTTTTCTCAGTGCAGCCCAGACTAGGGAATGAGTGCGACTTCCACGGCATGTTGGAATTTATTAGAACAGTGCTCATGAATCTGTGCGAGTGTGGGTAAATCAAGATGTCCCAAGAAAGAGTGCAGTGTGTTGCCCATGACTCAGCAGACCCAGAGGACCTCCGAGAGACCTATGGGCTTCGTTGTTTCTCAGCAAGCCAACAAGGTGTGGAAGTAGTCAGGGATCTTGGAACGAAAATGATGCTCCCCCGAGCGTCCTAGGAATGCTGAAAAGGGTACTTCCTTTAAAATAAAGCAGAACAGCGACTAAGAGCTCATGGAAAGAGCTGCCTGCCTCCCTTTCTGCATGGCTACTCAGGGCCTTACCTCAGGGCAAGGACTCAGGTTGAGATTCCCTTTAGCTCTAGAGCATGGCATGATGAGTTCCGCCCAGGCCACTAAAGCTCCGTGTGTAGCCAGAGACAACACATTTTCTTCCCAGACCAATGCCTACAATAGCCAGGGGCCTGTCAACAGCAGAGAATTTCAGGGAGCTTCAAGGCAGCATGAATGGAGCTATCAAAATGGATAAGGAAGTCTACTACCAACATGCCCCCATTTCCATAGGCACAGGCAGCATACATCCGTCTGGTTTCTAACAAGACAAAGAGACACAGCGTACCCACTAGTTCCTTCCCTGAATCAAAATCGCCTGGCAGGGTGTTCTGCATCTAGAGAACTGCCACAACCAAGGAACGCCCTAGCTAGGCCTATGGGCCCGTGCCTCTTCAAAAGCTTGCAGTGCTATAGGAAAAATTGTGCTCTTGTTGCAATAGGAACGCAAGGCGTCATTCTCTTGCAGGCAGGGTGACTTCAGGTAGGAGGTCCTGGAAGGAAGGCGCAGCCTAGTGTTTTTCTCAGTGTAGCTCAGACTAGGGAATGTGTGCGACTTCCGCAGCAAGTTGGAACTTGCCCAAACGGTGCTCGTGAACCTATGCGAGTGCTGTGAAATCAAGATATCCTAAGAAAGAGTGCAGTGTGTTGCCCATGACTCAACAGACACAGGGGACCTCCCAGGGACCTATGGGCCTCGTTGTTGTTCAGCAGGCCACAATTTGTGGAGGTACTCAGTGAACTTGGAACTAAAATGATGCTCACCCGAGGGGCCTAGGATTCCTGAAAAGGGTACATCCTTTAAAATAAAGCAGAACAGCGACTAAGAGCTCATGGAGAGAGCTGCATGCCTCCCTTTCTGCATGGCTACTCAGAGCCTTACCTCGAGGACAGGACAGATTTGAGATTCCCTTTAGCTCTAGAGCATGGCAAGATGAGTCCCACACCGGACTATGAAGCACACTGTGTAGCCAGAGAAAACACATTTTCTTCCCAAACCAATGCCTACAATAGCCAGGGGCCTGTCAACAGCAGAGAATTCAGGGATCTTCAAGGCAGCATGAATGGAACTTTCAAAATGAAAAAGCAAGTCTACTTCCAACATGCCCCCATTTCCATAGGCACAAACAGCATACATCCCTGTGGTTTCAAAGAACTCAAAAGAGACACAGAGTACACATTGGTTCCTTCCCTGAATCACATTCTCGAGGCAGAGTGTTCTGCATGTGGTGAACGGCCTCATCCAAGTATCACCCTAGCTAGGCCTCTGGGCCCGTGTCTCTTCAAAAGCCTGCAGTGCTATAGGAAAAACTGTGCTTTAGTTGCAAAAGGAAAGCAAGCCGTCTTACTCCTGGAGGCAGGGTGACTTCAGGTAGGAGGTCCTGATTGGAAGGAGAAGCCTAGTGTTTTTCTCTGTGCAGCTCAGACTAGGGATTGAGTGCGATTTCCACGGCATGTTGGAACTTGCTTGAACGTTGCTCTTGAACCTGTGCGAGTGCTGTGAATCAAGATATCACAAGAAAGAGTGCAGTGTGTTGCCCAGGACTCAGCAGACACAGAGGACCTCCGTGGGACCTATGGGCCTCGTTGTTGTTCAGCGGGCCTACAGGGGTGTGGAGGTACTCAGTGATCTTGGAACTAAAATGATGCTCACCCGAGGGGGATAGGAGTCCTGAAAAGGGTACTTCCTTTAAAATAAAGCCAAATAGCGACTAAGAGCACATGGAAAGAGCTGCATGCCTCCCTTTCTGCATGGCCACTCGGGGCCTCACCACGAGGCAAGGACAGATTTGAGATTCCCTTTAACTCTAGATCATGGCAAGATGAGTCCCACCGCGGACTATGAAGCACACTGTGTAGCCAGAGAAAACACATTTTCTTCCCAGACCAATGCGTACAATAGCCAGGGGCCTGTGAACAGCAGAGTATTTCAGGGAGCTTCAAGGCAGCCTGAATGGAGCTATCAAAATGGATAAGGAAGTCTACTACCAACATGAGCCCATTTCCATAGGCAAAAACAGCATACATCCCTGTGGTTTCAAACAACTCAAAAGAGACACAGAGTACACACTGGTTCCTTCCCTGAATCAAATTCTCGAGGCAGGGTGTTCTGCATGTAGTGAACTGCCTCAACCAAGGAACGCCCTAGTTAGGCCTGGGGCCGGTGCCTCTTCAAAAGCCTGAAAAGCGTACTGGCGTTAAAATGCTGAAGATAAGCGACTACGGCCTCATGGAAACTGCTACACGCCCGGGTGCTACAGGAAAGACTGTGCTTTAGTTGCAATACGAACGCAACCGATTTTTTCCTGGAGGCAGGGTGACTTCAGGTAGGAGGTCCTGGAAGGAAGGTGAAGCCTAGTGTTTTTCTCAGTTCAGCTCAGACTAGGGAATGTGTGAGACTTCCACAGCAAGTTGGATCTTGCCAAAACAGTGCTCGTGAACCTGTGCGAGTGCTGTGAATCAAGATATCACAAGAAAGAGTGCAGTGTGTTGCCCATGATTCAGCAGACACAGAAGACCTCCGAGGGACCTATGGTCCACGTTGTTCTCAGCGGGGCTACAGAGGTGTGGAGGTAGTCAGGGATATTGGAACGAAAATGCTCCCTCGAGGGTCCTAGGAGTGCTGAAAAGGGTCCTTCCTTTAAAATAAAGCAGAACAGCGACTATGAGCTCATGGAAAGAGCTGCATGCCTCTCTTTCCCCATGGCTACTCAGGGCCTTACGTCGAGGCAAGGACTCGCGTTGAGGCTCCCTTTAGCTCTAGAGCATGGCATGATGAGTTCCGCCCAGGCCACTAAAGCTCCGTGTGTAGCCAGAGAAAACACATTTTCTTCCCAGACCAATGCCTACAATAGCCAGGGGCCTGTCCACAGCAGAGAATTTCATGGAGCTTCAAGGCAACATGAATGGAGCTATCAAAATGGATAAGGAAGTCTACTACCAACATGACCCCATTTCCATAGGCAAAAACAGCATACATCCCTGTGGTTTCAAACAAGTCAAAAGAGACACAGAGTACACACTGGTTGCTTCCCTGAATCAACTTCTCGATGTAGGGTGTTCTGCATGTAGTGAACCGCCTCAACCAAGGAACGCCCTACCTAGGCCCCTAAACCCGTGCCTCTTCAAAAGCCTTCAGTACTGTAGGAAAAACTGTGCTTTAGTTACAATAGGAACGCAAGGCGTCTTTCTCCTGGAGGGAGGGTGACTTCAGCTAGGAGGTCCTGGATGGAAGGAGAAGCCTAGTGTTTTTCTCAGTGCAGCCCAGACTAGGGAATGAGTGCGACTTCCACGGCATGTTGGAATTTATTAGAACAGTGCTCATGAATCTGTGCGAGTGTGGGTAAATCAAGATGTCCCAAGAAAGAGTGCAGTGTGTTGCCCATGACTCAGCAGACCCAGAGGACCTCCGAGAGACCTATGGGCTTCGTTGTTTCTCAGCAAGCCAACAAGGTGTGGAAGTAGTCAGGGATCTTGGAACGAAAATGATGCTCCCCCGAGCGTCCTAGGAATGCTGAAAAGGGTACTTCCTTTAAAATAAAGCAGAACAGCGACTAAGAGCTCATGGAAAGAGCTGCATGCCTCCCTTTCTGCATGGCTACTCAGGGCCTTACCTCAGGGCAAGGACTCAGGTTGAGATTCCCTTTAGCTATAGAGCATGGCATGATGAGTTCCGCCCAGGCCACTAAAGCTCCGTGTGTAGCCAGAGACAACACATTTTCTTCCCAGACCAATGCCTACAATAGCCAGGGGCCTGTCAACAGCAGAGAATTTCAGGGAGCTTCAAGGCAGCATGAATGGAGCTATCAAAATGGATAAGGAAGTCTACTACCAACATGCCCCCATTTCCATAGGCACAGGCAGCATACATCCCTCTGGTTTCTAACAAGACAAAAGAGACACAGCGTACCCACTAGTTCCTTCCCTGAATCAAAATCGCCTGGCAGGGTGTTCTGCATCTAGAGAACTGCCACAACCAAGGAACGCCCTAGCTAGGCCTGTGGGCCCGTGCCTCTTCAAAAGCTTGCAGTGCTACAGGAAAAATTGTGCTCTTGTTGCAATAGGAACGCAAGGCGTCATTCTCTTGCAGGCAGGGTGACTTCAGGTAGGAGGTCCTGGAAGGAAGGCGCAGCCTAGTGTTTTTCTCAGTGTAGCTCAGACTAGGGAATGTGTGCGACTTCCGCAGCAAGTTGGAACTTGCCAAAACGGTGCTCGTGAACCTATGCGAGTGCTGTGAAATCAAGATATCCTAAGAAAGAGTGCAGTGTGTTGCCCATGACTCAACAGACACAGGGTACCTCCCAGGGACCTATGGGCCTCGTTGTTGTTCAGCAGGCCACAGTTTGTGGAGGTACTCAGTGAACTTGGAACTAAAATGATGCTCACCCGAGGGGGATAGGAGTCCTGAAAAGGGTACATCCTTTAAAATAAAGCAGAACAGCGACTAAGAGCTCATGGAGAGAGCTGCATGCCTCCGTTTCTGCATGGCTACTCAGAGCCTTACCTCGAGGACAGGACAGATTTGAGATTCCCTTTAACTCTAGAGCATGGCAAGATGAGTCCCACCGCGGACTGTGAAGCACACTGTGTAGCCAGAGAAAACACATTTTCTTCCAAGACCAATGCGTACAATAGCCAGGGGTCTGTGAACAGCAGAGAATTAAAGGGAGCTTCAAGGCAGCCTGAATGGAGATATCAAAATGGATAAGGAAGTCTACTACCAACATGAGCCCATTTCCATAGGCAAAAACAGCATACATCCCTGTGGTGTCAAACAACTCAAAAGAGACACGGAGTACACACTGGTTCCTTCCCTGAATCAAATTCTCGAGGCAGGGTGTTCTGCATGTAGTGAACCGCCTCAACCAAGGAACGCCCTAGTTAGGCCTGGGGCCGGTGCCTCTTCAAAAGCCTGAAAAGCGTACTGGCGTTAAAATGCTGAAGATAAGCGACTACGGCCTCATGGAAACTGCTACACGCCCGGGTGCTACAGGAAAGACTGTGCTTTAGTTGCAATACGAACGCAACCGATTTTTTCCTGGAGGCAGGGTGACTTCAGGTAGGAGGTCCTGGAAGGAAGGTGAAGCCTAGTGTTTTTCTCAGTTCAGCTCAGACTAGGGAATGTGTGAGACTTCCACAGCAAGTTGGATCTTGCCGAAACAGTGCTCGTGAACCTGTGCGAGTGCTGTGAATCAAGATATCACAAGAAAGAGTGCAGTGTGTTGCCCATGATTCAGCAGACACAGAAGACCTCCGAGGGACCTATGGTCCACGTTGTTCTCAGCAGGGCTACAGAGGTGTGGAGGTAGGGATATTGGAACGAAAATGCTCCCTCGAGGGTCCTAGGAGTGCTGAAAAGGGTCCTTCCTTTAAAATAAAGCAGAACAGCGACTATGAGCTCATGGAAAGAGCTGCATGCCTCTCTTTCCCCATGGCTACTCAGGGCCTTACCTCGAGGCAAGGACTCGCGTTGAGGCTCCCTTTAGCTCTAGAGCATGGCATGATGAGTTCCGCCCAGGCCACTAAAGCTCCGTGTGTAGCCAAAGAAAACACATTTTCTTCCCAGACCAATGCCTACAATAGCCAGGGACCTGTCCACAGCAGAGAATTTCATGGAGCTTCAAGGCAACATGAATGGAGCTATCAAAAAGGATAAGGAAGTCTACTACCAACATGACCCCATTTCCATAGGCAAAAACAGCATACATCCCTGTGGTTTCACACAACTCAGAAGAGACACAGAGTACACACTGGTTGCTTCCCTGAATCAACTTCTCGATGTAGGGTGTTCTGCATGTAGTGAACCGCCTCAACCAAGGAACGCCCTAGCTAGGCCCCTAAACCCGTGCCTCTTCAAAAGCCTTCAGTGCTGTAGGAAAAACTGTGCTTTAGTTGCAATAGGAACGCAAGGCGTCTTTCTCCTGGAGGCAGGGTGACTTCAGCTAGGAGGTCCTGGATGGAAGGAGAAACCTAGTGTTTTTCTCAGTGCAGCCCAGACTAGGGAATGAGTGCGACTTCCACGGCATGTTGGAATTTATTAGAACGGTGCTCATGAATCTGTGCGAGTGCTGGGTAAATCAAGATGTCCCAAGAAAGAGTGCAGTGTGTTGCCCATGACTCAGCAGACCCAGAGGACCTCCGAGAGACCTATGTGCTTCGTTGTTTCTCAGCAAGCCAACAAGGTGTGGAAGTAGTCAGGGATCTTGGAACGAAAATGATGCTCCCCCGAGCGTCCTAGGAATGCTGAAAAGGGTACTTCCTTTAAAATAAAGCAGAACAGCGACTAAGAGCTCATGGAAAGAGCTGCCTGCCTCCCTTTCTGCATGGCTACTCAGGGCCTTACCTCAGGGCAAGGACTCAGGTTGAGATTCCCTTTAGCTCTAGAGCATGGCATGATGAGTTCCGCCCAGGCCACTAAAGCTCCGTGTGTAGCCAGAGAAAACACATTTTCTTCCCAGACCAATGCCTACAATAGCCAGGGGCCTGTCAACAGCAGAGAATTTCAGGGAGCTTCAAGGCAGCATGAATGGAGCTATCAAAATGGATAAGGAAGTCTACTACCAACATGCCCCCATTTCCATAGGCACAGGCAGCATACATCCCTCTGGTTTCTAACAAGACAAAAGAGACACAGCGTACCCACTAGTTCCTTCCCTGAATCAAAATCGCCTGGCAGGGTGTTCTGCATCTAGAGAACTGCCACAACCAAGGAACGCCCTAGCTAGGCCTGTGGGCCCGTGCCTCTTCAAAAGCTTGCAGTGCTATAGGAAAAATTGTGCTCTTGTTGCAATAGGAACGCAAGGCGTCATTCTCTTGCAGGCAGGGTGACTTCAGGTAGGAGGTCCTGGAAGGAAGGCGCAGCCTAGTGTTTTTCTCAGTGTAGCTCAGACTAGGGAATGTGTGCGACTTCCGCAGCAAGTTGGAACTTGCCCAAACGGTGCTCGTGAACCTATGCGAGTGCTGCAAAATCAAGATATCCTAAGAAAGAGTGCAGTGTGTTGCCCATGACTCAACAGACACAGGGTACCTCCCAGGGACCTATGGCCCTCGTTGTTGTTCAGCAGGCCACAGTTTGTGGAGGTACTCAGTGAACTTGGAACTAAAATGATGCTCACCCGAGGGGCCTAGGATTCCTGAAAAGGGTACATCCTTTAAAATAAAGCAGAACAGCGACTAAGAGCTCATGGAGAGAGCTGCATGCCTCCCTTTCTGCATGGCTACTCAGAGCCTTACCTCGAGGACAGGACAGATTTGAGATTCCCTTTAGCTCTAGAGCATGGCAAGATGAGTCCCACACCGGACTGTGAAGCACACTGTGTAGCCAGAGAAAACACATTTTCTTCCCAGACCAATGCCTACAATAGCCAGGGGCCTGTCAACAGCAGAGAATTCAGGGATCTTCAAGGCAGAATGAATGGAGCTTTCAAAATGAAAAAGCAAGTCTACTACCAACATGCCCCCATTTCCATAGGCACAAACAGCATACATCCCTGTGGTTTCAAAGAACTCAAAAGAGACACAGAGTACACATTGGTTCCTTCCCTGAATCACATTCTCGAGGCAGAGTGTTCTGCATGTGGTGAACGGCCTCATCCAAGTAACACCCTAGCTAGGCCTCTGGGCCCGTGTCTCTTCAAAAGCCTGCAGTGCTATAGGAAAAACTGTGCTTTAGTTGCAAAAGGAAAGCAAGCCGTCTTACTCCTGGAGGCAGGGTGACTTCAGGTAGGAGGTCCTGATTGGAAGGAGAAGCCTAGTGTTTTTCTCTGTGCAGCTCAGACTAGGGATTGAGTGCGATTTCCACGGCATGTTGGAACTTGCTTGAACGTTGCTCTTGAACCTGTGCGAGTGCTGTGAATCAAGATATCACAAGAAAGAGTGCAGTGTGTTGCCCAGGACTCAGCAGACACAGAGGACCTCCGTGGGACCTATGGGCCTCGTTGTTGTTCAGCGGGCCTACAGGGGTGTGGAGGTACTCAGTGATCTTGGAACTAAAATGATGCTCACCCGAGGGGGATAGGAGTCCTGAAAAGGGTACTTCCTTTAAAATAAAGCCAAATAGCGACTAAGAGCACATGGAAAGAGCTGCATGCCTCCCTTTCTGCATGGCCACTCGGGGCCTCACCACGAGGCAAGGACAGATTTGAGATTCCCTTTAACTCTAGATCATGGCAAGATGAGTCCCACCGCGGACTATGAAGCACACTGTGTAGCCAGAGAAAACACATTTTCTTCCCAGACCAATGCGTACAATAGCCAGGGGCCTGTGAACAGCAGAGTATTTCAGGGAGCTTCAAGGCAGCCTGAATGGAGCTATCAAAATGGATAAGGAAGTCTACTACCAACATGAGCCCATTTCCATAGGCAAAAACAGCATACATCCCTGTGGTTTCAAACAACTCAAAAGAGACACAGAGTACACACTGGTTCCTTCCCTGAATCAAATTCTCGAGGCAGGGTGTTCTGCATGTAGTGAACTGCCTCAACCAAGGAACGCCCTAGTTAGGCCTGGGGCCGGTGCCTCTTCAAAAGCCTGAAAAGCGTACTGGCGTTAAAATGCTGAAGATAAGCGACTACGGCCTCATGGAAACTGCTACACGCCCGGGTGCTACAGGAAAGACTGTGCTTTAGTTGCAATACGAACGCAACCGATTTTTTCCTGGAGGCAGGGTGACTTCAGGTAGGAGGTCCTGGAAGGAAGGTGAAGCCTAGTGTTTTTCTCAGTTCAGCTCAGACTAGGGAATGTGTGAGACTTCCACAGCAAGTTGGATCTTGCCAAAACAGTGCTCGTGAACCTGTGCGAGTGCTGTGAATCAAGATATCACAAGAAAGAGTGCAGTGTGTTGCCCATGATTCAGCAGACACAGAAGACCTCCGAGGGACCTATGGTCCACGTTGTTCTCAGCGGGGCTACAGAGGTGTGGAGGTAGTCAGGGATATTGGAACGAAAATGCTCCCTCGAGGGTCCTAGGAGTGCTGAAAAGGGTCCTTCCTTTAAAATAAAGCAGAACAGCGACTATGAGCTCATGGAAAGAGCTGCATGCCTCTCTTTCCCCATGGCTACTCAGGGCCTTACGTCGAGGCAAGGACTCGCGTTGAGGCTCCCTTTAGCTCTAGAGCATGGCATGATGAGTTCCGCCCAGGCCACTAAAGCTCCGTGTGTAGCCAGAGAAAACACATTTTCTTCCCAGACCAATGCCTACAATAGCCAGGGGCCTGTCCACAGCAGAGAATTTCATGGAGCTTCAAGGCAACATGAATGGAGCTATCAAAATGGATAAGGAAGTCTACTACCAACATGACCCCATTTCCATAGGCAAAAACAGCATACATCCCTGTGGTTTCAAACAAGTCAAAAGAGACACAGAGTACACACTGGTTGCTTCCCTGAATCAACTTCTCGATGTAGGGTGTTCTGCATGTAGTGAACCGCCTCAACCAAGGAACGCCCTACCTAGGCCCCTAAACCCGTGCCTCTTCAAAAGCCTTCAGTACTGTAGGAAAAACTGTGCTTTAGTTACAATAGGAACGCAAGGCGTCTTTCTCCTGGAGGGAGGGTGACTTCAGCTAGGAGGTCCTGGATGGAAGGAGAAGCCTAGTGTTTTTCTCAGTGCAGCCCAGACTAGGGAATGAGTGCGACTTCCACGGCATGTTGGAATTTATTAGAACAGTGCTCATGAATCTGTGCGAGTGTGGGTAAATCAAGATGTCCCAAGAAAGAGTGCAGTGTGTTGCCCATGACTCAGCAGACCCAGAGGACCTCCGAGAGACCTATGGGCTTCGTTGTTTCTCAGCAAGCCAACAAGGTGTGGAAGTAGTCAGGGATCTTGGAACGAAAATGATGCTCCCCCGAGCGTCCTAGGAATGCTGAAAAGGGTACTTCCTTTAAAATAAAGCAGAACAGCGACTAAGAGCTCATGGAAAGAGCTGCATGCCTCCCTTTCTGCATGGCTACTCAGGGCCTTACCTCAGGGCAAGGACTCAGGTTGAGATTCCCTTTAGCTATAGAGCATGGCATGATGAGTTCCGCCCAGGCCACTAAAGCTCCGTGTGTAGCCAGAGACAACACATTTTCTTCCCAGACCAATGCCTACAATAGCCAGGGGCCTGTCAACAGCAGAGAATTTCAGGGAGCTTCAAGGCAGCATGAATGGAGCTATCAAAATGGATAAGGAAGTCTACTACCAACATGCCCCCATTTCCATAGGCACAGGCAGCATACATCCCTCTGGTTTCTAACAAGACAAAAGAGACACAGCGTACCCACTAGTTCCTTCCCTGAAACAAAATCGCCTGGCAGGGTGTTCTGCATCTAGAGAACTGCCACAACCAAGGAACGCCCTAGCTAGGCCTGTGGGCCCGTGCCTCTTCAAAAGCTTGCAGTGCTACAGGAAAAATTGTGCTCTTGTTGCAATAGGAACGCAAGGCGTCATTCTCTTGCAGGCAGGGTGACTTCAGGTAGGAGGTCCTGGAAGGAAGGCGCAGCCTAGTGTTTTTCTCAGTGTAGCTCAGACTAGGGAATGTGTGCGACTTCCGCAGCAAGTTGGAACTTGCCAAAACGGTGCTCGTGAACCTATGCGAGTGCTGTGAAATCAAGATATCCTAAGAAAGAGTGCAGTGTGTTGCCCATGACTCAACAGACACAGGGTACCTCCCAGGGACCTATGGGCCTCGTTGTTGTTCAGCAGGCCACAGTTTGTGGAGGTACTCAGTGAACTTGGAACTAAAATGATGCTCACCCGAGGGGGATAGGAGTCCTGAAAAGGGTACATCCTTTAAAATAAAGCAGAACAGCGACTAAGAGCTCATGGAGAGAGCTGCATGCCTCCGTTTCTGCATGGCTACTCAGAGCCTTACCTCGAGGACAGGACAGATTTGAGATTCCCTTTAACTCTAGAGCATGGCAAGATGAGTCCCACCGCGGACTGTGAAGCACACTGTGTAGCCAGAGAAAACACATTTTCTTCCAAGACCAATGCGTACAATAGCCAGGGGTCTGTGAACAGCAGAGAATTAAAGGGAGCTTCAAGGCAGCCTGAATGGAGATATCAAAATGGATAAGGAAGTCTACTACCAACATGAGCCCATTTCCATAGGCAAAAACAGCATACATCCCTGTGGTGTCAAACAACTCAAAAGAGACACGGAGTACACACTGGTTCCTTCCCTGAATCAAATTCTCGAGGCAGGGTGTTCTGCATGTAGTGAACCGCCTCAACCAAGGAACGCCCTAGTTAGGCCTGGGGCCGGTGCCTCTTCAAAAGCCTGAAAAGCGTACTGGCGTTAAAATGCTGAAGATAAGCGACTACGGCCTCATGGAAACTGCTACACGCCCGGGTGCTACAGGAAAGACTGTGCTTTAGTTGCAATACGAACGCAACCGATTTTTTCCTGGAGGCAGGGTGACTTCAGGTAGGAGGTCCTGGAAGGAAGGTGAAGCGTAGTGTTTTTCTCAGTTCAGCTCAGACTAGGGAATGTGTGAGACTTCCACAGCAAGTTGGATCTTGCCGAAACAGTGCTCGTGAACCTGTGCGAGTGCTGTGAATCAAGATATCACAAGAAAGAGTGCAGTGTGTTGCCCATGATTCAGCAGACACAGAAGACCTCCGAGGGACCTATGGTCCACGTTGTTCTCAGCAGGGCTACAGAGGTGTGGAGGTAGGGATATTGGAACGAAAATGCTCCCTCGAGGGTCCTAGGAGTGCTGAAAAGGGTCCTTCCTTTAAAATAAAGCAGAACAGCGACTATGAGCTCATGGAAAGAGCTGCATGCCTCTCTTTCCCCATGGCTACTCAGGGCCTTACCTCGAGGCAAGGACTCGCGTTGAGGCTCCCTTTAGCTCTAGAGCATGGCATGATGAGTTCCGCCCAGGCCACTAAAGCTCCGTGTGTAGCCAAAGAAAACACATTTTCTTCCCAGACCAATGCCTACAATAGCCAGGGACCTGTCCACAGCAGAGAATTTCATGGAGCTTCAAGGCAACATGAATGGAGCTATCAAAAAGGATAAGGAAGTCTACTACCAACATGACCCCATTTCCATAGGCAAAAACAGCATACATCCCTGTGGTTTCACACAACTCAGAAGAGACACAGAGTACACACTGGTTGCTTCCCTGAATCAACTTCTCGATGTAGGGTGTTCTGCATGTAGTGAACCGCCTCAACCAAGGAACGCCCTAGCTAGGCCCCTAAACCCGTGCCTCTTCAAAAGCCTTCAGTGCTGTAGGAAAAACTGTGCTTTAGTTGCAATAGGAACGCAAGGCGTCTTTCTCCTGGAGGCAGGGTGACTTCAGCTAGGAGGTCCTGGATGGAAGGAGAAACCTAGTGTTTTTCTCAGTGCAGCCCAGACTAGGGAATGAGTGCGACTTCCACGGCATGTTGGAATTTATTAGAACGGTGCTCATGAATCTGTGCGAGTGCTGGGTAAATCAAGATGTCCCAAGAAAGAGTGCAGTGTGTTGCCCATGACTCAGCAGACCCAGAGGACCTCCGAGAGACCTATGGGCTTCGTTGTTTCTCAGCAAGCCAACAAGGTGTGGAAGTAGTCAGGGATCTTGGAACGAAAATGATGCTCCCCCGAGCGTCCTAGGAATGCTGAAAAGGGTACTTCCTTTAAAATAAAGCAGAACAGCGACTAAGAGCTCATGGAAAGAGCTGCCTGCCTCCCTTTCTGCATGGCTACTCAGGGCCTTACCTCAGGGCAAGGACTCAGGTTGAGATTCCCTTTAGCTCTAGAGCATGGCATGATGAGTTCCGCCCAGGCCACTAAAGCTCCGTGTGTAGCCAGAGAAAACACATTTTCTTCCCAGACCAATGCCTACAATAGCCAGGGGCCTGTCAACAGCAGAGAATTTCAGGGAGCTTCAAGGCAGCATGAATGGAGCTATCAAAATGGATAAGGAAGTCTACTACCAACATGCCCCCATTTCCATAGGCACAGGCAGCATACATCCCTCTGGTTTCTAACAAGACAAAAGAGACACAGCGTACCCACTAGTTCCTTCCCTGAATCAAAATCGCCTGGCAGGGTGTTCTGCATCTAGAGAACTGCCACAACCAAGGAACGCCCTAGCTAGGCCTGTGGGCCCGTGCCTCTTCAAAAGCTTGCAGTGCTATAGGAAAAATTGTGCTCTTGTTGCAATAGGAACGCAAGGCGTCATTCTCTTGCAGGCAGGGTGACTTCAGGTAGGAGGTCCTGGAAGGAAGGCGCAGCCTAGTGTTTTTCTCAGTGTAGCTCAGACTAGGGAATGTGTGCGACTTCCGCAGCAAGTTGGAACTTGCCCAAACGGTGCTCGTGAACCTATGCGAGTGCTGCAAAATCAAGATATCCTAAGAAAGAGTGCAGTGTGTTGCCCATGACTCAACAGACACAGGGTACCTCCCAGGGACCTATGGCCCTCGTTGTTGTTCAGCAGGCCACAGTTTGTGGAGGTACTCAGTGAACTTGGAACTAAAATGATGCTCACCCGAGGGGCCTAGGATTCCTGAAAAGGGTACATCCTTTAAAATAAAGCAGAACAGCGACTAAGAGCTCATGGAGAGAGCTGCATGCCTCCCTTTCTGCATGGCTACTCAGAGCCTTACCTCGAGGACAGGACAGATTTGAGATTCCCTTTAGCTCTAGAGCATGGCAAGATGAGTCCCACACCGGACTGTGAAGCACACTGTGTAGCCAGAGAAAACACATTTTCTTCCCAGACCAATGCCTACAATAGCCAGGGGCCTGTCAACAGCAGAGAATTCAGGGATCTTCAAGGCAGAATGAATGGAGCTTTCAAAATGAAAAAGCAAGTCTACTACCAACATGCCCCCATTTCCATAGGCACAAACAGCATACATCCCTGTGGTTTCAAAGAACTCAAAAGAGACACAGAGTACACATTGGTTCCTTCCCTGAATCACATTCTCGAGGCAGAGTGTTCTGCATGTGGTGAACGGCCTCATCCAAGTAACACCCTAGCTAGGCCTCTGGGCCCGTGTCTCTTCAAAAGCCTGCAGTGCTATAGGAAAAACTGTGCTTTAGTTGCAAAAGGAAAGCAAGCCGTCTTACTCCTGGAGGCAGGGTGACTTCAGGTAGGAGGTCCTGATTGGAAGGAGAAGCCTAGTGTTTTTCTCTGTGCAGCTCAGACTAGGGATTGAGTGCGATTTCCACGGCATGTTGGAACTTGCTTGAACGTTGCTCTTGAACCTGTGCGAGTGCTGTGAATCAAGATATCACAAGAAAGAGTGCAGTGTGTTGCCCATGACTCAGCAGACACAGAGGACCTCCGTGGGACCTATGGGCCTCGTTGTTGTTCAGCGGGCCTACAGGGGTGTGGAGGTACTCAGTGATCTTGGAACTAAAATGATGCTCACCCGAGGGGGATAGGAGTCCTGAAAAGGGTACTTCCTTTAAAATAAAGCCAAATAGCGACTAAGAGCACATGGAAAGAGCTGCATGCCTCCCTTTCTGCATGGCCACTCGGGGCCTCACCACGAGGCAAGGACAGATTTGAGATTCCCTTTAACTCTAGAGCATGGCAAGATGAGTCCCACCGCGGACTATGAAGCACACTGTGTAGCCAGAGAAAACACATTTTCTTCCCAGACCAATGGGTACAATAGCCAGGGGCCTGTGAACAGCAGAGAATTTCAGGGAGCTTCAAGGCAGCCTGAATGGAGCTATCAAAATGGATAAGGAAGTCTACTACCAACATGAGCCCATTTCCATAGGCAAAAACAGCATACATCCCTGTGGTGTCAAACAACTCAAAAGAGACACAGAGTACACACTGGTTCCTTCCCTGAATCAAATTCTCGAGGCAGGGTGTTCTGCATGTAGTGAACCGCCTCAACCAAGGAACGCCCTAGTTAGGCCTGGGGCCGGTGCCTCTTCAAAAGCCTGAAAAGCGTACTGGCGTTAAAATGCTGAAGATAAGCGACTACGGCCTCATGGAAATTGCTACACGCCCGGGTGCTACAGGAAAGACTGTGCTTTAGTTGCAATACGAACGCAACCGATTTTTTCCTGGAGGCAGGGTGACTTCAGGTAGGAGGTCCTGGAAGGAAGGTGAAGCCTAGTGTTTTTCTCAGTTCAGCTCAGACTAGGGAATGTGTGAGACTTCCACAGCAAGTTGGATCTTGCCAAAACAGTGTTCGTGAACCTGTGCGAGTGCTGTGAATCAAGATATCACAAGAAAGAGTGCAGTGTGTTGCCCATGATTCAGCAGACACAGAAGACCTCCGAGGGACCTATGGTCCACGTTGTTCTCAGCAGGGCTACAGAGGTGTGGAGGTAGTCAGGGATATTGGAACGAAAATGCTCCCTCGAGGGTCCTAGGAGTGCTGAAAAGGGTCCTTCCTTTAAAATAAAGCAGAACAGCGACTATGAGCTCATGGAAAGAGCTGCATGCCTCTCTTTCCCCATGGCTACTCAGGGCCTTACCTCGAGGCAAGGACTCGCGTTGAGGCTCCCTTTAGCTCTAGAGCATGGCATGATGAGTTCCGCCCAGGCCACTAAAGCTCCGTGTGTAGCCAGAGAAAACACATTTTCTTCCCAGACCAATGCCTACAATAGCCAGGGGCCTGTGAACAGCAGAGAATTTCAGGGAGCTTCAAGGCAACATGAATGGAGCTATCAAAATGGATAAGGAAGTCTACTACCAACATGACCCCATTTCCATAGGCAAAAACAGCATACATCCCTGTGGTTTCAAACAAGTCAAAAGAGACACAGAGTACACACTGGTTGCTTCCCTGAATCAACTTCTCGATGTAGGGTGTTCTGCATGTAGTGAACCGCCTCAACCAAGGAAGGCCCTACCTAGGCCCCTAAACCCGTGCCTCTTCAAAAGCCTTCAGTGCTGTAGGAAAAACTGTGCTTTAGTTGCAATAGGAACGCAAGGCGTCTTTCTCCTGGAGGCAGGGTGACTTCAGCTAGGAGGTCCTGGATGGAAGGAGAAACCTAGTGTTTTTCTCAGTGCAGCCCAGACTAGGGAATGAGTGCGACTTCCACGGCATGTTGGAATTTATTAGAACGGTGCTCATGAATCTGTGCGAGTGCTGGGTAAATCAAGATGTCCCAAGAAAGAGTGCAGTGTGTTGCCCATGACTCAGCAGACCCAGAGGACCTCCGAGAGACCTATGGGCTTCGTTGTTTCTCAGCAAGCCAACAAGGTGTGGAAGTAGTCAGGGATCTTGGAACGAAAATGATGCTCCCCCGAGCGTCCTAGGAATGCTGAAAAGGGTACTTCCTTTAAAATAAAGCAGAACAGCGACTAAGAGCTCATGGAAAGAGCTGCCTGCCTCCCTTTCTGCATGGCTACTCAGGGCCTTACCTCAGGGCAAGGACTCAGGTTGAGATTCCCTTTAGCTCTAGAGCATGGCATGATGAGTTCCCCCAGGCCACTAAAGCTCCGTGTGTAGCCAGAGACAACACATTTTCTTCCCAGACCAATGCCTACAATAGCCAGGGGCCTGTCCACAGCAGAGAATTTCAGGGAGCTTCAAGGCAGCATGAATGGAGCTATCAAAATGGATAAGGAAGTCTACTACCAACATGCCCCCATTTCCATAGGCACAGGCAGCATACATCCGTCTGGTTTCTAACAAGACAAAAGAGACACAGCGTACCCACTAGTTCCTTCCCTGAATCAAAATCGCCTGGCAGGGTGTTCTGCATCTAGAGAACTGCCACAACCAAGGAACGCCCTAGCTAGGCCTGTGGGCCCGTGCCTCTTCAAAAGCTTGCAGTGCTATAGGAAAAATTGTGCTCTTGTTGCAATAGGAACGCAAGGCGTCATTCTCTTGCAGGCAGGGTGACTTCAGGTAGGAGGTCCTGGAAGGAAGGCGCAGCCTAGTGTTTTTCTCAGTGTAGCTCAGACTAGGGAATGTGTGCGACTTCCGCAGCAAGTTGGAACTTGCCCAAACGGTGCTCGTGAACCTATGCGAGTGCTGTGAAATCAAGATATCCTAAGAAAGAGTGCAGTGTGTTGCCCATGACTCAACAGACACAGGGGACCTCCCAGGGACCTATGGGCCTCGTTGTTGTTCAGCAGGCCACAGTTTGTGGAGGTACTCAGTGAACTTGGAAGTACAATGATGCTCACCCGAGGGGCCTAGGATTCCTGAAAAGGGTACATCCTTTAAAATAAAGCAGAACAGCGACTAAGAGCTCATGGAGAGAGCTGCATGCCTCCCTTTCTGCATGGCTACTCAGAGCCTTACCTCGAGGACAGGACAGATTTGAGATTCCCTTTAGCTCTAGAGCATGGCAAGATGAGTCCCACACCGGACTGTGAAGCACACTGTGTAGCCAGAGAAAACACATTTTCTTCCCAGACCAATGCCTACAATAGCCAGGGGCCTGTCAACAGCAGAGAATTCAGGGATCTTCAAGGCAGAATGAATGGAGCTTTCAAAATGAAAAAGCAAGTCTACTTCCAACATGCCCCCATTTCCATAGGCACAAACAGCATACATCCCTGTGGTTTCAAAGAACTCAAAAGAGACACAGAGTACACATTGGTTCCTTCCCTGAATCACATTCTCGAGGCAGAGTGTTCTGCATGTGGTGAACGGCCTCATCCAAGTAACACCCTAGCTAGGCCTCTGGGCCCGTGTCTCTTCAAAAGCCTGCAGTGCTATAGGAAAAACTGTGCTTTAGTTGCAAAAGGAAAGCAAGCCGTCTTACTCCTGGAGGCAGGGTGACTTCAGGTAGGAGGTCCTGATTGGAAGGAGAAGCCTAGTGTTTTTCTCTGTGCAGCTCAGACTAGGGATTGAGTGCGATTTCCACGGCATGTTGGAACTTGCTTGAACGTTGCTCTTGAACCTGTGCGAGTGCTGTGAATCAAGATATCACAAGAAAGATTGCAGTGTGTTGCCCATGACTCAGCAGACACAGAGGACCTCCGTGGGACCTATGGGCCTCGTTGTTGTTCAGCGGGCCTACAGGGGTGTGGAGGTACTCAGTGATCTTGGAACTAAAATGATGCTCACCCGAGGGGGATAGGAGTCCTGAAAAGGGTACTTCCTTTAAAATAAATCAAAATAGCGACTAAGAGCACATGGAAAGAGCTGCATGCCTCCCTTTCTGCATGGCCACTCGGGGCCTCACCACGAGGCAAGGACAGATTTGAGATTCCCTTTAACTCTAGAGCATGGCAAGATGAGTCCCACCGCGGACTATGAAGCACACTGTGTAGCCAGAGAAAACACATTTTCTTCCCAGACCAATGGGTACAATAGCCAGGGGCCTGTGAACAGCAGAGAATTTCAGGGAGCTTCAAGGCAGCCTGAATGGAGCTATCAAAATGGATAAGGAAGTCTACTACCAACATGAGCCCATTTCCATAGGCAAAAACAGCATACATCCCTGTGGTGTCAAACAACTCAAAAGAGACACAGAGTACACACTGGTTCCTTCCCTGAATCAAATTCTCGAGGCAGGGTGTTCTGCATGTAGTGAACCGCCTCAACCAAGGAACGCCCTAGTTAGGCCTGGGGCCGGTGCCTCTTCAAAAGCCTGAAAAGCGTACTGGCGTTAAAATGCTGAAGATAAGCGACTACGGCCTCATGGAAATTGCTACACGCCCGGGTGCTACAGGAAAGACTGTGCTTTAGTTGCAATACGAACGCAACCGATTTTTTCCTGGAGGCAGGGTGACTTCAGGTAGGAGGTCCTGGAAGGAAGGTGAAGCCTAGTGTTTTTCTCAGTTCAGCTCAGACTAGGGAATGTGTGAGACTTCCACAGCAAGTTGGATCTTGCCAAAACAGTGCTCGTGAACCTGTGCGAGTGCTGTGAATCAAGATATCACAAGAAAGAGTGCAGTGTGTTGCCCATGATTCAGCAGACACAGAAGACCTCCGAGGGACCTATGGTCCACGTTGTTCTCAGCAGGGCTACAGAGGTGTGGAGGTAGTCAGGGATATTGGAACGAAAATGCTCCCTCGAGGGTCCTAGGAGTGCTGAAAAGGGTCCTTCCTTTAAAATAAAGCAGAACAGCGACTATGAGCTCATGGAAAGAGCTGCATGCCTCTCTTTCCCCATGGCTACTCAGGGCCTTACCTCGAGGCAAGGACTCGCGTTGAGGCTCCCTTTAGCTCTAGAGCATGGCATGATGAGTTCCGCCCAGGCCACTAAAGCTCCGTGTGTAGCCAGAGAAAACACATTTTCTTCCCAGACCAATGCCTACAATAGCCAGGGGCCTGTGAACAGCAGAGAATTTCAGGGAGCTTCAAGGCAACATGAATGGAGCTATCAAAATGGATAAGGAAGTCTACTACCAACATGACCCCATTTCCATAGGCAAAAACAGCATACATCCCTGTGGTTTCAAACAAGTCAAAAGAGACACAGAGTACACACTGGTTGCTTCCCTGAATCAACTTCTCGATGTAGGGTGTTCTGCATGTAGTGAACCGCCTCAACCAAGGAAGGCCCTACCTAGGCCCCTAAACCCGTGCCTCTTCAAAAGCCTTCAGTGCTGTAGGAAAAACTGTGCTTTAGTTGCAATAGGAACGCAAGGCGTCTTTCTCCTGGAGGCAGGGTGACTTCAGCTAGGAGGTCCTGGATGGAAGGAGAAACCTAGTGTTTTTCTCAGTGCAGCCCAGACTAGGGAATGAGTGCGACTTCCACGGCATGTTGGAATTTATTAGAACGGTGCTCATGAATCTGTGCGAGTGCTGGGTAAATCAAGATGTCCCAAGAAAGAGTGCAGTGTGTTGCCCAAGACTCAGCAGACCCAGAGGACCTCCGAGAGACCTATGGGCTTCGTTGTTTCTCAGCAAGCCAACAAGGTGTGGAAGTAGTCAGGGATCTTGGAACGAAAATGATGCTCCCCCGAGCGTCCTAGGAATGCTGAAAAGGGTACTTCCTTTAAAATAAAGCAGAACAGCGACTAAGAGCTCATGGAAAGAGCTGCCTGCCTCCCTTTCTGCATGGCTACTCAGGGCCTTACCTCAGGGCAAGGACTCAGGTTGAGATTCCCTTTAGCTCTAGAGCATGGCATGATGAGTTCCCCCAGGCCACTAAAGCTCCGTGTGTAGCCAGAGACAACACATTTTCTTCCCAGACCAATGCCTACAATAGCCAGGGGCCTGTCCACAGCAGAGAATTTCAGGGAGCTTCAAGGCAGCATGAATGGAGCTATCAAAATGGATAAGGAAGTCTACTACCAACATGCCCCCATTTCCATAGGCACAGGCAGCATACATCCGTCTGGTTTCTAACAAGACAAAAGAGACACAGCGTACCCACTAGTTCCTTCCCTGAATCAAAATCGCCTGGCAGGGTGTTCTGCATCTAGAGAACTGCCACAACCAAGGAACGCCCTAGCTAGGCCTGTGGGCCCGTGCCTCTTCAAAAGCTTGCAGTGCTATAGGAAAAATTGTGCTCTTGTTGCAATAGGAACGCAAGGCGTCATTCTCTTGCAGGCAGGGTGACTTCAGGTAGGAGGTCCTGGAAGGAAGGCGCAGCCTAGTGTTTTTCTCAGTGTAGCTCAGACTAGGGAATGTGTGCGACTTCCGCAGCAAGTTGGAACTTGCCCAAACGGTGCTCGTGAACCTATGCGAGTGCTGTGAAATCAAGATATCCTAAGAAAGAGTGCAGTGTGTTGCCCATGACTCAACAGACACAGGGGACCTCCCAGGGACCTATGGGCCTCGTTGTTGTTCAGCAGGCCACAGTTTGTGGAGGTACTCAGTGAACTTGGAAGTACAATGATGCTCACCCGAGGGGCCTAGGATTCCTGAAAAGGGTACATCCTTTAAAATAAAGCAGAACAGCGACTAAGAGCTCATGGAGAGAGCTGCATGCCTCCCTTTCTGCATGGCTACTCAGAGCCTTACCTCGAGGACAGGACAGATTTGAGATTCCCTTTAGCTCTAGAGCATGGCAAGATGAGTCCCACACCGGACTGTGAAGCACACTGTGTAGCCAGAGAAAACACATTTTCTTCCCAGACCAATGCCTACAATAGCCAGGGGCCTGTCAACAGCAGAGAATTCAGGGATCTTCAAGGCAGAATGAATGGAGCTTTCAAAATGAAAAAGCAAGTCTACTTCCAACATGCCCCCATTTCCATAGGCACAAACAGCATACATCCCTGTGGTTTCAAAGAACTCAAAAGAGACACAGAGTACACATTGGTTCCTTCCCTGAATCACATTCTCGAGGCAGAGTGTTCTGCATGTGGTGAACGGCCTCATCCAAGTAACACCCTAGCTAGGCCTCTGGGCCCGTGTCTCTTCAAAAGCCTGCAGTGCTATAGGAAAAACTGTGCTTTAGTTGCAAAAGGAAAGCAAGCCGTCTTACTCCTGGAGGCAGGGTGACTTCAGGTAGGAGGTCCTGATTGGAAGGAGAAGCCTAGTGTTTTTCTCTGTGCAGCTCAGACTAGGGATTGAGTGCGATTTCCACGGCATGTTGGAACTTGCTTGAACGTTGCTCTTGAACCTGTGCGAGTGCTGTGAATCAAGATATCACAAGAAAGATTGCAGTGTGTTGCCCATGACTCAGCAGACACAGAGGACCTCCGTGGGACCTATGGGCCTCGTTGTTGTTCAGCGGGCCTACAGGGGTGTGGAGGTACTCAGTGATCTTGGAACTAAAATGATGCTCACCCGAGGGGGATAGGAGTCCTGAAAAGGGTACTTCCTTTAAAATAAATCAAAATAGCGACTAAGAGCACATGGAAAGAGCTGCATGCCTCCCTTTCTGCATGGCCACTCGGGGCCTCACCACGAGGCAAGGACAGATTTGAGATTCCCTTTAACTCTAGAGCATGGCAAGATGAGTCCCACCGCGGACTATGAAGCACACTGTGTAGCCAGAGAAAACACATTTTCTTCCCAGACCAATGGGTACAATAGCCAGGGGCCTGTGAACAGCAGAGAATTTCAGGGAGCTTCAAGGCAGCCTGAATGGAGCTATCAAAATGGATAAGGAAGTCTACTACCAACATGAGCCCATTTCCATAGGCAAAAACAGCATACATCCCTGTGGTGTCAAACAACTCAAAAGAGACACAGAGTACACACTGGTTCCTTCCCTGAATCAAATTCTCGAGGCAGGGTGTTCTGCATGTAGTGAACCGCCTCAACCAAGGAACGCCCTAGTTAGGCCTGGGGCCGGTGCCTCTTCAAAAGCCTGAAAAGCGTACTGGCGTTAAAATGCTGAAGATAAGCGACTACGGCCTCATGGAAATTGCTACACGCCCGGGTGCTACAGGAAAGACTGTGCTTTAGTTGCAATACGAACGCAACCGATTTTTTCCTGGAGGCAGGGTGACTTCAGGTAGGAGGTCCTGGAAGGAAGGTGAAGCCTAGTGTTTTTCTCAGTTCAGCTCAGACTAGGGAATGTGTGAGACTTCCACAGCAAGTTGGATCTTGCCAAAACAGTGCTCGTGAACCTGTGCGAGTGCTGTGAATCAAGATATCACAAGAAAGAGTGCAGTGTGTTGCCCATGATTCAGCAGACACAGAAGACCTCCGAGGGACCTATGGTCCACGTTGTTCTCAGCAGGGCTACAGAGGTGTGGAGGTAGTCAGGGATATTGGAACGAAAATGCTCCCTCGAGGGTCCTAGGAGTGCTGAAAAGGGTCCTTCCTTTAAAATAAAGCAGAACAGCGACTATGAGCTCATGGAAAGAGCTGCATGCCTCTCTTTCCCCATGGCTACTCAGGGCCTTACCTCGAGGCAAGGACTCGCGTTGAGGCTCCCTTTAGCTCTAGAGCATGGCATGATGAGTTCCGCCCAGGCCACTAAAGCTCCGTGTGTAGCCAGAGAAAACACATTTTCTTCCCAGACCAATGCCTACAATAGCCAGGGGCCTGTCCACAGCAGAGAATTTCATGGAGCTTCAAGGCAACATGAATGGAGCTATCAAAATGGATAAGGAAGTCTACTACCAACATGACCCCATTTCCATTGGCAAAAACAGCATACATCCCTGTGGTTTCAAACAAGTCAAAAGAGACACAGAGTACACACTGGTTGCTTCCCTGAATCAACTTCTCGATGTAGGGTGTTCTGCATGTAGTGAACCGCGTCAACCAAGGAAGGCCCTACCTAGGCCCCTAAACCCGTGCCTCTTCAAAAGCCTTCAGTGCTGTAGGAAAAACTGTGCTTTAGTTGCAATAGGAACGCAAGGCGTCTTTCTCCTGGAGGCAGGGTGACTTCAGCTAGGAGGTCCTGGATGGAAGAAGCCTAGTGTTTTTCTCAGTGCAGCCCAGACTAGGGAATGAGTGCGACTTCCACGGCATGTTGGAATTTATTAGAACGGTGCTCATGAATCTGTGCGAGTGTGGGTAAATCAAGATGTCCCAAGAAAGAGTGCAGTGTGTTGCCCATGACTCAGCAGACCCAGAGGACCTCCGAGAGACCTATGGGCTTCGTTGTTTCTCAGCAAGCCAACAAGGTGTGGAAGTAGTCAGGGATCTTGGAACGAAAATGATGCTCCCCCGAGCGTCCTAGGAATGCTGAAAAGGTTACTTCCTTTCAAATAAAGCAGAACAGCGACTAAGAGCTCATGGAAAGAGCTGCCTGCCTCCCTTTCTGCATGGCTACTCAGGGCCTTACCTCAGGGCAAGGACTCAGGTTGAGATTCCCTTTAGCTCTAGAGCATGGCATGATGAGTTCCGCCCAGGCCACTAAAGCTCCGTGTGTAGCCAGAGACAACACATTTTCTTCCCAGACCAATGCCTACAATAGCCAGGGGCCTGTCAACAGCAGAGAATTTCAGGGAGCTTCAAGGCAGCATGAATGGAGCTATCAAAATGGATAAGGAAGTCTACTACCAACATGCCCCCATTTCCATAGGCACAGGCAGCATACATCCCTCTGGTTTCTAACAAGACAAAAGAGACACAGCGTACCCACTAGTTCCTTCCCTGAATCAAAATCGCCTGGCAGGGTGTTCTGCATCTAGAGAACTGCCACAACCAAGGAACGCCCTAGCTAGGCCTGTGGGCCCGTGCCTCTTCAAAAGCTTGCAGTGCTATAGGAAAAATTGTGCTCTTGTTGCAATAGGAACGCAAGGCGTCATTCTCTTGCAGGCAGGGTGACTTCAGGTAGGAGGTCCTGGAAGGAAGGCGCAGCCTAGTGTTTTTCTCAGTGTAGCTCAGACGAGGGAATGTGTGCGACTTCCGCAGCAAGTTGGAACTTGCCAAAACGGTGCTCGTGAACCTATGCGAGTGCTGTGAAATCAAGATATCCTAAGAAAGAGTGCAGTGTGTTGCCCATGACTCAACAGACACAGGGGACCTCCCAGGGACCTATGGCCCTCGTTGTTGTTCAGCAGGCCACAGTTTGTGGAGGTACTCAGTGAACTTGGAACTAAAATGATGCTCACCCGAGGGGCCTAGGATTCCTGAAAAGGGTACATCCTTTAAAATAAAGCAGAACAGCGACTAAGAGCTCATGGAGAGAGCTGCATGCCTCCCTTTCTGCATGGCTACTCAGAGCCTTACCTCGAGGACAGGACAGATTTGAGATTCCCTTTAGCTCTAGAGCATGGCAAGATGAGTCCCACACCGGACTGTGAAGCACACTGTGTAGCCAGAGAAAACACATTTTCTTCCCAGACCAATGCCTACAATAGCCAGGGGCCTGTCAACAGCAGAGAATTCAGGGATCTTCAAGGCAGAATGAATGGAGCTTTCAAAATGAAAAAGCAAGTCTACTACCAACATGCCCCCATTTCCATAGGCACAAACAGCATACATCCCTGTGGTTTCAAAGAACTCAAAAGAGACACAGAGTACACATTGGTTCCTTCCCTGAATCACATTCTCGAGGCAGAGTGTTCTGCATGTGGTGAACGGCCTCATCCAAGTAACACCCTAGCTAGGCCTCTGGGCCCGTGTCTCTTCAAAAGCCTGCAGTGCTATAGGAAAAACTGTGCTTTAGTTGCAAAAGGAAAGCAAGCCGTCTTACTCCTGGAGGCAGGGTGACTTCAGGTAGGAGGTCCTGATTGGAAGGAGAAGCCTAGTGTTTTTCTCTGTGCAGCTCAGACTAGGGATTGAGTGCGATTTCCACGGCATGTTGGAACTTGCTTGAACGTTGCTCTTGAACCTGTGCGAGTGCTGTGAATCAAGATATCACAAGAAAGAGTGCAGTGTGTTGCCCATGACTCAGCAGACACAGAGGACCTCCGTGGGACCTATGGGCCTCGTTGTTGTTCAGCGGGCCTACAGGGGTGTGGAGGTACTCAGTGATCTTGGAACTAAAATGATGCTCACCCGAGGGGGATAGGAGTCCTGAAAAGGGTACTTCCTTTAAAATAAAGCCAAATAGCGACTAAGAGCACATGGAAAGAGCTGCATGCCTCCCTTTCTGCATGGCCACTCGGGGCCTCACCACGAGGCAAGGACAGATTTGAGATTCCCTTTAACTCTAGAGCATGGCAAGATGAGTCCCACCGCGGACTATGAAGCACACTGTGTAGCCAGAGAAAACACATTTTCTTCCCAGACCAAGGCGTACAATAGCCAGGGGCCTGTGAACAGCAGAGAATTTCAGGGAGCTTCAAGGCAGCCTGAATGGAGCTATCAAAATGGATAAGGAAGTCTACTACCAACATGAGCCCATTTCCATAGGCAAAAACAGCATACATCCCTGTGGTGTCAAACAACTCAAAAGAGACACAGAGTACACACTGGTTCCTTCCCTGAATCAAATTCTCGAGGCAGGGTGTTCTGCATGTAGTGAACCGCCTCAACCAAGGAACGCCCTAGTTAGGCCTGGGGCCGGTGCCTCTTCAAAAGCCTGAAAAGCGTACTGGCGTTAAAATGCTGAAGATAAGCGACTACGGCCTCATGGAAATTGCTACACGCCCGGGTGCTACAGGAAAGACTGTGCTTTAGTTGCAATACGAACGCAACCGATTTTTTCCTGGAGGCAGGGTGACTTCAGGTAGGAGGTCCTGGAAGGAAGGTGAAGCCTAGTGTTTTTCTCAGTTCAGCTCAGACTAGGGAATGTGTGAGACTTCCACAGCAAGTTGGATCTTGCCAAAACAGTGCTCGTGAACCTGTGCGAGTGCTGTGAACCAAGATATCACAAGAAAGAGTGCAGTGTGTTGCCCATGATTCAGCAGACACAGAAGACCTCCGAGGGACCTATGGTCCACGTTGTTCTCAGCAGGGCTACAGAGGTGTGGAGGTAGTCAGGGATATTGGAACGAAAATGCTCCCTCGAGGGTCCTAGGAGTGCTGAAAAGGGTCCTTCCTTTAAAATAAAGCAGAACAGCGACTATGAGCTCATGGAAAGAGCTGCATGCCTCTCTTTCCCCATGGCTACTCAGGGCCTTACCTCGAGGCAAGGACTCGCGTTGAGGCTCCCTTTAGCTCTAGAGCATGGCATGATGAGTTCCGCCCAGGCCACTAAAGCTCCGTGTGTAGCCAGAGAAAACACATTTTCTTCCCAGACCAATGCCTACAATAGCCAGGGGCCTGTGAACAGCAGAGAATTTCAGGGAGCTTCAAGGCAACATGAATGGAGCTATCAAAATGGATAAGGAAGTCTACTACCAACATGACCCCATTTCCATAGGCAAAAACAGCATACATCCCTGTGGTTTCAAACAAGTCAAAAGAGACACAGAGTACACACTGGTTGCTTCCCTGAATCAACTTCTCGATGTAGGGTGTTCTGCATGTAGTGAACCGCCTCAACCAAGGAAGGCCCTACCTAGGCCCCTAAACCCGTGCCTCTTCAAAAGCCTTCAGTGCTGTAGGAAAAACTGTGCTTTAGTTGCAATAGGAACGCAAGGCGTCTTTCTCCTGGAGGCAGGGTGACTTCAGCTAGGAGGTCCTGGATGGAAGGAGAAGCCTAGTGTTTTTCTCAGTGCAGCCCAGACTAGGGAATGAGTGCGACTTCCACGGCATGTTGGAATTTATTAGAACGGTGCTCATGAATCTGTGCGAGTGTGGGTAAATCAAGATGTCCCAAGAAAGAGTGCAGTGTGTTGCCCATGACTCAGCAGACCCAGAGGACCTCCGAGAGACCTATGGGCTTCGTTGTTTCTCAGCAAGCCAACAAGGTGTGGAAGTAGTCAGGGATCTTGGAACGAAAATGATGCTCCCCCGAGCGTCCTAGGAATGCTGAAAAGGGTACTTCCTTTAAAATAAAGCAGAACAGCGACTAAGAGCTCATGGAAAGAGCTGCATGCCTCCCTTTCTGCATGGCTACTCAGGGCCTTACCTCAGGGCAAGGACTCAGGTTGAGATTCCCTTTAGCTATAGAGCATGGCATGATGAGTTCCGCCCAGGCCACTAAAGCTCCGTGTGTAGCCAGAGACAACACATTTTCTTCCCAGACCAATGCCTACAATAGCCAAGGGCCTGTCAACAGCAGAGAATTTCAGGGAGCTTCAAGGCAGCATGAATGGAGCTATCAAAATGGATAAGGAAGTCTACTACCAACATGCCCCCATTTCCATAGGCACAGGCAGCATACATCCCTCTGGTTTCTAACAAGACAAAAGAGACACAGCGTACCCACTAGTTCCTTCCCTGAATCAAAATCGCCTGGCAGGGTGTTCTGCATCTAGAGAACTGCCACAACCAAGGAACGCCCTAGCTAGGCCTGTGGGCCCGTGCCTCTTCAAAAGCTTGCAGTGCTACAGGAAAAATTGTGCTCTTGTTGCAATAGGAACGCAAGGCGTCATTCTCTTGCAGGCAGGGTGACTTCAGGTAGGAGGTCCTGGAAGGAAGGCGCAGCCTAGTGTTTTTCTCAGTGTAGCTCAGACTAGGGAATGTGTGCGACTTCCGCAGCAAGTTGGAACTTGCCAAAACGGTGCTCGTGAACCTATGCGAGTGCTGTGAAATCAAGATATCCTAAGAAAGAGTGCAGTGTGTTGCCCATGACTCAACAGACACAGGGTACCTCCCAGGGACCTATGGGCCTCGTTGTTGTTCAGCAGGCCACAGTTTGTGGAGGTACTCAGTGAACTTGGAACTAAAATGATGCTCACCCGAGGGGGATAGGAGTCCTGAAAAGGGTACTTCCTTTAAAATAAATCAAAATAGGGACTAAGAGCTCATGGAGAGAGCTGCATGCCTCCGTTTCTGCATGGCTACTCAGAGCCTTACCTCGAGGACAGGACAGATTTGAGATTCCCTTTAACTCTAGAGCATGGCAAGATGAGTCCCACCGCGGACTGTGAAGCACACTGTGTAGCCAGAGAAAACACATTTTCTTCCAAGACCAATGCGTACAATAGCCAGGGGTCTGTGAACAGCAGAGAATTAAAGGGAGCTTCAAGGCAGCCTGAATGGAGATATCAAAATGGATAAGGAAGTCTACTACCAACATGAGCCCATTTCCATAGGCAAAAACAGCATACATCCCTGTGGTGTCAAACAACTCAAAAGAGACACGGAGTACACACTGGTTCCTTCCCTGAATCAAATTCTCGAGGCAGGGTGTTCTGCATGTAGTGAACCGCCTCAACCAAGGAACGCCCTAGTTAGGCCTGGGGCCGGTGCCTCTTCAAAAGCCTGAAAAGCGTACTGGCGTTAAAATGCTGAAGATAAGCGACTACGGCCTCATGGAAACTGCTACACGCCCGGGTGCTACAGGAAAGACTGTGCTTTAGTTGCAATACGAACGCAACCGATTTTTTCCTGGAGGCAGGGTGACTTCAGGTAGGAGGTCCTGGAAGGAAGGTGAAGCGTAGTGTTTTTCTCAGTTCAGCTCAGACTAGGGAATGTGTGAGACTTCCACAGCAAGTTGGATCTTGCCGAAACAGTGCTCGTGAACCTGTGCGAGTGCTGTGAATCAAGATATCACAAGAAAGAGTGCAGTGTGTTGCCCATGATTCAGCAGACACAGAAGACCTCCGAGGGACCTATGGTCCACGTTGTTCTCAGCAGGGCTACAGAGGTGTGGAGGTAGGGATATTGGAACGAAAATGCTCCCTCGAGGGTCCTAGGAGTGCTGAAAAGGGTCCTTCCTTTAAAATAAAGCAGAACAGCGACTATGAGCTCATGGAAAGAGCTGCATGCCTCTCTTTCCCCATGGCTACTCAGGGCCTTACCTCGAGGCAAGGACTCGCGTTGAGGCTCCCTTTAGCTCTAGAGCATGGCATGATGAGTTCCGCCCAGGCCACTAAAGCTCCGTGTGTAGCCAAAGAAAACACATTTTCTTCCCAGACCAATGCCTACAATAGCCAGGGACCTGTCCACAGCAGAGAATTTCATGGAGCTTCAAGGCAACATGAATGGAGCTATCAAAAAGGATAAGGAAGTCTACTACCAACATGACCCCATTTCCATAGGCAAAAACATCATACATCCCTGTGGTTTCACACAACTCAGAAGAGACACAGAGTACACACTGGTTGCTTCCCTGAATCAACTTCTCGATGTAGGGTGTTCTGCATGTAGTGAACCGCCTCAACCAAGGAACGCCCTAGCTAGGCCCCTAAACCCGTGCCTCTTCAAAAGCCTTCAGTGCTGTAGGAAAAACTGTGCTTTAGTTGCAATAGGAACGCAAGGCGTCTTTCTCCTGGAGGCAGGGTGACTTCAGCTAGGAGGTCCTGGATGGAAGGAGAAACCTAGTGTTTTTCTCAGTGCAGCCCAGACTAGGGAATGAGTGCGACTTCCACGGCATGTTGGAATTTATTAGAACGGTGCTCATGAATCTGTGCGAGTGCTGGGTAAATCAAGATGTCCCAAGAAAGAGTGCAGTGTGTTGCCCATGACTCAGCAGACCCAGAGGACCTCCGAGAGACCTATGGGCTTCGTTGTTTCTCAGCAAGCCAACAAGGTGTGGAAGTAGTCAGGGATCTTGGAACGAAAATGATGCTCCCCCGAGCGTCCTAGGAATGCTGAAAAGGGTACTTCCTTTAAAATAAAGCAGAACAGCGACTAAGAGCTCATGGAAAGAGCTGCCTGCCTCCCTTTCTGCATGGCTACTCAGGGCCTTACCTCAGGGCAAGGACTCAGGTTGAGATTCCCTTTAGCTCTAGAGCATGGCATGATGAGTTCCGCCCAGGCCACTAAAGCTCCGTGTGTAGCCAGAGACAACACATTTTCTTCCCAGACCAATGCCTACAATAGCCAGGGGCCTGTCCACAGCAGAGAATTTCAGGGAGCTTCAAGGCAGCATGAATGGAGCTATCAAAATGGATAAGGAAGTCTACTACCAACATGCCCCCATTTCCATAGGCACAGGCAGCATACATCCGTCTGGTTTCTAACAAGACAAAAGAGACACAGCGTACCCACTAGTTCCTTCCCTGAATCAAAATCGCCTGGCAGGGTGTTCTGCATCTAGAGAACTGCCACAACCAAGGAACGCCCTAGCTAGGCCTGTGGGCCCGTGCCTCTTCAAAAGCTTGCAGTGCTATAGGAAAAATTGTGCTCTTGTTGCAATAGGAACGCAAGGCGTCATTCTCTTGCAGGCAGGGTGACTTCAGGTAGGAGGTCCTGGAAGGAAGGCGCAGCCTAGTGTTTTTCTCAGTGTAGCTCAGACTAGGGAATGTGTACGACTTCCGCAGCAAGTTGGAACTTGCCCAAACGGTGCTCGTGAACCTATGCGAGTGCTGTGAAATCAAGATATCCTAAGAAAGAGTGCAGTGTGTTGCCCATGACTCAACAGACACAGGGGACCTCCCAGGGACCTATGGGCCTCGTTGTTGTTCAGCAGGCCACAGTTTGTGGAGGTACTCAGTGAACTTGGAAGTACAATGATGCTCACCCGAGGGGCCTAGGATTCCTGAAAAGGGTACATCCTTTAAAATAAAGCAGAACAGCGACTAAGAGCTCATGGAGAGAGCTGCATGCCTCCCTTTCTGCATGGCTACTCAGAGCCTTACCTCGAGGACAGGACAGATTTGAGATTCCCTTTAGCTCTAGAGCATGGCAAGATGAGTCCCACACCGGACTGTGAAGCACACTGTGTAGCCAGAGAAAACACATTTTCTTCCCAGACCAATGCCTACAATAGCCAGGGGCCTGTCAACAGCAGAGAATTCAGGGATTTCAAGGCAGAATGAATGGAGCTTTCAAAATGAAAAAGCAAGTCTACTTCCAACATGCCCCCATTTCCATAGGCACAAACAGCATACATCCCTGTGGTTTCAAAGAACTCAAAAGAGACACAGAGTACACATTGGTTCCTTCCCTGAATCACATTCTCGAGGCAGAGTGTTCTGCATGTGGTGAACGGCCTCATCCAAGTAACACCCTAGCTAGGCCTCTGGGCCCGTGTCTCTTCAAAAGCCTGCAGTGCTATAGGAAAAACTGTGCTTTAGTTGCAAAAGGAAAGCAAGCCGTCTTACTCCTGGAGGCAGGGTGACTTCAGGTAGGAGGTCCTGATTGGAAGGAGAAGCCTAGTGTTTTTCTCTGTGCAGCTCAGACTAGGGATTGAGTGCGATTTCCACGGCATGTTGGAACTTGCTTGAACGTTGCTCTTGAACCTGTGCGAGTGCTGTGAATCAAGATATCACAAGAAAGATTGCAGTGTGTTGCCCATGACTCAGCAGACACAGAGGAACTCCGTGGGACCTATGGGCCTCGTTGTTGTTCAGCGGGCCTACAGGGGTGTGGAGGTACTCAGTGATCTTGGAACTAAAATGATGCTCACCCGAGGGGGATAGGAGTCCTGAAAAGGGTACTTCCTTTAAAATAAATCAAAATAGCGACTAAGAGCACATGGAAAGAGCTGCATGCCTCCCTTTCTGCATGGCCACTCGGGGCCTCACCACGAGGCAAGGACAGATTTGAGATTCCCTTTAACTCTAGAGCATGGCAAGATGAGTCCCACCGCGGACTATGAAGCACACTGTGTAGCCAGAGAAAACACATTTTCTTCCCAGACCAATGGGTACAATAGCCAGGGGCCTGTGAACAGCAGAGAATTTCAGGGAGCTTCAAGGCAGCCTGAATGGAGCTATCAAAATGGATAAGGAAGTCTACTACCAACATGAGCCCATTTCCATAGGCAAAAACAGCATACATCCCTGTGGTGTCAAACAACTCAAAAGAGACACAGAGTACACACTGGTTCCTTCCCTGAATCAAATTCTCGAGGCAGGGTGTTCTGCATGTAGTGAACCGCCTCAACCAAGGAACGCCCTAGTTAGGCCTGGGGCCGGTGCCTCTTCAAAAGCCTGAAAAGCGTACTGGCGTTAAAATGCTGAAGATAAGCGACTACGGCCTCATGGAAATTGCTACACGCCCGGGTGCTACAGGAAAGACTGTGCTTTAGTTGCAATACGAACGCAACCGATTTTTTCCTGGAGGCAGGGTGACTTCAGGTAGGAGGTCCTGGAAGGAAGGTGAAGCCTAGTGTTTTTCTCAGTTCAGCTCAGACTAGGGAATGTGTGAGACTTCCACAGCAAGTTGGATCTTGCCAAAACAGTGCTCGTGAACCTGTGCGAGTGCTGTGAATCAAGATATCACAAGAAAGAGTGCAGTGTGTTGCCCATGATTCAGCAGACACAGAAGACCTCCGAGGGACCTATGGTCCACGTTGTTCTCAGCAGGGCTACAGAGGTGTGGAGGTAGTCAGGGATATTGGAACGAAAATGCTCCCTCGAGGGTCCTAGGAGTGCTGAAAAGGGTCCTTCCTTTAAAATAAAGCAGAACAGCGACTATGAGCTCATGGAAAGAGCTGCATGCCTCTCTTTCCCCATGGCTACTCAGGGCCTTACCTCGAGGCAAGGACTCGCGTTGAGGCTCCCTTTAGCTCTAGAGCATGGCATGATGAGTTCCGCCCAGGCCACTAAAGCTCCGTGTGTAGCCAGAGAAAACACATTTTCTTCCCAGACCAATGCCTACAATAGCCAGGGGCCTGTCCACAGCAGAGAATTTCATGGAGCTTCAAGGCAACATGAATGGAGCTATCAAAATGGATAAGGAAGTCTACTACCAACATGACCCCATTTCCATAGGCAAAAACAGCATACATCCCTGTGGTTTCAAACAAGTCAAAAGAGACACAGAGTACACACTGGTTGCTTCCCTGAATCAACTTCTCGATGTAGGGTGTTCTGCATGTAGTGAACCGCCTCAACCAAGGAAGGCCCTACCTAGGCCCCTAAACCCGTGCCTCTTCAAAAGCCTTCAGTGCTGTAGGAAAAACTGTGCTTTAGTTGCAATAGGAACGCAAGGCGTCTTTCTCCTGGAGGCAGGGTGACTTCAGCTAGGAGGTCCTGGATGGAAGGAGAAGCCTAGTGTTTTTCTCAGTGCAGCCCAGACTAGGGAATGAGTGCGACTTCCACGGCATGTTGGAATTTATTAGAACGGTGCTCATGAATCTGTGCGAGTGTGGGTAAATCAAGATGTCCCAAGAAAGAGTGCAGTGTGTTGCCCATGACTCAGCAGACCCAGAGGACCTCCGAGAGACCTATGGGCTTCGTTGTTTCTCAGCAAGCCAACAAGGTGTGGAAGTAGTCAGGGATCTTGGAACGAAAATGATGCTCCCCCGAGCGTCCTAGGAATGCTGAAAAGGGTACTTCCTTTCAAATAAAGCAGAACAGCGACTAAGAGCTCATGGAAAGAGCTGCATGCCTCCCTTTCTGCATGGCTACTCAGGGCCTTACCTCAGGGCAAGGACTCAGGTTGAGATTCCCTTTAGCTCTAGAGCATGGCATGATGAGTTCCGCCCAGGCCACTAAAGCTCCGTGTGTAGCCAGAGACAACACATTTTCTTCCCAGACCAATGCCTACAATAGCCAGGGGCCTGTCAACAGCAGAGAATTTCAGGGAGCTTCAAGGCAGCATGAATGGAGCTATCAAAATGGATAAGGAAGTCTACTACCAACATGCCCCCATTTCCATAGGCACAGGCAGCATACATCCCTCTGGTTTCTAACAAGACAAAAGAGACACAGCGTACCCACTAGTTCCTTCCCTGAATCAAAATCGCCTGGCAGGGTGTTCTGCATCTAGAGAACTGCCACAACCAAGGAACGCCCTAGCTAGGCCTGTGGGCCCGTGCCTCTTCAAAAGCTTGCAGTGCTATAGGAAAAATTGTGCTCTTGTTGCAATAGGAACGCAAGGCGTCATTCTCTTGCAGGCAGGGTGACTTCAGGTAGGAGGTCCTGGAAGGAAGGCGCAGCCTAGTGTTTTTCTCAGTGTAGCTCAGACGAGGGAATGTGTGCGACTTCCGCAGCAAGTTGGAACTTGCCAAAACGGTGCTCGTGAACCTATGCGAGTGCTGTGAAATCAAGATATCCTAAGAAAGAGTGCAGTGTGTTGCCCATGACTCAACAGACACAGGGGACCTCCGTGGGACCTATGGGCCTCGTTGTTGTTCAGCAGGCCACAGTTTGTGGAGGTACTCAGTGAACTTGGAACTAAAATGATGCTCACCCGAGGGGGATAGGAGTCCTGAAAAGGGTACTTCCTTTAAAATAAATCAAAATAGCGACTAAGAGCTCATGGAGAGAGCTGCATGCCTCCCTTTCTGCATGGCTACTCAGAGCCTTACCTCAAGGACAGGACAGATTTGAGATTCCCTTTAACTCTAGAGCATGGCAAGATGAGTCCCACCGCGGACTATGAAGCACACTGTGTAGCCAGAGAAAACACATTTTCTTCCCAGACCAATGCGTACAATAGCCAGGGGTCTGTGAACAGCAGAGAATTAAAGGGAGCTTCAAGGCAGCCTGAATGGAGATATCAAAATGGATAAGGAAGTCTACTACCAACATGAGCCCATTTCCATAGGCAAAAACAGCATACATCCCTGTGGTGTCAAACAACTCAAAAGAGACACAGAGTACACACTGGTTCCTTCCCTGAATCAAATTCTCGAGGCAGGGTGTTCTGCATGTAGTGAACCGCCTCAACCAAGGAACGCCCTAGTTAGGCCTGGGGCAGGTGCCTCTTCAAAAGCCTGAAAAGCGTACTGGCGTTAAAATGCTGAAGATAAGCGACTACGGCCTCATGGAAACTGCTACACGCCCGGGTGCTACAGGAAAGACTGTGCTTTAGTTGCAATACGAACGCAACCGATTTTTTCCTGGAGGCAGGGTGACTTCAGGTAGGAGGTCCTGGAAGGAAGGTGAAGCGTAGTGTTTTTCTCAGTTCAGCTCAGACTAGGGAATGTGTGAGACTTCCACAGCAAGTTGGATCTTGCCGAAACAGTGCTCGTGAACCTGTGCGAGTGCTGTGAATCAAGATATCACAAGAAAGAGTGCAGTGTGTTGCCCATGATTCAGCAGACACAGAAGACCTCTGAGGGACCTATGGTCCACGTTGTTCTCAGCAGGGCTACAGAGGTGTGGAGGTAGGGATATTGGAACGAAAATGCTCCCTCGAGGGTCCTAGGAGTGCTGAAAAGGGTCCTTCCTTTAAAATAAAGCAGAACAGCGACTATGAGCTCATGGAAAGAGCTGCATGCCTCTCTTTCCCCATGGCTACTCAGGGCCTTACCTCGAGGCAAGGACTCGCGTTGAGGCTCCCTTTAGCTCTAGAGCATGGCATGATGAGTTCCGCCCAGGCCACTAAAGCTCCGTGTGTAGCCAGAGAAAACACATTTTCTTCCCAGACCAATGCCTACAATAGCCAGGGGCCTGTCCACAGCAGAGAATTTCATGGAGCTTCAAGGCAACATGAATGGAGCTATCAAAAAGGATAAGGAAGTCTACTACCAACATGACCCCATTTCCATAGGCAAAAACAGCATACATCCCTGTGGTTTCAAACAACTCAGAAGAGACACAGAGTACACACTGGTTGCTTCCCTGAATCAACTTCTCGATGTAGGGTGTTCTGCATGTAGTGAACCGCCTCAACCAAGGAACGCCCTAGCTAGGCCCCTAAACCCGTGCCTCTTCAAAAGCCTTCAGTGCTGTAGGAAAAACTGTGCTTTAGTTGCAATAGGAACGCAAGGCGTCTTTCTCCTGGAGGCAGGGTGACTTCAGCTAGGAGGTCCTGGATGGAAGGAGAAGCCTAGTGTTTTTCTCAGTGCAGCCCAGACTAGGGAATGAGTGCGACTTCCACGGCATGTTGGAATTTATTAGAACGGTGCTCATGAATCTGTGCGAGTGCTGGGTAAATCAAGATGTCCCAAGAAAGAGTGCAGTGTGTTGCCCATGACTCAGCAGACCCAGAGGACCTCCGAGAGACCTATGGGCTTCGTTGTTTCTCAGCAAGCCAACAAGGTGTGGAAGTAGTCAGGGATCTTGGAACGAAAATGATGCTCCCCCGAGCGTCCTAGGAATGCTGAAAAGGGTACTTCCTTTAAAATAAAGCAGAACAGCGACTAAGAGCTCATGGAAAGAGCTGCCTGCCTCCCTTTCTGCATGGCTACTCAGGGCCTTACCTCAGGGCAAGGACTCAGGTTGAGATTCCCTTTAGCTCTAGAGCATGGCATGATGAGTTCCGCCCAGGCCACTAAAGCTCCGTGTGTAGCCAGAGACAACACATTTTCTTCCCAGACCAATGCCTACAATAGCCAGGGGCCTGTCCACAGCAGAGAATTTCAGGGAGCTTCAAGGCAGCATGAATGGAGCTATCAAAATGGATAAGGAAGTCTACTACCAACATGCCCCCATTTCCATAGGCACAGGCAGCATACATCCGTCTGGTTTCTAACAAGACAAAAGAGACACAGCGTACCCACTAGTTCCTTCCCTGAATCAAAATCGCCTGGCAGGGTGTTCTGCATCTAGAGAACTGCCACAACCAAGGAACGCCCTAGCTAGGCCTGTGGGCCCGTGCCTCTTCAAAAGCTTGCAGTGCTATAGGAAAAATTGTGCTCTTGTTGCAATAGGAACGCAAGGCGTCATTCTCTTGCAGGCAGGGTGACTTCAGGTAGGAGGTCCTGGAAGGAAGGCGCAGCCTAGTGTTTTTCTCAGTGTAGCTCAGACTAGGGAATGTGTACGACTTCCGCAGCAAGTTGGAACTTGCCCAAACGGTGCTCGTGAACCTATGCGAGTGCTGTGAAATCAAGATATCCTAAGAAAGAGTGCAGTGTGTTGCCCATGACTCAACAGACACAGGGGACCTCCCAGGGACCTATGGGCCTCGTTGTTGTTCAGCAGGCCACAGTTTGTGGAGGTACTCAGTGAACTTGGAAGTACAATGATGCTCACCCGAGGGGCCTAGGATTCCTGAAAAGGGTACATCCTTTAAAATAAAGCAGAACAGCGACTAAGAGCTCATGGAGAGAGCTGCATGCCTCCCTTTCTGCATGGCTACTCAGAGCCTTACCTCGAGGACAGGACAGATTTGAGATTCCCTTTAGCTCTAGAGCATGGCAAGATGAGTCCCACACCGGACTGTGAAGCACACTGTGTAGCCAGAGAAAACACATTTTCTTCCCAGACCAATGCCTACAATAGCCAGGGGCCTGTCAACAGCAGAGAATTCAGGGATTTCAAGGCAGAATGAATGGAGCTTTCAAAATGAAAAAGCAAGTCTACTTTCAACATGCCCCCATTTCCATAGGCACAAACAGCATACATCCCTGTGGTTTCAAAGAACTCAAAAGAGACACAGAGTACACATTGGTTCCTTCCCTGAATCACATTCTCGAGGCAGAGTGTTCTGCATGTGGTGAACGGCCTCATCCAAGTAACACCCTAGCTAGGCCTCTGGGCCCGTGTCTCTTCAAAAGCCTGCAGTGCTATAGGAAAAACTGTGCTTTAGTTGCAAAAGGAAAGCAAGCCGTCTTACTCCTGGAGGCAGGGTGACTTCAGGTAGGAGGTCCTGATTGGAAGGAGAAGCCTAGTGTTTTTCTCTGTGCAGCTCAGACTAGGGATTGAGTGCGATTTCCACGGCATGTTGGAACTTGCTTGAACGTTGCTCTTGAACCTGTGCGAGTGCTGTGAATCAAGATATCACAAGAAAGATTGCAGTGTGTTGCCCATGACTCAGCAGACACAGAGGAACTCCGTGGGACCTATGGGCCTCGTTGTTGTTCAGCGGGCCTACAGGGGTGTGGAGGTACTCAGTGATCTTGGAACTAAAATGATGCTCACCCGAGGGGGATAGGAGTCCTGAAAAGGGTACTTCCTTTAAAATAAATCAAAATAGCGACTAAGAGCACATGGAAAGAGCTGCATGCCTCCCTTTCTGCATGGCCACTCGGGGCCTCACCACGAGGCAAGGACAGATTTGAGATTCCCTTTAACTCTAGAGCATGGCAAGATGAGTCCCACCGCGGACTATGAAGCACACTGTGTAGCCAGAGAAAACACATTTTCTTCCCAGACCAATGGGTACAATAGCCAGGGGCCTGTGAACAGCAGAGAATTTCAGGGAGCTTCAAGGCAGCCTGAATGGAGCTATCAAAATGGATAAGGAAGTCTACTACCAACATGAGCCCATTTCCATAGGCAAAAACAGCATACATCCCTGTGGTGTCAAACAACTCAAAAGAGACACAGAGTACACACTGGTTCCTTCCCTGAATCAAATTCTCGAGGCAGGGTGTTCTGCATGTAGTGAACCGCCTCAACCAAGGAACGCCCTAGTTAGGCCTGGGGCCGGTGCCTCTTCAAAAGCCTGAAAAGCGTACTGGCGTTAAAATGCTGAAGATAAGCGACTACGGCCTCATGGAAATTGCTACACGCCCGGGTGCTACAGGAAAGACTGTGCTTTAGTTGCAATACGAACGCAACCGATTTTTTCCTGGAGGCAGGGTGACTTCAGGTAGGAGGTCCTGGAAGGAAGGTGAAGCCTAGTGTTTTTCTCAGTTCAGCTCAGACTAGGGAATGTGTGAGACTTCCACAGCAAGTTGGATCTTGCCAAAACAGTGCTCGTGAACCTGTGCGAGTGCTGTGAATCAAGATATCACAAGAAAGAGTGCAGTGTGTTGCCCATGATTCAGCAGACACAGAAGACCTCCGAGGGACCTATGGTCCACGTTGTTCTCAGCAGGGCTACAGAGGTGTGGAGGTAGTCAGGGATATTGGAACGAAAATGCTCCCTCGAGGGTCCTAGGAGTGCTGAAAAGGGTCCTTCCTTTAAAATAAAGCAGAACAGCGACTATGAGCTCATGGAAAGAGCTGCATGCCTCTCTTTCCCCATGGCTACTCAGGGCCTTACCTCGAGGCAAGGACTCGCGTTGAGGCTCCCTTTAGCTCTAGAGCATGGCATGATGAGTTCCGCCCAGGCCACTAAAGCTCCGTGTGTAGCCAGAGAAAACACATTTTCTTCCCAGACCAATGCCTACAATAGCCAGGGGCCTGTCCACAGCAGAGAATTTCATGGAGCTTCAAGGCAACATGAATGGAGCTATCAAAATGGATAAGGAAGTCTACTACCAACATGACCCCATTTCCATAGGCAAAAACAGCATACATCCCTGTGGTTTCAAACAAGTCAAAAGAGACACAGAGTACACACTGGTTGCTTCCCTGAATCAACTTCTCGATGTAGGGTGTTCTGCATGTAGTGAACCGCCTCAACCAAGGAAGGCCCTACCTAGGCCCCTAAACCCGTGCCTCTTCAAAAGCCTTCAGTGCTGTAGGAAAAACTGTGCTTTAGTTGCAATAGGAACGCAAGGCGTCTTTCTCCTGGAGGCAGGGTGACTTCAGCTAGGAGGTCCTGGATGGAAGGAGAAGCCTAGTGTTTTTCTCAGTGCAGCCCAGACTAGGGAATGAGTGCGACTTCCACGGCATGTTGGAATTTATTAGAACGGTGCTCATGAATCTGTGCGAGTGTGGGTAAATCAAGATGTCCCAAGAAAGAGTGCAGTGTGTTGCCCATGACTCAGCAGACCCAGAGGACCTCCGAGAGACCTATGGGCTTCGTTGTTTCTCAGCAAGCCAACAAGGTGTGGAAGTAGTCAGGGATCTTGGAACGAAAATGATGCTCCCCCGAGCGTCCTAGGAATGCTGAAAAGGGTACTTCCTTTCAAATAAAGCAGAACAGCGACTAAGAGCTCATGGAAAGAGCTGCATGCCTCCCTTTCTGCATGGCTACTCAGGGCCTTACCTCAGGGCAAGGACTCAGGTTGAGATTCCCTTTAGCTCTAGAGCATGGCATGATGAGTTCCGCCCAGGCCACTAAAGCTCCGTGTGTAGCCAGAGACAACACATTTTCTTCCCAGACCAATGCCTACAATAGCCAGGGGCCTGTCAACAGCAGAGAATTTCAGGGAGCTTCAAGGCAGCATGAATGGAGCTATCAAAATGGATAAGGAAGTCTACTACCAACATGCCCCCATTTCCATAGGCACAGGCAGCATACATCCCTCTGGTTTCTAACAAGACAAAAGAGACACAGCGTACCCACTAGTTCCTTCCCTGAATCAAAATCGCCTGGCAGGGTGTTCTGCATCTAGAGAACTGCCACAACCAAGGAACGCCCTAGCTAGGCCTGTGGGCCCGTGCCTCTTCAAAAGCTTGCAGTGCTATAGGAAAAATTGTGCTCTTGTTGCAATAGGAACGCAAGGCGTCATTCTCTTGCAGGCAGGGTGACTTCAGGTAGGAGGTCCTGGAAGGAAGGCGCAGCCTAGTGTTTTTCTCAGTGTAGCTCAGACGAGGGAATGTGTGCGACTTCCGCAGCAAGTTGGAACTTGCCAAAACGGTGCTCGTGAACCTATGCGAGTGCTGTGAAATCAAGATATCCTAAGAAAGAGTGCAGTGTGTTGCCCATGACTCAACAGACACAGGGGACCTCCGTGGGACCTATGGGCCTCGTTGTTGTTCAGCAGGCCACAGTTTGTGGAGGTACTCAGTGAACTTGGAACTAAAATGATGCTCACCCGAGGGGGATAGGAGTCCTGAAAAGGGTACTTCCTTTAAAATAAATCAAAATAGCGACTAAGAGCTCATGGAGAGAGCTGCATGCCTCCCTTTCTGCATGGCTACTCAGAGCCTTACCTCGAGGACAGGACAGATTTGAGATTCCCTTTAACTCTAGAGCATGGCAAGATGAGTCCCACCGCGGACTATGAAGCACACTGTGTAGCCAGAGAAAACACATTTTCTTCCCAGACCAATGCGTACAATAGCCAGGGGTCTGTGAACAGCAGAGAATTAAAGGGAGCTTCAAGGCAGCCTGAATGGAGATATCAAAATGGATAAGGAAGTCTACTACCAACATGAGCCCATTTCCATAGGCAAAAACAGCATACATCCCTGTGGTGTCAAACAACTCAAAAGAGACACAGAGTACACACTGGTTCCTTCCCTGAATCAAATTCTCGAGGCAGGGTGTTCTGCATGTAGTGAACCGCCTCAACCAAGGAACGCCCTAGTTAGGCCTGGGGCCGGTGCCTCTTCAAAAGCCTGAAAAGCGTACTGGCGTTAAAATGCTGAAGATAAGCGACTACGGCCTCATGGAAACTGCTACACGCCCGGGTGCTACAGGAAAGACTGTGCTTTAGTTGCAATACGAACGCAACCGATTTTTTCCTGGAGGCAGGGTGACTTCAGGTAGGAGGTCCTGGAAGGAAGGTGAAGCGTAGTGTTTTTCTCAGTTCAGCTCAGACTAGGGAATGTGTGAGACTTCCACAGCAAGTTGGATCTTGCCGAAACAGTGCTCGTGAACCTGTGCGAGTGCTGTGAATCAAGATATCACAAGAAAGAGTGCAGTGTGTTGCCCATGATTCAGCAGACACAGAAGACCTCTGAGGGACCTATGGCCCACGTTGTTCTCAGCAGGGCTACAGAGGTGTGGAGGTAGGGATATTGGAACGAAAATGCTCCCTCGAGGGTCCTAGGAGTGCTGAAAAGGGTCCTTCCTTTAAAATAAAGCAGACCAGCGACTATGAGCTCATGGAAAGAGCTGCATGCCTCTCTTTCCCCATGGCTACTCAGGGCCTTACCTCGAGGCAAGGACTCGCGTTGAGGCTCCCTTTAGCTCTAGAGCATGGCATGATGAGTTCCGCCCAGGCCACTAAAGCTCCGTGTGTAGCCAGAGAAAACACATTTTCTTCCCAGACCAATGCCTACAATAGCCAGGGGCCTGTCCACAGCAGAGAATTTCATGGAGCTTCAAGGCAACATGAATGGAGCTATCAAAAAGGATAAGGAAGTCTACTACCAACATGACCCCATTTCCATAGGCAAAAACAGCATACATCCCTGTGGTTTCAAACAACTCAGAAGAGACACAGAGTACACACTGGTTGCTTCCCTGAATCAACTTCTCGATGTAGGGTGTTCTGCATGTAGTGAACCGCCTCAACCAAGGAACGCCCTAGCTAGGCCCCTAAACCCGTGCCTCTTCAAAAGCCTTCAGTGCTGTAGGAAAAACTGTGCTTTAGTTGCAATAGGAACGCAAGGCGTCTTTCTCCTGGAGGCAGGGTGACTTCAGCTAGGAGGTCCTGGATGGAAGGAGAAGCCTAGTGTTTTTCTCAGTGCAGCCCAGACTAGGGAATGAGTGCGACTTCCACGGCATGTTGGAATTTATTAGAACGGTGCTCATGAATCTGTGCGAGTGCTGGGTAAATCAAGATGTCCCAAGAAAGAGTGCAGTGTGTTGCCCATGACTCAGCAGACCCAGAGGACCTCCGAGAGACCTATGGGCTTCGTTGTTTCTCAGCAAGCCAACAAGGTGTGGAAGTAGTCAGGGATCTTGGAACGAAAATGATGCTCCCCCGAGCGTCCTAGGAATGCTGAAAAGGGTACTTCCTTTAAAATAAAGCAGAACAGCGACTAAGAGCTCATGGAAAGAGCTGCCTGCCTCCCTTTCTGCATGGCTACTCAGGGCCTTACCTCAGGGCAAGGACTCAGGTTGAGATTCCCTTTAGCTCTAGAGCATGGCATGATGAGTTCCGCCCAGGCCACTAAAGCTCCGTGTGTAGCCAGAGACAACACATTTTCTTCCCAGACCAATGCCTACAATAGCCAGGGGCCTGTCAACAGCAGAGAATTTCAGGGAGCTTCAAGGCAGCATGAATGGAGCTATCAAAATGGATAAGGAAGTCTACTACCAACATGCCCCCATTTCCATAGGCACAGGCAGCATACATCCGTCTGGTTTCTAACAAGACAAAAGAGACACAGCGTACCCACTAGTTCCTTCCCTGAATCAAAATCGCCTGGCAGGGTGTTCTGCATCTAGAGAACTGCCACAACCAAGGAACGCCCTAGCTAGGCCTGTGGGCCCGTGCCTCTTCAAAAGCTTGCAGTGCTATAGGAAAAATTGTGCTCTTGTTGCAATAGGAACGCAAGGCGTCATTCTCTTGCAGGCAGGGTGACTTCAGGTAGGAGGTCCTGGAAGGAAGGCGCAGCCTAGTGTTTTTCTCAGTGTAGCTCAGACTAGGGAATGTGTGCGACTTCCGCAGCAAGTTGGAACTTGCCCAAACGGTGCTCGTGAACCTATGCGAGTGCTGTGAAATCAAGATATCCTAAGAAAGAGTGCAGTGTGTTGCCCATGACTCAACAGACACAGGGGACCTCCCAGGGACCTATGGGCCTCGTTGTTGTTCAGCAGGCCACAGTTTGTGGAGGTACTCAGTGAACTTGGAAGTACAATGATGCTCACCCGAGGGGCCTAGGATTCCTGAAAAGGGTACATCCTTTAAAATAAAGCAGAACAGCGACTAAGAGCTCATGGAGACAGCTGCATGCCTCCCTTTCTGCATGGCTACTCAGAGCCTTACCTCGAGGACAGGACAGATTTGAGATTCCCTTTAGCTCTAGAGCATGGCAAGATGAGTCCCACACCGGACTGTGAAGCACACTGTGTAGCCAGAGAAAACACATTTTCTTCCCAGACCAATGCCTACAATAGCCAGGGGCCTGTCAACAGCAGAGAATTCAGGGATCTTCAAGGCAGAATGAATGGAGCTTTCAAAATGAAAAAGCAAGTCTACTTCCAACATGCCCCCATTTCCATAGGCACAAACAGCATACATCCCTGTGGTTTCAAAGAACTCAAAAGAGACACAGAGTACACATTGGTTCCTTCCCTGAATCACATTCTCGAGGCAGAGTGTTCTGCATGTGGTGAACGGCCTCATCCAAGTAACACCCTAGCTAGGCCTCTGGGCCCGTGTCTCTTCAAAAGCCTGCAGTGCTATAGGAAAAACTGTGCTTTAGTTGCAAAAGGAAAGCAAGCCGTCTTACTCCTGGAGGCAGGGTGACTTCAGGTAGGAGGTCCTGATTGGAAGGAGAAGCCTAGTGTTTTTCTCTGTGCAGCTCAGACTAGGGATTGAGTGCGATTTCCACGGCATGTTGGAACTTGCTTGAACGTTGCTCTTGAACCTGTGCGAGTGCTGTGAATCAAGATATCACAAGAAAGAGTGCAGTGTGTTGCCCATGACTCAGCAGACACAGAGGACCTCCGTGGGACCTATGGGCCTCGTTGTTGTTCAGCGGGCCTACAGGGGTGTGGAGGTACTCAGTGATCTTGGAACTAAAATGATGCTCACCCGAGGGGGATAGGAGTCCTGAAAAGGGTACTTCCTTTAAAATAAATCAAAATAGCGACTAAGAGCACATGGAAAGAGCTGCATGCCTCCCTTTCTGCATGGCCACTCGGGGCCTCACCACGAGGCAAGGACAGATTTGAGATTCCCTTTAACTCTAGAGCATGGCAAGATGAGTCCCACCGCGGACTATGAAGCACACTGTGTAGCCAGAGAAAACACATTTTCTTCCCAGACCAATGGGTACAATAGCCAGGGGCCTGTGAACAGCAGAGAATTTCAGGGAGCTTCAAGGCAGCCTGAATGGAGCTATCAAAATGGATAAGGAAGTCTACTACCAACATGAGCCCATTTCCATAGGCAAAAACAGCATACATCCCTGTGGTGTCAAACAACTCAAAAGAGACACAGAGTACACACTGGTTCCTTCCCTGAATCAAATTCTCGAGGCAGGGTGTTCTGCATGTAGTGAACCGCCTCAACCAAGGAACGCCCTAGTTAGGCCTGGGGCCGGTGCCTCTTCAAAAGCCTGAAAAGCGTACTGGCGTTAAAATGCTGAAGATAAGCGACTACGGCCTCATGGAAATTGCTACACGCCCGGGTGCTACAGGAAAGACTGTGCTTTAGTTGCAATACGAACGCAACCGATTTTTTCCTGGAGGCAGGGTGACTTCAGGTAGGAGGTCCTGGAAGGAAGGTGAAGCGTAGTGTTTTTCTCAGTTCAGCTCAGACTAGGGAATGTGTGAGACTTCCACAGCAAGTTGGATCTTGTCAAAACAGTGCTCGTGAACCTGTGCGAGCGCTGTGAATCAAGATATCACAAGAAAGAGTGCAGTGTGTTGCCCATGATTCAGCAGACACAGAAGACCTCCGAGGGACCTATGGTCCACGTTGTTCTCAGCAGGGCTACAGAGGTGTGGAGGTAGTCAGGGATATTGGAACGAAAATGCTCCCTCGAGGGTCCTAGGAGTGCTGAAAAGGGTCCTTCCTTTAAAATAAAGCAGAACAGCGACTATGAGCTCATGGAAAGAGCTGCATGCCTCTCTTTCCCCATGGCTACTCAGGGCCTTACCTCGAGGCAAGGACTCGCGTTGAGGCTCCCTTTAGCTCTAGAGCATGGCATGATGAGTTCCGCCCAGGCGACTAAAGCTCCGTGTGTAGCCAGAGAAAACACATTTTCTTCCCAGACGAATGCCTACAATAGCCAGGGGCCTGTCCACAGCAGAGAATTTCATGGAGCTTCAAGGCAACATGAATGGAGCTATCAAAAAGGATAAGGAAGTCTACTACCAACATGACCCCATTTCCATAGGCAAAAACAGCATACATCCCTGTGGTTTCAAACAACTCAGAAGAGACACAGAGTACACACTGGTTGCTTCCCTGAATCAACTTCTCGATGTAGGGTGTTCTGCATGTAGTGAACCGCCTCAACCAAGGAACGCCCTAGCTAGGCCCCTAAACCCGTGCCTCTTCAAAAGCCTTCAGTGCTGTAGGAAAAACTGTGCTTTAGTTGCAATAGGAACGCAAGGCGTCTTTCTCCTGGAGGCAGGGTGACTTCAGCTAGGAGGTCCTGGATGGAAGGAGAAGCCTAGTGTTTTTCTCAGTGCAGCCCAGACTAGGGAATGAGTGCGACTTCCACGGCATGTTGGAATTTATTAGAACGGTGCTCATGAATCTGTGCGAGTGCTGGGTAAATCAAGATGTCCCAAGAAAGAGTGCAGTGTGTTGCCCATGACTCAGCAGACCCAGAGGACCTCCGAGAGACCTATGGGCTTCGTTGTTTCTCAGCAAGCCAACAAGGTGTGGAAGTAGTCAGGGATCTTGGAACGAAAATGATGCTCCCCCGAGCGTCCTAGGAATGCTGAAAAGGGTACTTCCTTTAAAATAAAGCAGAAAAGCGACTAAGAGCTCATGGAAAGAGCTGCCTGCCTCCCTTTCTGCATGGCTACTCAGGGCCTTACCTCAGGGCAAGGACTCAGGTTGAGATTCCCTTTAGCTCTAGAGCATGGCATGATGAGTTCCGCCCAGGCCACTAAAGCTCCGTGTGTAGCCAGAGACAACACATTTTCTTCCCAGACCAATGCCTACAATAGCCAGGGGCCTGTCAACAGCAGAGAATTTCAGGGAGCTTCAAGGCAGCATGAATGGAGCTATCAAAATGGATAAGGAAGTCTACTACCAACATGCCCCCATTTCCATAGGCACAGGCAGCATACATCCGTCTGGTTTCTAACAAGACAAAAGAGACACAGCGTACCCACTAGTTCCTTCCCTGAATCAAAATCGCCTGGCAGGGTGTTCTGCATCTAGAGAACTGCCACAACCAAGGAACGCCCTAGCTAGGCCTGTGGGCCCGTGCCTCTTCAAAAGCTTGCAGTGCTATAGGAAAAATTGTGCTCTTGTTGCAATAGGAACGCAAGGCGTCATTCTCTTGCAGGCAGGGTGACTTCAGGTAGGAGGTCCTGGAAGGAAGGCGCAGCCTAGTGTTTTTCTCAGTGTAGCTCAGACTAGGGAATGTGTGCGACTTCCGCAGCAAGTTGGAACTTGCCCAAACGGTGCTCGTGAACCTATGCGAGTGCTGTGAAATCAAGATATCCTAAGAAAGAGTGCAGTGTGTTGCCCATGACTCAACAGACACAGGGGACCTCCCAGGGACCTATGGGCCTCGTTGTTGTTCAGCAGGCCACAGTTTGTGGAGGTACTCAGTGAACTTGGAACTAAAATGATGCTCACCCGAGGGGCCTAGGATTCCTGAAAAGGGTACATCCTTTAAAATAAAGCAGAACAGCGACTAAGAGCTCATGGAGAGAGCTGCATGCCTCCCTTTCTGCATGGCTACTCAGAGCCTTACCTCGAGGACAGGACAGATTTGAGATTCCCTTTAGCTCTAGAGCATGGCAAGATGAGTCCCACACCGGACTGTGAAGCACACTGTGTAGCCAGAGAAAACACATTTTCTTCCCAGACCAATGCCTACAATAGCCAGGGGCCTGTCAACAGCAGAGAATTCAGGGATCTTCAAGGCAGCATGAATGGAGCTTTCAAAATGAAAAAGCAAGTCTACTACCAACATGCCCCCATTTCCATAGGCACAAACAGCATACATCCCTGTGGTTTCAAAGAACTCAAAAGAGACACAGAGTACACATTGGTTCCTTCCCTGAATCACATTCTCGAGGCAGAGTGTTCTGCATGTGGTGAACGGCCTCATCCAAGTAACACCCTAGCTAGGCCTCTGGGCCCGTGTCTCTTCAAAAGCCTGCAGTGCTATAGGAAAAACTGTGCTTTAGTTGCAAAAGGAAAGCAAGCCGTCTTACTCCTGGAGGCAGGGTGACTTCAGGTAGGAGGTCCTGATTGGAAGGAGAAGCCTAGTGTTTTTCTCTGTGCAGCTCAGACTAGGGATTGAGTGCGATTTCCACGGCATGTTGGAACTTGCTTGAACGTTGCTCTTGAACCTGTGCGAGTGCTGTGAATCAAGATATCACAAGAAAGAGTGCAGTGTGTTGCCCATGACTCAGCAGACACAGAGGACCTCCGTGGGACCTATGGGCCTCGTTGTTGTTCAGCGGGCCTACAGGGGTGTGGAGGTACTCAGTGATCTTGGAACTAAAATGATGCTCACCCGAGGGGGATAGGAGTCCTGAAAAGGGTACTTCCTTTAAAATAAAGCCAAATAGCGACTAAGAGCACATGGAAAGAGCTGCATGCCTCCCTTTCTGCATGGCCACTCGGGGCCTCACCACGAGGCAAGGACAGATTTGAGATTCCCTTTAACTCTAGAGCATGGCAAGATGAGTCCCACCGCGGACTATGAAGCACACTGTGTAGCCAGAGAAAACACATTTTCTTCCCAGACCAAGGCGTACAATAGCCAGGGGCCTGGGAACAGCAGAGAATTTCAGGGAGCTTCAAGGCAGCCTGAATGGAGATATCAAAATGGATAAGGAAGTCTACTACCAACATGAGCCCATTTCCATAGGCAAAAACAGCATACATCCCTGTGGTTTCAAACAACTCAAAAGAGACACAGAGTACACACTGGTTCCTTCCCTGAATCAAATTCTCGAGGCAGGGTGTTCTGCATGTAGTGAACCGCCTCAACCAAGGAACGCCCTAGTTAGGCCTGGGGCCGGTGCCTCTTCAAAAGCCTGAAAAGCGTACTGGCGTTAAAATGCTGAAGATAAGCGACTACGGCCTCATGGAAATTGCTACACGCCCGGGTGCTACAGGAAAGACTGTGCTTTAGTTGCAATACGAACGCAACCGATTTTTTCCTGGAGGCAGGGTGACTTCAGGTAGGAGGTCCTGGAAGGAAGGTGAAGCCTAGTGTTTTTCTCAGTTCAGCTCAGACTAGGGAATGTGTGAGACTTCCACAGCAAGTTGGATCTTGCCAAAACAGTGCTCGTGAACCTGTGCGAGTGCTGTGAATCAAGATATCACAAGAAAGAGTGCAGTGTGTTGCCCATGATTAAGCAGACACAGAAGACCTCCGAGGGACCTATGGTCCACGTTGTTCTCAGCAGGGCTACAGAGGTGTGGAGGTAGTCAGGGATATTGGAACGAAAATGCTCCCTCGAGGGTCCTAGGAGTGCTGAAAAGGGTCCTTCCTTTAAAATAAAGCAGAACAGCGACTATGAGCTCATGGAAAGAGCTGCATGCCTCTCTTTCCCCATGGCTACTCAGGGCCTTACCTCGAGGCAAGGACTCGCGTTGAGGCTCCCTTTAGCTCTAGAGCATGGCATGATGAGTTCCGCCCAGGCGACTAAAGCTCCGTGTGTAGCCAGAGAAAACACATTTTCTTCCCAGACGAATGCCTACAATAGCCAGGGGCCTGTCCACAGCAGAGAATTTCATGGAGCTTCAAGGCAACATGAATGGAGCTATCAAAAAGGATAAGGAAGTCTACTACCAACATGACCCCATTTCCATAGGCAAAAACAGCATACATCCCTGTGGTTTCAAACAACTCAGAAGAGACACAGAGTACACACTGGTTGCTTCCCTGAATCAACTTCTCGATGTACGGTGTTCTGCATATAGTGAACCGCCTCAACCAAGGAACGCCCTAGCTAGGCCCCTAAACCCGTGCCTCTTCAAAAGCCTTCAGTGCTGTAGGAAAAACTGTGCTTTATTTGCAATAGGAACGCAAGGCCTCTTTCTCCTGGAGGCAGGGTGACTTCAGCTAGGAGGTCCTGGATGGAAGGAGAAGCCTAGTGTTTTTCTCAGTGCAGCCCAGACTAGGGAATGAGTGCGACTTCCACGGCATGTTGGAATTTATTAGAACGGTGCTCATGAATCTGTGCGAGTGCTGGGTAAATCAAGATGTCCCAAGAAAGAGTGCAGTGTGTTGCCCATGACTCAGCAGACCCAGAGGACCTCCGAGAGACCTATGGGCTTCGTTGTTTCTCAGCAAGCCAACAAGGTGTGGAAGTAGTCAGGGATCTTGGAACGAAAATGATGCTCCCCCGAGCGTCCTAGGAATGCTGAAAAGGGTACTTCCTTTAAAATAAAGCAGAACAGCGACTAAGAGCTCATGGAAAGAGCTGCCTGCCTCCCTTTCTGCATGGCTACTCAGGGCCTTACCTCAGGGCAAGGACTCAGGTTGAGATTCCCTTTAGCTCTAGAGCATGGCATGATGAGTTCCGCCCAGGCCACTAAAGCTCCGTGTGTAGCCAGAGAAAACACATTTTCTTCCCAGACCAATGCCTACAATAGCCAGGGGCCTGTCAACAGCAGAGAATTTCAGGGAGCTTCAAGGCAGCATGAATGGAGCTATCAAAATGGATAAGGAAGTCTACTACCAACATGCCCCCATTTCCATAGGCACAGGCAGCATACATCCGTCTGGTTTCTAACAAGACAAAAGAGACACAGCGTACCCACTAGTTCCTTCCCTGAATCAAAATCGCCTGGCAGGGTGTTCTGCATCTAGAGAACTGCCACAACCAAGGAACGCCCTAGCTAGGCCTGTGGGCCCGTGCCTCTTCAAAAGCTTGCAGTGCTATAGGAAAAATTGTGCTCTTGTTGCAATAGGAACGCAAGGCGTCATTCTCTTGCAGGCAGGGTGACTTCAGGTAGGAGGTCCTGGAAGGAAGGCGCAGCCTAGTGTTTTTCTCAGTGTAGCTCAGACTAGGGAATGTGTGCGACTTCCGCAGCAAGTTGGAACTTGCCCAAACGGTGCTCGTGAACCTATGCGAGTGCTGTGAAATCAAGATATCCTAAGAAAGAGTGCAGTGTGTTGCCCATGACTCAACAGACACAGGGGACCTCCCAGGGACCTATGGGCCTCGTTGTTGTTCAGCAGGCCACAGTTTGTGGAGGTACTCAGTGAACTTGGAACTAAAATGATGCTCACCCGAGGGGCCTAGGATTCCTGAAAAGGGTACATCCTTTAAAATAAAGCAGAACAGCGACTAAGAGCTCATGGAGAGAGCTGCATGCCTCCCTTTCTGCATGGCTACTCAGAGCCTTACCTCGAGGACAGGACAGATTTGAGATTCCCTTTAGCTCTAGAGCATGGCAAGATGAGTCCCACACCGGACTGTGAAGCACACTGTGTAGCCAGAGAAAACACATTTTCTTCCCAGACCAATGCCTACAATAGCCAGGGGCCTGTCAACAGCAGAGAATTCAGGGATCTTCAAGGCAGCATGAATGGAGCTTTCAAAATGAAAAAGCAAGTCTACTTCCAACATGCCCCCATTTCCATAGGCACAAACAGCATACATCCCTGTGGTTTCAAAGAACTCAAAAGAGACACAGAGTACACATTGGTTCCTTCCCTGAATCACATTCTCGAGGCAGAGTGTTCTGCATGTGGTGAACGGCCTCATCCAAGGAACACCCTAGCTAGGCCTCTGGGCCCGTGTCTCTTCAAAAGCCTGCAGTGCTATAGGAAAAACTGTGCTTTAGTTGCAAAAGGAAAGCAAGCCGTCTTACTCCTGGAGGCAGGGTGACTTCAGGTAGGAGGTCCTGATTGGAAGGAGAAGCCTAGTGTTTTTCTCTGTGCAGCTCAGACTAGGGATTGAGTGCGATTTCCACGGCATGTTGGAACTTGCTTGAACGTTGCTCTTGAACCTGTGCGAGTGCTGTGAATCAAGATATCACAAGAAAGAGTGCAGTGTGTTGCCCATGACTCAGCAGACACAGAGGACCTCCGTGGGACCTATGGGCCTCGTTGTTGTTCAGCGGGCCTACAGGGGTGTGGAGGTACTCAGTGATCTTGGAACTAAAATGATGCTCACCCGAGGGGGATAGGAGTCCTGAAAAGGGTACTTCCTTTAAAATAAAGCCAAATAGCGACTAAGAGCACATGGAAAGAGCTGCATGCCTCCCTTTCTGCATGGCCACTCGGGGCCTCACCACGAGGCAAGGACAGATTTGAGATTCCCTTTAACTCTAGAGCATGGCAAGATGAGTCCCACCGCGGACTATGAAGCACACTGTGTAGCCAGAGAAAACACATTTTCTTCCCAGACCAATGGGTACAATAGCCAGGGGCCTGTGAACAGCAGAGAATTTCAGGGAGCTTCAAGGCAGCCTGAATGGAGCTATCAAAATGGATAAGGAAGTCTACTACCAACATGAGCCCATTTCCATAGGCAAAAACAGCATACATCCCTGTGGTGTCAAACAACTCAAAAGAGACACAGAGTACACACTGGTTCCTTCCCTGAATCAAATTCTCGAGGCAGGGTGTTCTGCATGTAGTGAACCGCCTCAACCAAGGAACGCCCTAGTTAGGCCTGGGGCCGGTGCCTCTTCAAAAGCCTGAAAAGCGTACTGGCGTTAAAATGCTGAAGATAAGCGACTACGGCCTCATGGAAATTGCTACACGCCCGGGTGCTACAGGAAAGACTGTGCTTTAGTTGCAATACGAACGCAACCGATTTTTTCCTGGAGGCAGGGTGACTTCAGGTAGGAGGTCCTGGAAGGAAGGTGAAGCGTAGTGTTTTTCTCAGTTCAGCTCAGACTAGGGAATGTGTGAGACTTCCACAGCAAGTTGGATCTTGCCAAAACAGTGCTCGTGAACCTGTGCGAGCGCTGTGAATCAAGATATCACAAGAAAGAGTGCAGTGTGTTGCCCATGATTCAGCAGACACAGAAGACCTCCGAGGGACCTATGGTCCACGTTGTTCTCAGCAGGGCTACAGAGGTGTGGAGGTAGTCAGGGATATTGGAACGAAAATGCTCCCTCGAGGGTCCTAGGAGTGCTGAAAAGGGTCCTTCCTTTAAAATAAAGCAGAACAGCGACTATGAGCTCATGGAAAGAGCTGCATGCCTCTCTTTCCCCATGGCTACTCAGGGCCTTACCTCGAGGCAAGGACTCGCGTTGAGGCTCCCTTTAGCTCTAGAGCATGGCATGATGAGTTCCGCCCAGGCCACTAAAGCTCCGTGTGTAGCCAGAGAAAACACATTTTCTTCCCAGACCAATGCCTACAATAGCCAGGGGCCTGTCCACAGCAGAGAATTTCATGGAGCTTCAAGGCAACATGAATGGAGCTATCAAAAAGGATAAGGAAGTCTACTACCAACATGACCCCATTTCCATAGGCAAAAACAGCATACATCCCTGTGGTTTCAAACAACTCAGAAGAGACACAGAGTACACACTGGTTGCTTCCCTGAATCAACTTCTCGATGTAGGGTGTTCTGCATGTAGTGAACCGCCTCAACCAAGGAACGCCCTAGCTAGGCCCCTAAACCCGTGCCTCTTCAAAAGCCTTCAGTGCTGTAGGAAAAACTGTGCTTTAGTTGCAATAGGAACGCAAGGCGTCTTTCTCCTGGAGGCAGGGTGACTTCAGCTAGGAGGTCCTGGATGGAAGGAGAAGCCTAGTGTTTTTCTCAGTGCAGCCCAGACTAGGGAATGAGTGCGACTTCCACGGCATGTTGGAATTTATTAGAACGGTGCTCATGAATCTGTGCGAGTGCTGGGTAAATCAAGATGTCCCAAGAAAGAGTGCAGTGTGTTGCCCATGACTCAGCAGACCCAGAGGACCTCCGAGAGACCTATGGGCTTCGTTGTTTCTCAGCAAGCCAACAAGGTGTGGAAGTAGTCAGGGATCTTGGAACGAAAATGATGCTCCCCCGAGCGTCCTAGGAATGCTGAAAAGGGTACTTCCTTTAAAATAAAGCAGAAAAGCGACTAAGAGCTCATGGAAAGAGCTGCCTGCCTCCCTTTCTGCATGGCTACTCAGGGCCTTACCTCAGGGCAAGGACTCAGGTTGAGATTCCCTTTAGCTCTAGAGCATGGCATGATGAGTTCCGCCCAGGCCACTAAAGCTCCGTGTGTAGCCAGAGACAACACATTTTCTTCCCAGACCAATGCCTACAATAGCCAGGGGCCTGTCAACAGCAGAGAATTTCAGGGAGCTTCAAGGCAGCATGAATGGAGCTATCAAAATGGATAAGGAAGTCTACTACCAACATGCCCCCATTTCCATAGGCACAGGCAGCATACATCCGTCTGGTTTCTAACAAGACAAAAGAGACACAGCGTACCCACTAGTTCCTTCCCTGAATCAAAATCGCCTGGCAGGGTGTTCTGCATCTAGAGAACTGCCACAACCAAGGAACGCCCTAGCTAGGCCTGTGGGCCCGTGCCTCTTCAAAAGCTTGCAGTGCTATAGGAAAAATTGTGCTCTTGTTGCAATAGGAACGCAAGGCGTCATTCTCTTGCAGGCAGGGTGACTTCAGGTAGGAGGTCCTGGAAGGAAGGCGCAGCCTAGTGTTTTTCTCAGTGTAGCTCAGACTAGGGAATGTGTGCGACTTCCGCAGCAAGTTGGAACTTGCCCAAACGGTGCTCGTGAACCTATGCGAGTGCTGTGAAATCAAGATATCCTAAGAAAGAGTGCAGTGTGTTGCCCATGACTCAACAGACACAGGGGACCTCCCAGGGACCTATGGGCCTCGTTGTTGTTCAGCAGGCCACAGTTTGTGGAGGTACTCAGTGAACTTGGAACTAAAATGATGCTCACCCGAGGGGCCTAGGATTCCTGAAAAGGGTACATCCTTTAAAATAAAGCAGAACAGCGACTAAGAGCTCATGGAGAGAGCTGCATGCCTCCCTTTCTGCATGGCTACTCAGAGCCTTACCTCGAGGACAGGACAGATTTGAGATTCCCTTTAGCTCTAGAGCATGGCAAGATGAGTCCCACACCGGACTGTGAAGCACACTGTGTAGCCAGAGAAAACACATTTTCTTCCCAGACCAATGCCTACAATAGCCAGGGGCCTGTCAACAGCAGAGAATTCAGGGATCTTCAAGGCAGCATGAATGGAGCTTTCAAAATGAAAAAGCAAGTCTACTACCAACATGCCCCCATTTCCATAGGCACAAACAGCATACATCCCTGTGGTTTCAAAGAACTCAAAAGAGACACAGAGTACACATTGGTTCCTTCCCTGAATCACATTCTCGAGGCAGAGTGTTCTGCATGTGGTGAACGGCCTCATCCAAGTAACACCCTAGCTAGGCCTCTGGGCCCGTGTCTCTTCAAAAGCCTGCAGTGCTATAGGAAAAACTGTGCTTTAGTTGCAAAAGGAAAGCAAGCCGTCTTACTCCTGGAGGCAGGGTGACTTCAGGTAGGAGGTCCTGATTGGAAGGAGAAGCCTAGTGTTTTTCTCTGTGCAGCTCAGACTAGGGATTGAGTGCGATTTCCACGGCATGTTGGAACTTGCTTGAACGTTGCTCTTGAACCTGTGCGAGTGCTGTGAATCAAGATATCACAAGAAAGAGTGCAGTGTGTTGCCCATGACTCAGCAGACACAGAGGACCTCCGTGGGACCTATGGGCCTCGTTGTTGTTCAGCGGGCCTACAGGGGTGTGGAGGTACTCAGTGATCTTGGAACTAAAATGATGCTCACCCGAGGGGGATAGGAGTCCTGAAAAGGGTACTTCCTTTAAAATAAAGCCAAATAGCGACTAAGAGCACATGGAAAGAGCTGCATGCCTCCCTTTCTGCATGGCCACTCGGGGCCTCACCACGAGGCAAGGACAGATTTGAGATTCCCTTTAACTCTAGAGCATGGCAAGATGAGTCCCACCGCGGACTATGAAGCACACTGTGTAGCCAGAGAAAACACATTTTCTTCCCAGACCAAGGCGTACAATAGCCAGGGGCCTGGGAACAGCAGAGAATTTCAGGGAGCTTCAAGGCAGCCTGAATGGAGATATCAAAATGGATAAGGAAGTCTACTACCAACATGAGCCCATTTCCATAGGCAAAAACAGCATACATCCCTGTGGTTTCAAACAACTCAAAAGAGACACAGAGTACACACTGGTTCCTTCCCTGAATCAAATTCTCGAGGCAGGGTGTTCTGCATGTAGTGAACCGCCTCAACCAAGGAACGCCCTAGTTAGGCCTGGGGCCGGTGCCTCTTCAAAAGCCTGAAAAGCGTACTGGCGTTAAAATGCTGAAGATAAGCGACTACGGCCTCATGGAAACTGCTACACGCCCGGGTGCTACAGGAAAGACTGTGCTTTAGTTGCAATACGAACGCAACCGATTTTTTCCTGGAGGCAGGGTGACTTCAGGTAGGAGGTCCTGGAAGGAAGGTGAAGCCTAGTGTTTTTCTCAGTTCAGCTCAGACTAGGGAATGTGTGAGACTTCCACAGCAAGTTGGATCTTGCCAAAACAGTGCTCGTGAACCTGTGCGAGTGCTGTGAATCAAGATATCACAAGAAAGAGTGCAGTGTGTTGCCCATGATTAAGCAGACACAGAAGACCTCCGAGGGACCTATGGTCCACGTTGTTCTCAGCAGGGCTACAGAGGTGTGGAGGTAGTCAGGGATATTGGAACGAAAATGCTCCCTCGAGGGTCCTAGGAGTGCTGAAAAGGGTCCTTCCTTTAAAATAAAGCAGAACAGCGACTATGAGCTCATGGAAAGAGCTGCATGCCTCTCTTTCCCCATGGCTACTCAGGGCCTTACCTCGAGGCAAGGACTCGCGTTGAGGCTCCCTTTAGCTCTAGAGCATGGCATGATGAGTTCCGCCCAGGCGACTAAAGCTCCGTGTGTAGCCAGAGAAAACACATTTTCTTCCCAGACGAATGCCTACAATAGCCAGGGGCCTGTCCACAGCAGAGAATTTCATGGAGCTTCAAGGCAACATGAATGGAGCTATCAAAAAGGATAAGGAAGTCTACTACCAACATGACCCCATTTCCATAGGCAAAAACAGCATACATCCCTGTGGTTTCAAACAACTCAGAAGAGACACAGAGTACACACTGGTTGCTTCCCTGAATCAACTTCTCGATGTACGGTGTTCTGCATATAGTGAACCGCCTCAACCAAGGAACGCCCTAGCTAGGCCCCTAAACCCGTGCCTCTTCAAAAGCCTTCAGTGCTGTAGGAAAAACTGTGCTTTATTTGCAATAGGAACGCAAGGCCTCTTTCTCCTGGAGGCAGGGTGACTTCAGCTAGGAGGTCCTGGATGGAAGGAGAAGCCTAGTGTTTTTCTCAGTGCAGCCCAGACTAGGGAATGAGTGCGACTTCCACGGCATGTTGGAATTTATTAGAACGGTGCTCATGAATCTGTGCGAGTGCTGGGTAAATCAAGATGTCCCAAGAAAGAGTGCAGTGTGTTGCCCATGACTCAGCAGACCCAGAGGACCTCCGAGAGACCTATGGGCTTCGTTGTTTCTCAGCAAGCCAACAAGGTGTGGAAGTAGTCAGGGATCTTGGAACGAAAATGATGCTCCCCCGAGCGTCCTAGGAATGCTGAAAAGGGTACTTCCTTTAAAATAAAGCAGAACAGCGACTAAGAGCTCATGGAAAGAGCTGCCTGCCTCCCTTTCTGCATGGCTACTCAGGGCCTTACCTCAGGGCAAGGACTCAGGTTGAGATTCCCTTTAGCTCTAGAGCATGGCATGATGAGTTCCGCCCAGGCCACTAAAGCTCCGTGTGTAGCCAGAGAAAACACATTTTCTTCCCAGACCAATGCCTACAATAGCCAGGGGCCTGTCAACAGCAGAGAATTTCAGGGAGCTTCAAGGCAGCATGAATGGAGCTATCAAAATGGATAAGGAAGTCTACTACCAACATGCCCCCATTTCCATAGGCACAGGCAGCATACATCCGTCTGGTTTCTAACAAGACAAAAGAGACACAGCGTACCCACTAGTTCCTTCCCTGAATCAAAATCGCCTGGCAGGGTGTTCTGCATCTAGAGAACTGCCACAACCAAGGAACGCCCTAGCTAGGCCTGTGGGCCCGTGCCTCTTCAAAAGCTTGCAGTGCTATAGGAAAAATTGTGCTCTTGTTGCAATAGGAACGCAAGGCGTCATTCTCTTGCAGGCAGGGTGACTTCAGGTAGGAGGTCCTGGAAGGAAGGCGCAGCCTAGTGTTTTTCTCAGTGTAGCTCAGACTAGGGAATGTGTGCGACTTCCGCAGCAAGTTGGAACTTGCCCAAACGGTGCTCGTGAACCTATGCGAGTGCTGTGAAATCAAGATATCCTAAGAAAGAGTGCAGTGTGTTGCCCATGACTCAACAGACACAGGGGACCTCCCAGGGACCTATGGGCCTCGTTGTTGTTCAGCAGGCCACAGTTTGTGGAGGTACTCAGTGAACTTGGAACTAAAATGATGCTCACCCGAGGGGCCTAGGATTCCTGAAAAGGGTACATCCTTTAAAATAAAGCAGAACAGCGACTAAGAGCTCATGGAGAGAGCTGCATGCCTCCCTTTCTGCATGGCTACTCAGAGCCTTACCTCGAGGACAGGACAGATTTGAGATTCCCTTTAGCTCTAGAGCATGGCAAGATGAGTCCCACACCGGACTGTGAAGCACACTGTGTAGCCAGAGAAAACACATTTTCTTCCCAGACCAATGCCTACAATAGCCAGGGGCCTGTCAACAGCAGAGAATTCAGGGATCTTCAAGGCAGCATGAATGGAGCTTTCAAAATGAAAAAGCAAGTCTACTTCCAACATGCCCCCATTTCCATAGGCACAAACAGCATACATCCCTGTGGTTTCAAAGAACTCAAAAGAGACACAGAGTACACATTGGTTCCTTCCCTGAATCACATTCTCGAGGCAGAGTGTTCTGCATGTGGTGAACGGCCTCATCCAAGGAACACCCTAGCTAGGCCTCTGGGCCCGTGTCTCTTCAAAAGCCTGCAGTGCTATAGGAAAAACTGTGCTTTAGTTGCAAAAGGAAAGCAAGCCGTCTTACTCCTGGAGGCAGGGTGACTTCAGGTAGGAGGTCCTGATTGGAAGGAGAAGCCTAGTGTTTTTCTCTGTGCAGCTCAGACTAGGGATTGAGTGCGATTTCCACGGCATGTTGGAACTTGCTTGAACGTTGCTCTTGAACCTGTGCGAGTGCTGTGAATCAAGATATCACAAGAAAGAGTGCAGTGTGTTGCCCATGACTCAGCAGACACAGAGGACCTCCGTGGGACCTATGGGCCTCGTTGTTGTTCAGCGGGCCTACAGGGGTGTGGAGGTACTCAGTGATCTTGGAACTAAAATGATGCTCACCCGAGGGGGATAGGAGTCCTGAAAAGGGTACTTCCTTTAAAATAAAGCCAAATAGCGACTAAGAGCACATGGAAAGAGCTGCATGCCTCCCTTTCTGCATGGCCACTCGGGGCCTCACCACGAGGCAAGGACAGATTTGAGATTCCCTTTAACTCTAGAGCATGGCAAGATGAGTCCCACCGCGGACTATGAAGCACACTGTGTAGCCAGAGAAAACACATTTTCTTCCCAGACCAATGGGTACAATAGCCAGGGGCCTGTGAACAGCAGAGTATTTCAGGGAGCTTCAAGGCAGCCTGAATGGAGCTATCAAAATGGATAAGGAAGTCTACTACCAACATGACCCCATTTCCATAGGCAAAAACAGCATACATCCCTGTGGTGTCAAACAACTCAAAAGAGACACAGAGTACACACTGGTTCCTTCCCTGAATCAAATTCTCGAGGCAGGGTGTTCTGCATGTAGTGAACCGCCTCAACCAAGGAACGCCCTAGTTAGGCCTGGGGCCGGTGCCTCTTCAAAAGCCTGAAAAGCGTACTGGCGTTAAAATGCTGAAGATAAGCGACTACGGCCTCATGGAAATTGCTACACGCCCGGGTGCTACAGGAACGACTGTGCTTTAGTTGCAATACGAACGCAACCGATTTTTTCCTGGAGGCAGGGTGACTTCAGGTAGGAGGTCCTGGAAGGAAGGTGAAGGCTAGTGTTTTTCTCAGTTCAGCTCAGACTAGGGAATGTGTGAGACTTCCACAGCAAGTTGGATCTTGCCAAAACAGTGCTCGTGAACCTGTGCGAGTGCTGTGAATCAAGATATCACAAGAAAGAGTGCAGTGTGTTGCCCATGATTCAGCAGACACAGAAGACCTCCGAGGGACCTATGGTCCACGTTCTTCTCAGCAGGGCTACAGAGGTGTGGAGGTAGTCAGGGATATTGGAACGAAAATGCTCCCTCGAGGGTCCTAGGAGTGCTGAAAAGGGTCCTTCCTTTAAAATAAAGCAGAACAGCGACTATGAGCTCATGGAAAGAGCTGCATGCCTCTCTTTCCCCATGGCTACTCAGGGCCTTACCTCGAGGCAAGGACTCGCGTTGAGGCTCCCTTTAGCTCTAGAGCATGGCATGATGAGTTCCGCCCAGGCCACTAAAGCTCCATGTGTAGCCAGAGAAAACACATTTTCTTCCCAGACCAATGCCTACAATAGCCAGGGGCCTGTCCACAGCAGAGAATTTCATGGAGCTTCAAGGCAACATGAATGGAGCTATCAAAATGGATAAGGAAGTCTACTACCAACATGACCCCATTTCCATAGGCAAAAACAGCATACATCCCTGTGGTTTCAAACAAGTCAAAAGAGACACAGAGTACACACTGGTTGCTTCCCTGAATCAACTTCTCGATGTAGGGTGTTCTGCATGTAGTGAACCGCCTCAACCAAGGAAGGCCCTACCTAGGCCCCTAAACCCGTGCCTCTTCAAAAGCCTTCAGTGCTGTAGGAAAAACTGTGCTTTAGTTGCAATAGGAACGCAAGGCGTCTTTCTCCTGGAGGCAGGGTGACTTCAGCTAGGAGGTCCTGGATGGAAGGAGAAGCCTAGTGTTTTTCTCAGTGCAGCCCAGACTAGGGAATGAGTGCGACTTCCACGGCATGTTGGAATTTATTAGAACGGTGCTCATGAATCTGTGCGAGTGTGGGTAAATCAAGATGTCCCAAGAAAGAGTGCAGTGTGTTGCCCATGACTCAGCAGACCCAGAGGACCTCCGAGAGACCTATGGGCTTCGTTGTTTCTCAGCAAGCCAACAAGGTGTGGAAGTAGTCAGGGATCTTGGAACGAAAATGATGCTCCCCCGAGCGTCCTAGGAATGCTGAAAAGGGTACTTCCTTTAAAATAAAGCAGAACAGCGACTAAGAGCTCATGGAAAGAGCTGCATGCCTCCCTTTCTGCATGGCTACTCAGGGCCTTACCTCAGGGCAAGGACTCAGGTTGAGATTCCCTTTAGCTCTAGAGCATGGCATGATGAGTTCCGCCCAGGCCACTAAAGCTCCGTGTGTAGCCAGAGACAACACATTTTCTTCCCAGACCAATGCCTACAATAGCCAGGGGCCTGTCAACAGCAGAGAATTTCAGCGAGCTTCAAGGCAGCATGAATGGAGCTATCAAAATGGATAAGGAAGTCTACTACCAACATGCCCCCATTTCCATAGGCACAGGCAGCATACATCCGTCTGGTTTCTAACAAGACAAAAGAGACACAGCGTACCCACTAGTTCCTTCCCTGAATCAAAATCGCCTGGCAGGGTGTTCTGCATCTAGAGAACTGCCACAACCAAGGAACGCCCTAGCTAGGCCTGTGGGCCCGTGCCTCTTCAAAAGCTTGCAGTGCTATAGGAAAAACTGTGCTCTTGTTGCAATAGGAACGCAAGGCGTCATTCTCTTGCAGGCAGGGTGACTTCAGGTAGGAGGTCCTGGAAGGAAGGCGCAGCCTAGTGTTTTTTTCAGTGTAGCTCAGACTAGGGAATGTGTGCGACTTCCGCAGCAAGTTGGAACTTGCCAAAACGGTGCTCGTGAACCTATGCGAGTGCTGTGAAATCAAGATATCCTAAGAAAGAGTGCAGTGTGTTGCCCATGACTCAACAGACACAGGGTACCTCCCAGGGACCTATGGGCCTCGTTGTTGTTCAGCAGGCCACAGTTTGTGGAGGTACTCAGTGAACTTGGAACTAAAATGATGCTCACCCGAGGGGGATAGGAGTCCTGAAAAGGGTACTTCCTTTAAAATAAATCAAAATAGCGACTAAGAGCTCATGGAGAGAGCTGCATGCCTCCCTTTCTGCATGGCTACTCAGAGCCTTACCTCGAGGACAGGACAGATTTGAGATTCCCTTTAACTCTAGAGCATGGCAAGATGAGTCCCACCGCGGACTATGAAGCACACTGTGTAGCCAGAGAAAACACATTTTCTTCCCAGACCAATGCGTACAATAGCCAGGGGCCTGTGAACAGCAGAGTATTTCAGGGAGCTTCAAGGCAGCCTGAATGGAGCTATCAAAATGGATAAGGAAGTCTACTACCAACATGAGCCCATTTCCATAGGCAAAAACAGCATACATCCCTGTGGTGTCAAACAACACAAAAGAGACACAGAGTACACACTGGTTCCTTCCCTGAATCAAATTCTCGAGGCAGGGTGTTCTGCATGTAGTGAACCGCCTCAACCAAGGAACGCCCTAGTTAGGCCTGGGGCCGGTGCCTCTTCAAAAGCCTGAAAAGCGTACTGGCGTTAAAATGCTGAAGATAAGCGACTACGGCCTCATGGAAATTGCTACACGCCCGGGTGCTACAGGAAAGACTGTGCTTTAGTTGCAATACGAACGCAACCGATTTTTTCCTGGAGGCAGGGTGACTTCAGGTAGGAGGTCCTGGAAGGAAGGTGGAGGCTAGTGTTTTTCTCAGTTCAGCTCAGACTAGGGAATGTGTGAGACTTCCACAGCAAGTTGGATCTTGCCAAAACAGTGCTCGTGAACCTGTGCGAGTGCTGTGAATCAAGATATCACAAGAAAGAGTGCAGTGTGTTGCCCATGATTCAGCAGACACAGAAGACCTCCGAGGGACCTATGGTCCACGTTGTTCTCAGCAGGGCTACAGAGGTGTGGAGGTAGTCAGGGATATTGGAACGAAAATGCTCCCTCGAGGGTCCTAGGAGTGCTGAAAAGGGTCCTTCCTTTAAAATAAAGCAGAACAGCGACTATGAGCTCATGGAAAGAGCTGCATGCCTCTCTTTCCCCATGGCTACTCAGGGCCTTACCTCGAGGCAAGGACTCGCGTTGAGGCTCCCTTTAGCTCTAGAGCATGGCATGATGAGTTCCGCCCAGGCCACTAAAGCTCCATGTGTAGCCAGAGAAAACACATTTTCTTCCCAGACCAATGCCTACAATAGCCAGGGGCCTGTCCACAGCAGAGAATTTCATGGAGCTTCAAGGCAACATGAATGGAGCTATCAAAATGGATAAGGAAGTCTACTACCAACATGACCCCATTTCCATAGGCAAAAACAGCATACATCCCTGTGGTTTCAAACAAGTCAAAAGAGACACAGAGTACACACTGGTTGCTTCCCTGAATCAACTTCTCGATGTAGGGTGTTCTGCATGTAGTGAACCGCCTCAACCAAGGAAGGCCCTACCTAGGCCCCTAAACCCGTGCCTCTTCAAAAGCCTTCAGTGCTGTAGGAAAAACTGTGCTTTAGTTGCAATAGGAACGCAAGGCGTCTTTCTCCTGGAGGCAGGGTGACTTCAGCTAGGAGGTCCTGGATGGAAGGAGAAGCCTAGTGTTTTTCTCAGTGCAGCCCAGACTAGGGAATGAGTGCGACTTCCACGGCATGTTGGAATTTATTAGAACGGTGCTCATGAATCTGTGCGAGTGTGGGTAAATCAAGATGTCCCAAGAAAGAGTGCAGTGTGTTGCCCATGACTCAGCAGACCCAGAGGACGTCCGAGAGACCTATGGGCTTCGTTGTTTCTCAGCAAGCCAAGAAGGTGTGGAAGTAGTCAGGGATCTTGGAACGAAAATGATGCTCCCCCGAGCGTCCTAGGAATGCTGAAAAGGGTACTTCCTTTAAAATAAAGCAGAACAGCGACTAAGAGCTCATGGAAAGAGCTGCATGCCTCCCTTTCTGCATGGCTACTCAGGGCCTTACCTCAGGGCAAGGACTCAGGTTGAGATTCCCTTTAGCTCTAGAGCATGGCATGATGAGTTCCGCCCAGGCCACTAAAGCTCCGTGTGTAGCCAGAGACAACACATTTTCTTCCCAGACCAATGCCTACAATAGCCAGGGGCCTGTCAACAGCAGAGAATTTCAGGGAGCTTCAAGGCAGCATGAATGGAGCTATCAAAATGGATAAGGAAGTCTACTACCAACATGCCCCCATTTCCATAGGCACAGGCAGCATACATCCGTCTGGTTTCTAACAAGACAAAAGAGACACAGCGTACCCACTAGTTCCTTCCCTGAATCAAAATCGCCTGGCAGGGTGTTCTGCATCTAGAGAACTGCCACAACCAAGGAACGCCCTAGCTAGGCCTGTGGGCCCGTGCCTCTTCAAAAGCTTGCAGTGCTATAGGAAAAATTGTGCTCTTGTTGCAATAGGAACGCAAGGCGTCATTCTCTTGCAGGCAGGGTGACTTCAGGTAGGAGGTCCTGGAAGGAAGGCGCAGCCTAGTGTTTTTTTCAGTGTAGCTCAGACTAGGGAATGTGTGCGACTTCCGCAGCAAGTTGGAACTTGCCAAAACGGTGCTCGTGAACCTATGCGAGTGCTGTGAAATCAAGATATCCTAAGAAAGAGTGCAGTGTGTTGCCCATGACTCAACAGACACAGGGTACCTCCCAGGGACCTATGGGCCTCGTTTTTGTTCAGCAGGCCACAGTTTGTGGAGGTACTCAGTGAACTTGGAACTAAAATGATGCTCACCCGAGGGGGATAGGAGTCCTGAAAAGGGTACTTCCTTTAAAATAAATCAAAATAGCGACTAAGAGCTCATGGAGAGAGCTGCATGCCTCCCTTTCTGCATGGCTACTCAGAGCCTTACCTCGAGGACAGGACAGATTTGAGATTCCCTTTAACTCTAGAGCATGGCAAGATGAGTCCCACCGCGGACTATGAAGCACACTGTGTAGCCAGAGAAAACACATTTTCTTCCCAGACCAATGCGTACAATAGCCAGGGGCCTGTGAACAGCAGAGTATTTCAGGGAGCTTCAAGGCAGCCTGAATGGAGCTATCAAAATGGATAAGGAAGTCTACTACCAACATGAGCCCATTTCCATAGGCAAAAACAGCATACATCCCTGTGGTGTCAAACAACACAAAAGAGACACAGAGTACACACTGGTTCCTTCCCTGAATCAAATTCTCGAGGCAGGGTGTTCTGCATGTAGTGAACCGCCTCAACCAAGGAACGCCCTAGTTAGGCCTGGGGCCGGTGCCTCTTCAAAAGCCTGAAAAGCGTACTGGCGTTAAAATGCTGAAGATAAGCGACTACGGCCTCATGGAAATTGCTACACGCCCGGGTGCTACAGGAAAGACTGTGCTTTAGTTGCAATACGAACGCAACCGATTTTTTCCTGGAGGCAGGGTGACTTCAGGTAGGAGGTCCTGGAAGGAAGGTGGAGGCTAGTGTTTTTCTCAGTTCAGCTCAGACTAGGGAATGTGTGAGACTTCCACAGCAAGTTGGATCTTGCCAAAACAGTGCTCGTGAACCTGTGCGAGTGCTGTGAATCAAGATATCACAAGAAAGAGTGCAGTGTGTTGCCCATGATTCAGCAGACACAGAAGACCTCCGAGGGACCTATGGTCCACGTTGTTCTCAGCAGGGCTACAGAGGTGTGGAGGTAGTCAGGGATATTGGAACGAAAATGCTCCCTCGAGGGTCCTAGGAGTGCTGAAAAGGGTCCTTCCTTTAAAATAAAGCAGAACAGCGACTATGAGCTCATGGAAAGAGCTGCATGCCTCTCTTTCCCCATGGCTACTCAGGGCCTTACCTCGAGGCAAGGACTCGCGTTGAGGCTCCCTTTAGCTCTAGAGCATGGCATGATGAGTTCCGCCCAGGCCACTAAAGCTCCATGTGTAGCCAGAGAAAACACATTTTCTTCCCAGACCAATGCCTACAATAGCCAGGGGCCTGTCCACAGCAGAGAATTTCATGGAGCTTCAAGGCAACATGAATGGAGCTATCAAAATGGATAAGGAAGTCTACTACCAACATGACCCCATTTCCATAGGCAAAAACAGCATACATCCCTGTGGTTTCAAACAAGTCAAAAGAGACACAGAGTACACACTGGTTGCTTCCCTGAATCAACTTCTCGATGTAGGGTGTTCTGCATGTAGTGAACCGCCTCAACCAAGGAAGGCCCTACCTAGGCCCCTAAACCCGTGCCTCTTCAAAAGCCTTCAGTGCTGTAGGAAAAACTGTGCTTTAGTTGCAATAGGAACGCAAGGCGTCTTTCTCCTGGAGGCAGGGTGACTTCAGCTAGGAGGTCCTGGATGGAAGGAGAAGCCTAGTGTTTTTCTCAGTGCAGCCCAGACTAGGGAATGAGTGCGACTTCCACGGCATGTTGGAATTTATTAGAACGGTGCTCATGAATCTGTGCGAGTGTGGGTAAATCAAGATGTCCCAAGAAAGAGTGCAGTGTGTTGCCCATGACTCAGCAGACCCAGAGGACGTCCGAGAGACCTATGGGCTTCGTTGTTTCTCAGCAAGCCAAGAAGGTGTGGAAGTAGTCAGGGATCTTGGAACGAAAATGATGCTCCCCCGAGCGTCCTAGGAATGCTGAAAAGGGTACTTCCTTTAAAATAAAGCAGAACAGCGACTAAGAGCTCATGGAAAGAGCTGCATGCCTCCCTTTCTGCATGGCTACTCAGGGCCTTACCTCAGGGCAAGGACTCAGGTTGAGATTCCCTTTAGCTCTAGAGCATGGCATGATGAGTTCCGCCCAGGCCACTAAAGCTCCGTGTGTAGCCAGAGACAACACATTTTCTTCCCAGACCAATGCCTACAATAGCCAGGGGCCTGTCAACAGCAGAGAATTTCAGGGAGCTTCAAGGCAGCATGAATGGAGCTATCAAAATGGATAAGGAAGTCTACTACCAACATGCCCCCATTTCCATAGGCACAGGCAGCATACATCCGTCTGGTTTCTAACAAGACAAAAGAGACACAGCGTACCCACTAGTTCCTTCCCTGAATCAAAATCGCCTGGCAGGGTGTTCTGCATCTAGAGAACTGCCACAACCAAGGAACGCCCTAGCTAGGCCTGTGGGCCCGTGCCTCTTCAAAAGCTTGCAGTGCTATAGGAAAAATTGTGCTCTTGTTGCAATAGGAACGCAAGGCGTCATTCTCTTGCAGGCAGGGTGACTTCAGGTAGGAGGTCCTGGAAGGAAGGCGCAGCCTAGTGTTTTTTTCAGTGTAGCTCAGACTAGGGAATGTGTGCGACTTCCGCAGCAAGTTGGAACTTGCCAAAACGGTGCTCGTGAACCTATGCGAGTGCTGTGAAATCAAGATATCCTAAGAAAGAGTGCAGTGTGTTGCCCATGACTCAACAGACACAGGGTACCTCCCAGGGACCTATGGGCCTCGTTTTTGTTCAGCAGGCCACAGTTTGTGGAGGTACTCAGTGAACTTGGAACTAAAATGATGCTCACCCGAGGGGGATAGGAGTCCTGAAAAGGGTACTTCCTTTAAAATAAATCAAAATAGCGACTAAGAGCTCATGGAGAGAGCTGCATGCCTCCCTTTCTGCATGGCTACTCAGAGCCTTACCTCGAGGACAGGACAGATTTGAGATTCCCTTTAACTCTAGAGCATGGCAAGATGAGTCCCACCGCGGACTATGAAGCACACTGTGTAGCCAGAGAAAACACATTTTCTTCCCAGACCAATGCGTACAATAGCCAGGGGCCTGTGAACAGCAGAGTATTTCAGGGAGCTTCAAGGCAGCCTGAATGGAGCTATCAAAATGGATAAGGAAGTCTACTACCAACATGAGCCCATTTCCATAGGCAAAAACAGCATACATCCCTGTGGTGTCAAACAACACAAAAGAGACACAGAGTACACACTGGTTCCTTCCCTGAATCAAATTCTCGAGGCAGGGTGTTCTGCATGTAGTGAACCGCCTCAACCAAGGAACGCCCTAGTTAGGCCTGGGGCCGGTGCCTCTTCAAAAGCCTGAAAAGCGTACTGGCGTTAAAATGCTGAAGATAAGCGACTACGGCCTCATGGAAATTGCTACACGCCCGGGTGCTACAGGAAAGACTGTGCTTTAGTTGCAATACGAACGCAACCGATTTTTTCCTGGAGGCAGGGTGACTTCAGGTAGGAGGTCCTGGAAGGAATGTGAAGCCTAGTGTTTTTCTCAGTTCAGCTCAGACTAGGGAATGTGTGAGACTTCCACAGCAAGTTGGATCTTGCCAAAACAGTGCTCGTGAACCTGTGCGAGTGCTGTGAATCAAGATATCACAAGAAAGAGTGCAGTGTGTTGCCCATGATTCAGCAGACACAGAAGACCTCCGAGGGACCTATGGTCCACGTTGTTCTCAGCAGGGCTACAGAGGTGTGGAGGTAGTCAGGGATATTGGAACGAAAATGCTCCCTCGAGGGTCCTAGGAGTGCTGAAAAGGGTCCTTCCTTTAAAATAAAGCAGAACAGCGACTATGAGCTCATGGAAAGAGCTGCATGCCTCTCTTTCCCCATGGCTACTCAGGGCCTTACCTCGAGGCAAGGACTCGCGTTGAGGCTCCCTTTAGCTCTAGAGCATGGCATGATGAGTTCCGCCCAGGCCACTAAAGCTCCGTGTGTAGCCAGAGAAAACACATTTTCTTCCCAGACCAATGCCTACAATAGCCAGGGGCCTGTCCACAGCAGAGAATTTCATGGAGCTTCAAGGCAACATGAATGGAGCTATCAAAAAGGATAAGGAAGTCTACTACCAACATGACCCCATTTCCATAGGCAAAAACAGCATACATCCCTGTGGTTTCAAACAACTCAGAAGAGACACAGAGTACACACTGGTTGCTTCCCTGAATCAACTTCTCGATGTAGGGTGTTCTGCATGTAGTGAACCGCCTCAACCAAGGAACGCCCTAGCTAGGCCCCTAAACCCGTGCCTCTTCAAAAGCCTTCAGTGCTGTAGGAAAAACTGTGCTTTAGTTGCAATAGGAACGCAAGGCGTCTTTCTCCTGGAGGCAGGGTGACTTCAGCTAGGAGGTCCTGGATGGAAGGAGAAGCCTAGTGTTTTTCTCAGTGCAGCCCAGACTAGGGAATGAGTGCGACTTCCACGGCATGTTGGAATTTATTAGAACGGTGCTCATGAATCTGTGCGAGTGCTGGGTAAATCAAGATGTCCCAAGAAAGAGTGCAGTGTGTTGCCCATGACTCAGCAGACCCAGAGGACCTCCGAGAGACCTATGGGTTTCGTTGTTTCTCAGCAAGCCAACAAGGTGTGGAAGTAGTCAGGGATCTTGGAACGAAAATGATGCTTCCCAGAGCGTCCTAGGAATGCTGAAAAGGGTACTTCCTTTAAAATAAAGCAGAACAGCGACTAAGAGCTCATGGAAACAGTTGCCTGCCTCCCTTTCTGCATGGCTACTCAGGGCCTTACCTCGAGGCAAGGACTCAGGTTGAGATTCCCTTTAGCTCTAGAGCATGGCATGATGAGTTCCGCCCAGGCCACTAAAGCTCCGTGTGTAGCCAGAGACAACACATTTTCTTCCCAGACCAATGCCTACAATAGCCAGGGGCCTGTCAACAGCAGAGAATTTCAGGGAGCTTCAAGGCAGCATGAATGGAGCTATCAAAATGGAAAAGGAAGTCTACTACCAACATGCCCCCATTTCCATAGGCACAGGCAGCATACATCCCTCTGGTTTCTAACAAGACAAAAGAGACACAGCGTACCCACTAGTTCCTTCCCTGAATCAAAATCGCCTGGCAGGGTGTTCTGCATCTAGAGAACTGCCACAACCAAGGAACGCCCTAGCTAGGCCTGTGGGCCCGTGCCTCTTCAAAAGCTTGCAGTGCTATAGGAAAAATTGTGCTCTTGTTGCAATAGGAACGCAAGGCGTCATTCTCTTGCAGGCAGGGTGACTTCAGGTAGGAGGTCCTGGAAGGAAGGCGCAGCCTAGTGTTTTTCTCAGTGTAGCTCAGACTAGGGAATGTGTGCGACTTCCGCAGCAAGTTGGAACTTGCCCAAACGGTGCTCGTGAACCTATGCGAGTGCTGTGAAATCAAGATATCCTAAGAAAGAGTGCAGTGTGTTGCCCATGACTCAACAGACACAGGGGACCTCCCAGGGACCTATGGGCCTCGTTGTTGTTCAGCAGGCCACAGTTTGTGGAGGTACTCAGTGAACTTGGAACTAAAATGATGCTCACCCGAGGGGCCTAGGATTCCTGAAAAGGGTACATCCTTTAAAATAAAGCAGAACAGCGACTAAGAGCTCATGGAGACAGCTGCATGCCTCCCTTTCTGCATGGCTACTCAGAGCCTTAACTCGAGGACAGGACAGATTTGAGATTCCCTTTAGCTCTAGAGCATGGCAAGATGAGTCCCACACCGGACTGTGAAGCACACTGTGTAGCCAGAGAAAACACATTTTCTTCCCAGACCAATGCCTACAATAGCCAGGGGCCTGTCAACAGCAGAGAATTCAGGGATCTTCAAGGCAGAATGAATGGAGCTTTCAAAATGAAAAAGCAAGTCTACTTCCAACATGCCCCCATTTCCATAGGCACAAACAGCATACATCCCTGTGGTTTCAAAGAACTCAAAAGAGACACAGAGTACACATTGGTTCCTTCCCTGAATCACATTCTCGAGGCAGAGTGTTCTGCATGTGGTGAACGGCCTCATCCAAGTAACACCCTAGCTAGGCCTCTGGGCCCGTGTCTCTTCAAAAGCCTGCAGTGCTATAGGAAAAACTGTGCTTTAGTTGCAAAAGGAAAGCAAGCCGTCTTACTCCTGGAGGCAGGGTGACTTCAGGTAGGAGGTCCTGATTGGAAGGAGAAGCCTAGTGTTTTTCTCTGTGCAGCTCAGACTAGGGATTGAGTGCGATTTCCACGGCATGTTGGAACTTGCTTGAACGTTGCTCTTGAACCTGTGCGAGTGCTGTGAATCAAGATATCACAAGAAAGAGTGCAGTGTGTTGCCCATGACTCAGCAGACACAGAGGACCTCCGTGGGACCTATGGGCCTCGTTGTTGTTCAGCGGGCCTACAGGGGTGTGGAGGTACTCAGTGATCTTGGAACTAAAATGATGCTCACCCGAGGGGGATAGGAGTCCTGAAAAGGGTACTTCCTTTAAAATAAAGCCAAATAGCGACTAAGAGCACATGGAAAGAGCTGCATGCCTCCCTTTCTGCATGGCCACTCGGGGCCTCACCACGAGGCAAGGACAGATTTGAGATTCCCTTTAACTCTAGAGCATGGCAAGATGAGTCCCACCGCGGACTATGAAGCACACTGTGTAGCCAGAGAAAACACATTTTCTTCCCAGACCAATGGGTACAATAGCCAGGGGCCTGTGAACAGCAGAGAATTTCAGGGAGCTTCAAGGCAGCCTGAATGGAGCTATCAAAATGGATAAGGAAGTCTACTACCAACATGAGCCCATTTCCATAGGCAAAAACAGCATACATCCCTGTGGTGTCAAACAACTCAAAAGAGACACAGAGTACACACTGGTTCCTTCCCTGAATCAAATTCTCGAGGCAGGGTGTTCTGCATGTAGTGAACCGCCTCAACCAAGGAACGCCCTAGTTAGGCCTGGGGCCGGTGCCTCTTCAAAAGCCTGAAAAGCGTACTGGCGTTAAAATGCTGAAGATAAGCGACTACGGCCTCATGGAAACTGCTACACGCCCGGGTGCTACAGGAAAGACTGTGCTTTAGTTGCAATACGAACGCAACCGATTTTTTCCTGGAGGCAGGGTGACTTCAGGTAGGAGGTCCTGGAAGGAAGGTGAAGCCTAGTGTTTTTCTCAGTTCAGCTCAGACTAGGGAATGTGTGAGACTTCCACAGCAAGTTGGATCTTGCCAAAACAGTGTTCGTGAACCTGTGCGAGTGCTGTGAATCAAGATATCACAAGAAAGAGTGCAGTGTGTTGCCCATGATTCAGCAGACACAGAAGACCTCCGAGGGACCTATGGTCCACGTTGTTCTCAGCAGGGCTACAGAGGTGTGGAGGTAGTCAGGGAGATTGGAACGAAAATGCTCCCTCGAGGGTCCTAGGAGTGCTGAAAAGGGTCCTTCCTTTAAAATAAAGCAGAACAGCGACTATGAGCTCATGGAAAGAGCTGCATGCCTCTCTTTCCCCATGGCTACTCAGGGCCTTACCTCGAGGCAAGGACTCGCGTTGAGGCTCCCTTTAGCTCTAGAGCATGGCATGATGAGTTCCGCCCAGGCCACTAAAGCTCCGTGTGTAGCCAGAGAAAACACATTTTCTTCCCAGACCAATGCCTACAATAGCCAGGGGCCTGTCCACAGCAGAGAATTTCATGGAGCTTCAAGGCAACATGAATGGAGCTATCAAAAAGGATAAGGAAGTCTACTACCAACATGACCCCATTTCCATAGGCAAAAACAGCATACATCCCTGTGGTTTCAAACAACTCAGAAGAGACACAGAGTACACACTGGTTGCTTCCCTGAATCAACTTCTCGATGTAGGGTGTTCTGCATGTAGTGAACCGCCTCAACCAAGGAACGCCCTACCTAGGCCCCTAAACCCGTGCCTCTTCAAAAGCCTTCAGTGCTGTAGGAAAAACTGTGCTTTAGTTGCAATAGGAACGCAAGGCGTCTTTCTCCTGGAGGCAGGGTGACTTCAGCTAGGAGGTCCTGGATGGAAGGAGAAGCCTAGTGTTTTTCTCAGTGCAGCCCAGACTAGGGAATGAGTGCGACTTCCACGGCATGTTGGAATTTATTAGAACGGTGCTCATGAATCTGTGCGAGTGCTGGGTAAATCAAGATGTCCCAAGAAAGAGTGCAGTGTGTTGCCCATGACTCAGCAGACCCAGAGGACCTCCGAGAGACCTATGGGTTTCGTTGTTTCTCAGCAAGCCAACAAGGTGTGGAAGTAGTCAGGGATCTTGGAACGAAAATGATGCTTCCCAGAGCGTCCTAGGAATGCTGAAAAGGGTACTTCCTTTAAAATAAAGCAGAACAGCGACTAAGAGCTCATGGAAACAGTTGCCTGCCTCCCTTTCTGCATGGCTACTCAGGGCCTTACCTCGAGGCAAGGACTCAGGTTGAGATTCCCTTTAGCTCTAGAGCATGGCATGATGAGTTCCGCCCAGGCCACTAAAGCTCCGTGTGTAGCCAGAGACAACACATTTTCTTCCCAGACCAATGCCTACAATAGCCAGGGGCCTGTCAACAGCAGAGAATTTCAGGGAGCTTCAAGGCAGCATGAATGGAGCTATCAAAATGGATAAGGAAGTCTACTACCAACATGCCCCCATTTCCATAGGCACAGGCAGCATACATCCCTCTGGTTTCTAACAAGACAAAAGAGACACAGCGTACCCACTAGTTCCTTCCCTGAATCAAAATCGCCTGGCAGGGTGTTCTGCATCTAGAGAACTGCCACAACCAAGGAACGCCCTAGCTAGGCCTGTGGGCCCGTGCCTCTTCAAAAGCTTGCAGTGCTATAGGAAAAATTGTGCTCTTGTTGCAATAGGAACGCAAGGCGTCATTCTCTTGCAGGCAGGGTGACTTCAGGTAGGAGGTCCTGGAAGGAAGGCGCAGCCTAGTGTTTTTCTCAGTGTAGCTCAGACTAGGGAATGTGTGCGACTTCCGCAGCAAGTTGGAACTTGCCCAAACGGTGCTCGTGAACCTATGCGAGTGCTGTGAAATCAAGATATCCTAAGAAAGAGTGCAGTGTGTTGCCCATGACTCAACAGACACAGGGGACCTCCCAGGGACCTATGGGCCTCGTTGTTGTTCAGCAGGCCACAGTTTGTGGAGGTACTCAGTGAACTTGGAACTAAAATGATGCTCACCCGAGGGGGATAGGAGTCCTGAAAAGGGTACTTCCTTTAAAATAAATCAAAATAGCGATTAAGAGCTCATGGAGAGAGCTGCATGCCTCCCTTTCTGCATGGCTACTCAGAGCCTTACCTCGAGGACAGGACAGATTTGAGATTCCCTTTAACTCTAGAGCATGGCAAGATGAGTCCCACCGCGGACTATGAAGCACACTGTGTAGCCAGAGAAAACACATTTTCTTCCCAGACCAATGCGTACAATAGCCAGGGGTCTGTGAACAGCAGAGAATTAAAGGGAGCTTCAAGGCAGCCTGAATGGAGATATCAAAATGGATAAGGAAGTCTACTACCAACATGAGCCCATTTCCATAGGCAAAAACAGCATACATCCCTGTGGTGTCAAACAACTCAAAAGAGACACAGAGTACACACTGGTTCCTTCCCTGAATCAAATTCTCGAGGCAGGGTGTTCTGCATGTAGTGAACCGCCTCAACCAAGGAACGCCCTAGTTAGGCCTGGGGCCGGTGCCTCTTCAAAAGCCTGAAAAGCGTACTGGCGTTAAAATGCTGAAGATAAGCGACTACGGCCTCATGGAAACTGCTACACGCCCGGGTGCTACAGGAAAGACTGTGCTTTAGTTGCAATACGAACGCAACCGATTTTTTCCTGGAGGCAGGGTGACTTCAGGTAGGAGGTCCTGGAAGGAAGGTGAAGCCTAGTGTTTTTCTCAGTTCAGCTCAGACTAGGGAATGTGTGAGACTTCCACAGCAAGTTGGATCTTGCCGAAACAGTGCTCGTGAACCTGTGCGAGTGCTGTGAATCAAGATATCACAAGAAAGAGTGCAGTGTGTTGCCCATGATTCAGCAGACACAGAAGACCTCTGAGGGACCTATAGTCCACGTTGTTCTCAGCAGGGCTACAGAGGTGTGGAGGTAGGGATATTGGAACGAAAATGCTCCCTCGAGGGTCCTAGGAGTGCTGAAAAGGGTCCTTCCTTTAAAATAAAGCAGAACAGCGACTATGAGCTCATGGAAAGAGCTGCATGCCTCTCTTTCCCCATGGCTACTCAGGGCCTTACCTCGAGGCAAGGACTCGCGTTGAGGCTCCCTTTAGCTCTAGAGCATGGCATGATGAGTTCCGCCCAGGCCACTAAAGCTCCGTGTGTAGCCAGAGAAAACACATTTTCTTCCCAGACCAATGCCTACAATAGCCAGGGGCCTGTCCACAGCAGAGAATTTCATGGAGCTTCAAGGCAACATGAATGGAGCTATCAAAAAGGATAAGGAAGTCTACTACCAACATGACCCCATTTCCATAGGCAAAAACAGCATACATCCCTGTGGTTTCAAACAACTCAGAAGAGACACAGAGTACACACTGGTTGCTTCCCTGAATCAACTTCTCGATGTAGGGTGTTCTGCATGTAGTGAACCGCCTCAACCAAGGAACGCCCTAGCTAGGCCCCTAAACCCGTGCCTCTTCAAAAGCCTTCAGTGCTGTAGGAAAAACTGTGCTTTAGTTGCAATAGGAACGCAAGGCGTCTTTCTCCTGGAGGCAGGGTGACTTCAGCTAGGAGGTCCTGGATGGAAGGAGAAGCCTAGTGTTTTTGTCAGTGCGGCCAAGACTAGGGAATGAGTGCGACTTCCACGGCATGTTGGAATTTATTAGAACGGTGCTCATGAATCTGTGCGAGTGCTGGGTAAATCAAGATGTCCCAAGAAAGAGTGCAGTGTGTTGCCCATGACTCAGCAGACCCAGAGGACCTCCGAGAGACCTATGGGCTTCGTTGTTTCTCAGCAAGCCAACAAGGTGTGGAAGTAGTCAGGGATCTTGGAACGAAAATGATGCTCCCCCGAGCGTCCTAGGAATGCTGAAAAGGGTACTTCCTTTAAAATAAAGCAGAACAGCGACTAAGAGCTCATGGAAAGAGCTGCCTGCCTCCCTTTCTGCATGGCTACTCAGGGCCTTACCTCAGGGCAAGGACTCAGGTTGAGATTCCCTTTAGCTCTAGAGCATGGCATGATGAGTTCCGCCCAGGCCACTAAAGCTCCGTGTGTAGCCAGAGAAAACACATTTTCTTCCCAGACCAATGCCTACAATAGCCAGGGGCCTGTCAACAGCAGAGAATTTCAGGGAGCTTCAAGGCAGCATGAATGGAGCTATCAAAATGGATAAGGAAGTCTACTACCAACATGCCCCCATTTCCATAGGCACAGGCAGCATACATCCGTCTGGTTTCTAACAAGACAAAAGAGACACAGCGTACCCACTAGTTCCTTCCCTGAATCAAAATCGCCTGGCAGGGTGTTCTGCATCTAGAGAACTGCCACAACCAAGGAACGCCCTAGCTAGGCCTGTGGGCCCGTGCCTCTTCAAAAGCTTGCAGTGCTATAGGAAAAATTGTGCTCTTGTTGCAATAGGAACGCAAGGCGTCATTCTCTTGCAGGCAGGGTGACTTCAGGTAGGAGGTCCTGGAAGGAAGGCGCAGCCTAGTGTTTTTCTCAGTGTAGCTCAGACTAGGGAATGTGTGCGACTTCCGCAGCAAGTTGGAACTTGCCCAAACGGTGCTCGTGAACCTATGCGAGTGCTGTGAAATCAAGATATCCTAAGAAAGAGTGCAGTGTGTTGCCCATGACTCAACAGACACAGGGGACCTCCCAGGGACCTATGGGCCTCGTTGTTGTTCAGCAGGCCACAGTTTGTGGAGGTACTCAGTGAACTTGGAAGTACAATGATGCTCACCCGAGGGGCCTAGGATTCCTGAAAAGGGTACATCCTTTAAAATAAAGCAGAACAGCGACTAAGAGCTCATGGAGACAGCTGCATGCCTCCCTTTCTGCATGGCTACTCAGAGCCTTACCTCGAGGACAGGACAGATTTGAGATTCCCTTTAGCTCTAGAGCATGGCAAGATGAGTCCCACACCGGACTGTGAAGCACACTGTGTAGCCAGAGAAAACACATTTTCTTCCCAGACCAATGCCTACAATAGCCAGGGGCCTGTCAACAGCAGAGAATTCAGGGATCTTCAAGGCAGAATGAATGGAGCTTTCAAAATGAAAAAGCAAGTCTACTTCCAACATGCCCCCATTTCCATAGGCACAAACAGCATACATCCCTGTGGTTTCAAAGAACTCAAAAGAGACACAGAGTACACATTGGTTCCTTCCCTGAATCACATTCTCGAGGCAGAGTGTTCTGCATGTGGTGAACGGCCTCATCCAAGTAACACCCTAGCTAGGCCTCTGGGCCCGTGTCTCTTCAAAAGCCTGCAGTGCTATAGGAAAAACTGTGCTTTAGTTGCAAAAGGAAAGCAAGCCGTCTTACTCCTGGAGGCAGGGTGACTTCAGGTAGGAGGTCCTGATTGGAAGGAGAAGCCTAGTGTTTTTCTCTGTGCAGCTCAGACTAGGGATTGAGTGCGATTTCCACGGCATGTTGGAACTTGCTTGAACGTTGCTCTTGAACCTGTGCGAGTGCTGTGAATCAAGATATCACAAGAAAGAGTGCAGTGTGTTGCCCATGACTCAGCAGACACAGAGGACCTCCGTGGGACCTATGGGCCTCGTTGTTGTTCAGCGGGCCTACAGGGGTGTGGAGGTACTCAGTGATCTTGGAACTAAAATGATGCTCACCCGAGGGGGATAGGAGTCCTGAAAAGGGTACTTCCTTTAAAATAAAGCCAAATAGCGACTAAGAGCACATGGAAAGAGCTGCATGCCTCCCTTTCTGCATGGCCACTCGGGGCCTCACCACGAGGCAAGGACAGATTTGAGATTCCCTTTAACTCTAGAGCATGGCAAGATGAGTCCCACCGCGGACTATGAAGCACACTGTGTAGCCAGAGAAAACACATTTTCTTCCCAGACCAATGGGTACAATAGCCAGGGGCCTGTGAACAGCAGAGAATTTCAGGGAGCTTCAAGGCAGCCTGAATGGAGCTATCAAAATGGATAAGGAAGTCTACTACCAACATGAGCCCATTTCCATAGGCAAAAACAGCATACATCCCTGTGGTGTCAAACAACTCAAAAGAGACACAGAGTACACACTGGTTCCTTCCCTGAATCAAATTCTCGAGGCAGGGTGTTCTGCATGTAGTGAACCGCCTCAACCAAGGAACGCCCTAGTTAGGCCTGGGGCCGGTGCCTCTTCAAAAGCCTGAAAAGCGTACTGGCGTTAAAATGCTGAAGATAAGCGACTACGGCCTCATGGAAACTGCTACACGCCCGGGTGCTACAGGAAAGACTGTGCTTTAGTTGCAATACGAACGCAACCGATTTTTTCCTGGAGGCAGGGTGACTTCAGGTAGGAGGTCCTGGAAGGAAGGTGAAGCCTAGTGTTTTTCTCAGTTCAGCTCAGACTAGGGAATGTGTGAGACTTCCACAGCAAGTTGGATCTTGCCAAAACAGTGTTCGTGAACCTGTGCGAGTGCTGTGAATCAAGATATCACAAGAAAGAGTGCAGTGTGTTGCCCATGATTCAGCAGACACAGAAGACCTCCGAGGGACCTATGGTCCACGTTGTTCTCAGCAGGGCTACAGAGGTGTGGAGGTAGTCAGGGAGATTGGAACGAAAATGCTCCCTCGAGGGTCCTAGGAGTGCTGAAAAGGGTCCTTCCTTTAAAATAAAGCAGAACAGCGACTATGAGCTCATGGAAAGAGCTGCATGCCTCTCTTTCCCCATGGCTACTCAGGGCCTTACCTCGAGGCAAGGACTCGCGTTGAGGCTCCCTTTAGCTCTAGAGCATGGCATGATGAGTTCCGCCCAGGCCACTAAAGCTCCGTGTGTAGCCAGAGAAAACACATTTTCTTCCCAGACCAATGCCTACAATAGCCAGGGGCCTGTCCACAGCAGAGAATTTCATGGAGCTTCAAGGCAACATGAATGGAGCTATCAAAATGGATAAGGAAGTCTACTACCAACATGACCCCATTTCCATAGGCAAAAACAGCATACATCCCTGTGGTTTCAAACAAGTCAAAAGAGACACAGAGTACACACTGGTTGCTTCCCTGAATCAACTTCTCGATGTAGGGTGTTCTGCATGTAGTGAACCGCCTGAACCAAGGAACGCCCTACCTAGGCCCCTAAACCCGTGCCTCTTCAAAAGCCTTCAGTGCTGTAGGAAAAACTGTGCTTTAGTTGCAATAGGAACGCAAGGCGTCTTTCTCCTGGAGGCAGGGTGACTTCAGCTAGGAGGTCCTGGATGGAAGGAGAAGCCTAGTGTTTTTCTCAGTGCAGCCCAGACTAGGGAATGAGTGCGACTTCCACGGCATGTTGGAATTTATTAGAACAGTGCTCATGAATCTGTGCGAGTGTGGGTAAATCAAGATGTCCCAAGAAAGAGTGCAGTGTGTTTCCCATGACTCAGCAGACCCAGAGGACCTCCGAGAGACCTATGGGCTTCGTTGTTTCTCAGCAAGCCAACAAGGTGTGGAAGTAGTCAGGGATCTTGGAACGAAAATGATGCTCCCCCGAGCGTCCTAGGAATGCTGAAAAGGGTACTTCCTTTAAAATAAAGCAGAACAGCGACTAAGAACTCATGGAAAGAGCTGCCTGCCTCCCTTTCTGCATGGCTACTCAGGGCCTTACCTCAGGGCAAGGACTCAGGTTGAGATTCCCTTTAGCTCTAGAGCATGGCATGATGAGTTCCGCCCAGGCCACTAAAGCTCCGTGTGTAGCCAGAGACAACACATTTTCTTCCCAGACCAATGCCTACAATAGCCAGGGGCCTGTCAACAGCAGAGAATTTCAGGGAGCTTCAAGGCAGCATGAATGGAGCTATCAAAATGGATAAGGAAGTCTACTACCAACATGCCCCCATTTCCATAGGCACAGGCAGCATACATCCGTCTGGTTTCTAACAAGACAAAGAGACACAGCGTACCCACTAGTTCCTTCCCTGAATCAAAATCGCCTGGCAGGGTGTTCTGCATCTAGAGAACTGCCACAACCAAGGAACGCCCTAGCTAGGCCTGTGGGCCCGTGCCTCTTCAAAAGCTTGCAGTGCTATAGGAAAAATTGTGCTCTTGATGCAATAGGAACGCAAGGCGTCATTCTCTTGCAGGCAGGGTGACTTCAGGTAGGAGGTCCTGGAAGGAAGGCGCAGCCTAGTGTTTTTCTCAGTGTAGCTCAGACTAGGGAATGTGTGCGACTTCCGCAGCAAGTTGGAACTTGCCCAAACTGTTCTCGTGAACCTATGCGAGTGCTGTGAAATCAAGATATCCTAAGAAAGAGTGCAGTGTGTTGCCCATGACTCAACAGACACAGGGTACCTCCCAGGGACCTATGGGCCTCGTTGTTGTTCAGCAGGCCACAGTTTGTGGAGGTACTCAGTGAACTTGGAACTAAAATGATGCTCACCCGAGGGGCCTAGGATTCCTGAAAAGGGTACATCCTTTAAAATAAAGCAGAACAGCGACTACTAGCTCATGGAGAGAGCTGCATGCCTCCCTTTCTGCATGGCTACTCAGAGCCTTACCTCGAGGACAGGACAGATTTGAGATTCCCTTTAGCTCTAGAGCATGGCAAGATGAGTCCCACACCGGACTATGAAGCACACTGTGTAGCCAGAGAAAACACATTTTCTTCCCAGACCAATGCCTACAATAGCCAGGGGCCTGTCAACAGCAGAGAATTCAGGGATCTTCAAGGCGGCATGAATGGAGCTTTCAAAATGAAAAAGCAAGTCTACTACCAACATGCCCCCATTTCCATAGGCACAAACAGCATACATCCCTGTGGTTTCAAAGAACTCAAAAGAGACACAGAGTACACATTGGTTCCTTCCCTGAATCACATTCTCGAGGCAGAGTGTTCTGCATGTGGTGAACGGCCTCATCCAAGTAACACCCTAGCTAGGCCTCTGGGCCCGTGTCTCTTCAAAGGCCTGCAGTGCTATAGGAAAAACTGTGCTTTAGTTGCAAAAGGAAAGCAAGCCGTCTTACTCCTGGAGGCAGGGTGACTTCAGGTAGGAGGTCCTGATTGGAAGGAGAAACCTAGTGTTTTTCTCTGTGCAGCTCAGACTAGGGATTGAGTGCGATTTCCACGGCATGTTGGAACTTGCTTGAACGTTGCTCTTGAACCTGTGCGAGTGCTGTGAATCAAGATATCACAAGAAAGAGTGCAGTGTGTTGCCCATGACTCAGCAGACACAGAGGACCTCCGTGTGACCTATGGGCCTCGTTGTTGTTCAGCGGGCCTACAGGGGTGTGGAGGTACTCAGTGATCTTGGAACTAAAATGATGCTCACCCGAGGGGGATAGGAGTCCTGAAAAGGGTACTTCCTTTAAAATAAATCAAAATAGCGACTAAGAGCACATGGAAAGAGCTGCATGCCTCCCTTTCTGCATGGCCACTCGGGGCCTCACCACGAGGCAAGGACAGATTTGAGATTCCCTTTAACTCTAGAGCATGGCAAGATGAGTCCCACCGCGGACTATGAAGCACACTGTGTAGCCAGAGAAAACACATTTTCTTCCCAGACCAATGCGTACAATAGCCAGGGGCCTGTGAACAGCAGAGTATTTCAGGGAGCTTCAAGGCAGCCTGAATGGAGCTATCAAAATGGATAAGGAAGTCTACTACCAACATGAGCCCATTTCCATAGGCAAAAACAGCATACATCCCTGTGGTGTCAAACAACTCAAAAGAGACACAGAGTACACACTGGTTCCTTCCCTGAATCAAATTCTCGAGGCAGGGTGTTCTGCATGTAGTGAACCGCCTCAACCAAGGAACGCCCTAGTTAGGCCTGGGGCCGGTGCCTCTTCAAAAGCCTGAAAAGCGTACTGGCGTTAAAATGCTGAAGATAAGCGACTACGGCCTCATGGAAACTGCTACACGCCCGGGTGCTACAGGAAAGACTGTGCTTTAGTTGCAATACGAACGCAACCGATTTTTTCCTGGAGGCAGGGTGACTTCAGGTAGGAGGTCCTGGAAGGAAGGTGAAGCCTAGTGTTTTTCTCAGTTCAGCTCAGACTAGGGAATGTGTGAGACTTCCACAGCAAGTTGGATCTTGCCAAAACAGTGTTCGTGAACCTGTGCGAGTGCTGTGAATCAAGATATCACAAGAAAGAGTGCAGTGTGTTGCCCATGATTCAGCAGACACAGAAGACCTCCGAGGGACCTATGGTCCACGTTGTTCTCAGCAGGGCTACAGAGGTGTGGAGGTAGTCAGGGATATTGGAACGAAAATGCTCCCTCGAGGGTCCTAGGAGTGCTGAAAAGGGTCCTTCCTTTAAAATAAAGCAGAACAGCGACTATGAGCTCATGGAAAGAGCTGCATGCCTCTCTTTCCCCATGGCTACTCAGGGCCTTACCTCGAGGCAAGGACTCGCGTTGAGGCTCCCTTTAGCTCTAGAGCATGGCATGATGAGTTCCGCCCAGGCCACTAAAGCTCCGTGTGTAGCCAGAGAAAACACATTTTCTTCCCAGACCAATGCCTACAATAGCCAGGGGCCTGTCCACAGCAGAGAATTTCATGGAGCTTCAAGGCAACATGAATGGAGCTAACAAAATGGATAAGGAAGTCTACTACCAACATGACCCCATTTCCATAGGCAAAAACAGCATACATCCCTGTGGTTTCAAACAAGTCAAAAGAGACACAGAGTACACACTGGTTGCTTCCCTGAATCAACTTCTCGATGTAGGGTGTTCTGCATGTAGTGAACCGCCTCAACCAAGGAAGGCCCTACCTAGGCCCCTAAACCCGTGCCTCTTCAAAAGCCTTCAGTGCTGTAGGAAAAACTGTGCTTTAGTTGCAATAGGAACGCAAGGCGTCTTTCTCCTGGAGGCAGGGTGACTTCAGCTAGGAGGTCCTGGATGGAAGGAGAAGCCTAGTGTTTTTCTCAGTGCAGCCCAGACTAGGGAATGAGTGCGACTTCCACGGCATGTTGGAATTTATTAGAACGGTGCTCATGAATCTGTGCGAGTGTGGGTAAATCAAGATGTCCCAAGAAAGAGTGCAGTGTGTTGCCCATGACTCAGCAGACCCAGAGGACCTCCGAGAGACCTATGGGCTTCGTTGTTTCTCAGCAAGCCAACAAGGTGTGGAAGTAGTCAGGGATCTTGGAACGAAAATGATGCTCCCCCGAGCGTCCTAGGAATGCTGAAAAGGGTACTTCCTTTAAAATAAAGCAGAACAGCGACTAAGAGCTCATGGAAAGAGCTGCATGCCTCCCTTTCTGCATGGCTACTCAGGGCCTTACCTCAGGGCAAGGACTCAGGTTGAGATTCCCTTTAGCTATAGAGCATGGCATGATGAGTTCCGCCCAGGCCACTAAAGCTCCGTGTGTAGCCAGAGACAACACATTTTCTTCCCAGACCAATGCCTACAATAGCCAGGGGCCTGTCAACAGCAGAGAATTTCAGGGAGCTTCAAGGCAACATGAATGGAGCTATCAAAAAGGATAAGGAAGTCTACTACCAACATGCCCCCATTTCCATAGGCACAGGCAGCATACATCCCTCTGGTTTCTAACAAGACAAAAGAGACACAGCGTACCCACTAGTTCCTTCCCTGAATCAAAATCGCCTGGCAGGGTGTTCTGCATCTAGAGAACTGCCACAACCAAGGAACGCCCTAGCTAGGCCTGTGGGCCCGTGCCTCTTCAAAAGCTTGCAGTGCTATAGGAAAAATTGTGCTCTTGTTGCAATAGGAACGCAAGGCGTCATTCTCTTGCAGGCAGGGTGACTTCAAGTAGGAGGTCCTGGAAGGAAGGCGCAGCCTAGTGTTTTTCTCAGTGTAGCTCAGACTAGGGAATGTGTGCGACTTCCGCAGCAAGTTGGAACTTGCCAAAACGGTGCTCGTGAACCTATGCGAGTGCTGTGAAATCAAGATATCCTAAGAAAGAGTGCAGTGTGTTGCCCATGACTCAACAGACAAAGGGTACCTCCCAGGGACCTATGGGCCTCGTTGTTGTTCAGCAGGCCACAGTTTGTGGAGGTACTCAGTGAACTTGGAACTAAAATGATGCTCACCCGAGGGGGATAGGAGTCCTGAAAAGGGTACTTCCTTTAAAATAAATCAAAATAGCGACTAAGAGCTCATGGAGAGAGCTGCATGCCTCCCTTTCTGCATGGCTACTCAGAGCCTTACCTCGAGGACAGGACAGATTTGAGATTCCCTTTAACTCTAGAGCATGGCAAGATGAGTCCCACCGCGGACTATGAAGCACACTGTGTAGCCAGAGAAAACACATTTTCTTCCCAGACCAATGCGTACAATAGCCAGGGGTCTGTGAACAGCAGAGAATTAAAGGGAGCTTCAAGGCAGCCTGAATGGAGATATCAAAATGGATAAGGAAGTCTACTACCAACATGAGCCCATTTCCATAGGCAAAAACAGCATACATCCCTGTGGTGTCAAACAACTCAAAAGAGACACAGAGTACACACTGGTTCCTTCCCTGAATCAAATTCTCGAGGCAGGGTGTTCTGCATGTAGTGAACCGCCTCAACCAAGGAACGCCCTAGTTAGGCCTGGGGCCGGTGCCTCTTCAAAAGCCTGAAAAGCGTACTGGCGTTAAAATGCTGAAGATAAGCGACTACGGCCTCATGGAAATTGCTACACGCCCGGGTGCTACAGGAAAGACTGTGCTTTAGTTGCAATACGAACGCAACCGATTTTTTCCTGGAGGCAGGGTGACTTCAGGTAGGAGGTCCTGGAAGGAAGGTGAAGCCTAGTGTTTTTCTCAGTTCAGCTCAGACTAGGGAATGTGTGAGACTTCCACAGCAAGTTGGATCTTGCCAAAACAGTGCTCGTGAACCTGTGCGAGTGCTATGAATTAAGATATCACAAGAAAGAGTGCAGTGTGTTGCCCATGATTCAGCAGACACAGAAGACCTCCGAGGGACCTATGGTCCACGTTGTTCTCAGCAGGGCTACAGAGGTGTGGAGGTAGTCAGGGATATTGGAACGAAAATGCTCCCTCGAGGGTCCTAGGAGTGCTGAAAAGGGTCCTTCCTTTAAAATAAAGCAGAACAGCGTCTATGAGCTCATGGAAAGAGCTGCATGCCTCTCTTTCCCCATGGCTACTCAGGGCCTTACGTCGAGGCAAGGACTCGCGTTGAGGCTCCCTTTAGCTCTAGAGCATGGCATGATGAGTTCCGCCCAGGCCACTAAAGCTCCGTGTGTAGCCAGAGAAAACACATTTTCTTCCCAGACCAATGCCTACAATAGCCAGGGGCCTGTCCACAGCAGAGAATTTCATGGAGCTTCAAGGCAACATGAATGGAGCTATCAAAAAGGATAAGGAAGTCTACTACCAACATGACCCCATTTCCATAGGCAAAAACAGCATACATCCCTGTGGTTTCAAACAACTCAGAAGAGACACAGAGCACACACTGGTTGCTTCCCTGAATCAACTTCTCGATGTAGGGTGTTCTGCATGTAGTGAACCGCCTCAACCAAGGAACCCCCTAGCTAGGCCCCTAAACCCGTGCCTCTTCAAAAGCCTTCAGTGCTGTAGGAAAAACTGTGCTTTAGTTGCAATAGGAACGCAAGGCGTCTTTCTCCTGGAGGCAGGGTGACTTCAGCTAGGAGGTCCTGGATGGAAGGAGAAGCCTAGTGTTTTTCTCAGTGCAGCCCAGACTAGGGAATGAGTGCGACTTCCACGGCATGTTGTAATTTATTAGAACGGTGCTCATGAATCTGTGCGAGTGCTGGGTAAATCAAGATGTCCCAAGAAAGGGTGCAGTGTGTTGCCCATGACTCAGCAGACCCAGAGGACCTCCGAGAGACCTATGGGCTTCGTTGTTTCTCAGCAAGCCAACAAGGTGTGGAAGTAGTCAGGAATCTTGGAACGAAAATGATGCTCCCCCGAGCGTCCTAGGAATGCTGAAAAGGGTACTTCCTTTAAAATAAAGCAGAACAGCGACTAAGAGCTCATGGAAAGAGCTGCCTGCCTCCCTTTCTGCATGGCTACTCAGGGCCTTACCTCAGGGCAAGGACTCAGGTTGAGATTCCCTTTAGCTCTAGAGCATGGCATGATGAGTTCCGCCCAGGCCACTAAAGCTCCGTGTGTAGCCAGAGAAAACACATTTTCTTCCCAGACCAATGCCTACAATAGCCAGGGGCCTGTCAACAGCAGAGAATTTCAGGGAGCTTCAAGGCAGCATGAATGGAGCTATCAAAATGGATAAGGAAGTCTACTACCAACATGCCCCCATTTCCATAGGCACAGGCAGCATACATCCGTCTGGTTTCTAACAAGACAAAAGAGACACAGCGTACCCACTAGTTCCTTCCCTGAATCAAAATCGCCTGGCAGGGTGTTCTGCATCTAGAGAACTGCCACAACCAAGGAACGCCCTAGCTAGGCCTGTGGGCCCGTGCCTCTTCAAAAGCTTGCAGTGCTATAGGAAAAATTGTGCTCTTGTTGCAATAGGAACGCAAGGCGTCATTCTCTTGCAGGCAGGGTGACTTCAGGTAGGAGGTCCTGGAAGGAAGGCGCAGCCTAGTGTTTTTCTCAGTGTAGCTCAGACTAGGGAATGTGTGCGACTTCCGCAGCAAGTTGGAACTTGCCCAAACGGTGCTCGTGAACCTATGCGAGTGCTGTGAAATCAAGATATCCTAAGAAAGAGTGCAGTGTGTTGCCCATGACTCAACAGACACAGGGTACCTCCCAGGGACCTATGGGCCTCGTTGTTGTTCAGCAGGCCACAGTTTGTGGAGGTACTCAGTGAACTTGGAACTAAAATGATGCTCACCCGAGGGGCCTAGGATTCCTGAAAAGGGTACATCCTTTAAAATAAAGCAGAACAGCGACTAAGAGCTCATGGAGAGAGCTGCATGCCTCCCTTTCTGCATGGCTACTCAGAGCCTTACCTCGAGGACAGGACAGATTTGAGATTCCCTTTAGCTCTAGAGCATGGCAAGATGAGTCCCACACCGGACTATGAAGCACACTGTGTAGCCAGAGAAAACACATTTTCTTCCCAGACCAATGCCTACAATAGCCAGGGGCCTGTCAACAGCAGAGAATTCAGGGATCTTCAAGGCGGCAAGAATGGAGCTTTCAAAATGAAAAAGCAAGTCTACTACCAACATGCCCCCATTTCCATAGGCACAAACAGCATACATCCCTGTGGTTTCAAAGAACTCAAAAGAGACACAGAGTACACATTGGTTCCTTCCCTGAATCACATTCTCGAGGCAGAGTGTTCTGCATGTGGTGAACGGCCTCATCCAAGTAACACCCTAGCTAGGCCTCTGGGCCCGTGTCTCTTCAAAGGCCTGCAGTGCTATAGGAAAAACTGTGCTTTAGTTGCAAAAGGAAAGCAAGCCGTCTTACTCCTGGAGGCAGGGTGACTTCAGGTAGGAGGTCCTGATTGGAAGGAGAAGCCTAGTGTTTTTCTCTGTGCAGCTCAGACTACGGATTGAGTGCGATTTCCACGGCATGTTGGAACTTGCTTGAACGTTGCTCTTGAACCTGTGCGAGTGCTGTGAATCAAGATATCACAAGAAAGAGTGCAGTGTGTTGCCCATGACTCAGAAGACACAGAGGACCTCCGTGGGACCTATGGGCCTCGTTGTTGTTCAGCGGGCCTACAGGGGTGTGGAGGTACTCAGTGATCTTGGAACTAAAATGATGCTCACCCGAGGGGGATAGGAGTCCTGAAAAGGGTACTTCCTTTAAAATAAATCAAAATAGCGACTAAGAGCACATGGAAAGAGCTGCATGCCTCCCTTTCTGCATGGCCACTCGGGGCCTCACCACGAGGCAAGGACAGATTTGAGATTCCCTTTAACTCTAGAGCATGGCAAGATGAGTCCCACCGCGGACTATGAAGCACACTGTGTAGCCAGAGAAAACACATTTTCTTCCCAGACCAAGGCGTACAATAGCCAGGGGCCTGTGAACAGCAGAGAATTTCAGGGAGCTTCAAGGCAGCCTGAATGGAGATATCAAAATGGATAAGGAAGTCTACTACCAACATGAGCCCATTTCCATAGGCAAAAACAGCATACATCCCTGTGGTTTCAAACAACTCAAAAGAGACACAGAGTACACACTGGTTCCTTCCCTGAATCAAATTCTCGAGGCAGGGTGTTCTGCATGTAGTGAACCGCCTCAACCAAGGAACGCCCTAGTTAGGCCTGGGGCCGGTGCCTCTTCAAAAGCCTGAAAAGCGTACTGGCGTTAAAATGCTGAAGATAAGCGACTACGGCCTCATGGAAACTGCTACACGCCCGGGTGCTACAGGAAAGACTGTGCTTTAGTTGCAATACGAACGCAACTGATTTTTTCCTGGAGGCAGGGTGACTTCAGGTAGGAGGTCCTGGAAGGAAGGTGAAGCCTAGTGTTTTTCTCAGTTCAGCTCAGACTAGGGAATGTGTGAGACTTCCACAGCAAGTTGGATCTTGCCAAAACAGTGCTCGTGAACCTGTGCGAGTGCTGTGAATCAAGATATCACAAGAAAGAGTGCAGTGTGTTGCCCATGATTCAGCAGACACAGAAGACCTCCGAGGGACCTATGGTCCACATTGTTCTCAGCAGGGTTACAGAGGTGTGGAGGTAGTCAGGGATATTGGAACGAAAATGCTCCCTCGAGGGTCCTAGGAGTGCTGAAAAGGGTCCTTCCTTTAAAATAAAGCAGAACAGCGACTATGAGCTCATGGAAAGAGCTGCATGCCTCTCTTTCCCCATGGCTACTCAGGGCCTTACGTCGAGGCAAGGACTCGCGTTGAGGCTCCCTTTAGCTCTAGAGCATGGCATGATGAGTTCCGCCCAGGCCACTAAAGCTCCGTGTGTAGCCAGAGAAAACACATTTTCTTCCCAGACCAATGCCTACAATAGCCAGGGGCCTGTCCACAGCAGAGAATTTCATGGAGCTTCAAGGCAACATGAATGGAGCTATCAAAAAGGATAAGGAAGTCTACTACCAACATGACCCCATTTCCATAGGCAAAAACAGCATACATCCCTGTGGTTTCAAACAACTCAGAAGAGACACAGAGTACACACTGGTTGCTTCCCTGAATCAACTTCTCGATGTACGGTGTTCTGCATATAGTGAACCGCCTCAACCAAGGAACGCCCTAGCTAGGCCCCTAAACCCGTGCCTCTTCAAAAGCCTTCAGTGCTGTAGGAAAAACTGTGCTTTATTTGCAATAGGAACGCAAGGCGTCTTTCTCCTGGAGGCAGGGTGACTTCAGCTAGGAGGTCCTGGATGGAAGGAGAAGCCTAGTGTTTTTCTCAGTGCAGCCCAGACTAGGGAATGAGTGCGACTTCCACGGCATGTTGGAATTTATTAGAACGGTGCTCATGAATCTGTGCGAGTGCTGGGTAAATCAAGATGTCCCAAGAAAGAGTGCAGTGTGTTGCCCATGACTCAGCAGACCCAGAGGACCTCCGAGAGACCTATGGGTTTCGTTGTTTCTCAGCAAGCCAACAAGGTGTGGAAGTAGTCAGGGATCTTGGAACGAAAATGATGCTTCCCAGAGCGTCCTAGGAATGCTGAAAAGGGTACTTCCTTTAAAATAAAGCAGAACAGCGACTAAGAGCTCATGGAAACAGTTGCCTGCCTCTGTTTCTGCATGGCTACTCAGGGCCTTACCTCGAGGCAAGGACTCAGGTTGAGATTCCCTTTAGCTCTAGAGCATGGCATGATGAGTTCCGCCCAGGCCACTAAAGCTCCGTGTGTAGCCAGAGACAACACATTTTCTTCCCAGACCAATGCCTACAATAGCCAGGGGCCTGTCAACAGCAGAGAATTTCAGGGAGCTTCAAGGCAGCATGAATGGAGCTATCAAAATGGATAAGGAAGTCTACTACCAACATGCCCCCATTTCCATAGGCACAGGCAGCATACATCCCTCTGGTTTCTAACAAGACAAAAGAGACACAGCGTACCCACTAGTTCCTTCCCTGAATCAAAATCGCCTGGCAGGGTGTTCTGCATCTAGAGAACTGCCACAACCAAGGAACGCCCTAGCTAGGCCTGTGGGCCCGTGCCTCTTCAAAAGCTTGCAGTGCTATAGGAAAAATTGTGCTCTTGTTGCAATAGGAACGCAAGGCGTCATTCTCTTGCAGGCAGGGTGACTTCAGGTAGGAGGTCCTGGAAGGAAGGCGCAGCCTAGTGTTTTTTTCAGTGTAGCTCAGACTAGGGAATGTGTGCGACTTCCGCAGCAAGTTGGAACTTGCCAAAACGGTGCTCGTGAACCTATGCGAGTGCTGTGAAATCAAGATATCCTAAGAAAGAGTGCAGGGTGTTGCCCATGACTCAACAGACACAGGGTACCTCCCAGGGACCTATGGGCCTCGTTGTTGTTCAGCAGGCCACAGTTTGTGGAGGTACTCAGTGAACTTGGAACTAAAATGATGCTCACCCGAGGGGGATAGGAGTCCTGAAAAGGGTACTTCCTTTAAAATAAATCAAAATAGCGACTAAGAGCTCATGGAGAGAGCTGCATGCCTCCCTTTCTGCATGGCTACTCAGAGCCTTACCTCGAGGACAGGACAGATTTGAGATTCCCTTTAACTCTAGAGCATGGCAAGATGAGTCCCACCGCGGACTATGAAGCACACTGTGTAGCCAGAGAAAACACATTTTCTTCCCAGACCAATGCGTACAATAGCCAGGGGTCTGTGAACAGCAGAGAATTTCAGGGAGCTTCAAGGCAGCCTGAATGGAGATATCAAAATGGATAAGGAAGTCTACTACCAACATGAGCCCATTTCCATAGGCAAAAACAGCATACATCCCTGTGGTGTCAAACAACTCAAAAGAGACACAGAGTACACACTGGTTCCTTCCCTGAATCAAATTCTCGAGGCAGGGTGTTCTGCATGTAGTGAACCGCCTCAACCAAGGAACGCCCTAGTTAGGCCTGGGGCCGGTGCCTCTTCAAAAGCCTGAAAAGCGTACTGGCGTTAAAATGCTGAAGATAAGCGACTACGGCCTCATGGAAACTGCTACACGCCCGGGTGCTACAGGAAAGACTGTGCTTTAGTTGCAATACGAACGCAACCGATTTTTTCCTGGAGGCAGGGTGACTTCAGGTAGGAGGTCCTGGAAGGAAGGTGAAGCCTAGTGTTTTTCTCAGTTCAGCTCAGACTAGGGAATGTGTGAGACTTCCACAGCAAGTTGGATCTTGCCAAAACAGTGCTCGTGAACCTGTGCGAGTGCTGTGAATCAAGATATCACAAGAAAGAGTGCAGTGTGTTGCCCATGATTCAGCAGACACAGAAGACCTCCGAGGGACCTATGGTCCACGTTGTTCTCAGCGGGGCTACAGAGGTGTGGAGGTAGTCAGGGATATTGGAACGAAAATGCTCCCTCGAGGGTCCTAGGAGTGCTGAAAAGGGTCCTTCCTTTAAAATAAAGCAGAACAGCGACTATGAGCTCATGGAAAGAGCTGCATGCCTCTCTTTCCCCATGGCTACTCAGGGCCTTACCTCGAGGCAAGGACTCGCGTTGAGGCTCCCTTTAGCTCTAGAGCATGGCATGATGAGTTCCGCCCAGGCCACTAAAGCTCCGTGTGTAGCCAGAGAAAACACATTTTCTTCCCAGACCAATGCCTACAATAGCCAGGGGCCTGTCAACAGCAGAGAATTTCAGGGAGCTTCAAGGCAGCATGAATGGAGCTATCAAAATGGATAAGGAAGTCTACTACCAACATGACCCCATTTCCATAGGCAAAAACAGCATACATCCCTGTGGTTTCAAACAAGTCAAAAGAGACACAGAGTACACACTGGTTGCTTCCCTGAATCAACTTCTCGATGTAGGGTGTTCTGCATGTAGTGAACCGCCTCAACCAAGGAAGGCCCTACCTAGGCCCCTAAACCCGTGCCTCTTCAAAAGCCTTCAGTGCTGTAGGAAAAACTGTGCTTTAGTTGCAATAGGAACGCAAGGCGTCTTTCTCCTGGAGGCAGGGTGACTTCAGCTAGGAGGTCCTGGATGGAAGGAGAAGCCTAGTGTTTTTCTCAGTGCAGCCCAGACTAGGGAATGAGTGCGACTTCCACGGCATGTTGGAATTTATTAGAACGGTGCTCATGAATCTGTGCGAGTGTGGGTAAATCAAGATGTCCCAAGAAAGAGTGCAGTGTGTTGCCCATGACTCAGCAGACCCAGAGGACCTCCGAGAGACCTATGGGCTTCGTTGTTTCTCAGCAAGCCAACAAGGTGTGGAAGTAGTCAGGGATCTTGGAACGAAAATGATGCTCCCCCGAGCGTCCTAGGAATGCTGAAAAGGGTACTTCCTTTAAAATAAAGCAGAACAGCGACTAAGAGCTCATGGAAAGAGCTGCATGCCTCCCTTTCTGCATGGCTACTCAGGGCCTTACCTCAGGGCAAGCACTCAGGTTGAGATTCCCTTTAGCTATAGAGCATGGCATGATGAGTTCCGCCCAGGCCACTAAAGCTCCGTGTGTAGCCAGAGACAACACATTTTCTTCCCAGACCAATGCCTACAATAGCCAGGGGCCTGTCAACAGCAGAGAATTTCAGGGAGCTTCAAGGCAGCATGAATGGAGCTATCAAAATGGATAAGGAAGTCTACTACCAACATGCCCCCATTTCCATAGGCACAGGCAGCATACATCCCTCTGGTTTCTAACAAGACAAAAGAGACACAGCGTACCCACTAGTTCCTTCCCTGAATCAAAATCGCCTGGCAGGGTGTTCTGCATCTAGAGAACTGCCACAACCAAGGAACGCCCTAGCTAGGCCTGTGGGCCCGTGCCTCTTCAAAAGCTTGCAGTGCTATAGGAAAAATTGTGCTCTTGCTGCAATAGGAACGCAAGGCGTCATTCTCTTGCAGGCAGGGTGACTTCAGGTAGGAGTTCCTGGAAGGAAGGCGCAGCCTAGTGTTTTTCTCAGTGTAGCTCAGACTAGGGAATGTGTGCGACTTCCGCAGCAAGTTGGAACTTGCCCAAACGGTGCTCGTGAACCTATGCGAGTGCTGTGAAATCAAGATATCCTAAGAAAGAGTGCAGTGTGTTGCCCATGACTCAACAGACACAGGGTACCTCCCAGGGACCTATGGGCCTCGTTGTTGTTCAGCAGGCCACAGTTTGTGGAGGTACTCAGTGAACTTGGAACTAAAATGATGCTCACCCGAGGGGCCTAGGATTCCTGAAAAGGGTACATCCTTTAAAATAAAGCAGAACAGCGACTAAGAGCTCATGGAGAGAGCTGCATGCCTCCCTTTAAGCATGGCTACTCAGAGCCTTACCTCGAGGACAGGACAGATTTGAGATTCCCTTTAGCTCTAGAGCATGGCAAGATGAGTCCCACACCGGACTATGAAGCACACTGTGTAGCCAGAGAAAACACATTTTCTTCCCAGACCAATGCCTACAATAGCCAGGGGCCTGTCAACAGCAGAGAATTCAGGGATCTTCAAGGCGGCATGAATGGAGCTTTCAAAATGAAAAAGCAAGTCTACTACCAACATGCCCCCATTTCCATAGGCACAAACAGCATACATCCCTGTGGTTTCAAAGAACTCAAAAGAGACACAGAGTACACATTGGTTCCTTCCCTGAATCACATTCTCGAGGCAGAGTGTTCTGCATGTGGTGAACGGCCTCATCCAAGTAACACCCTAGCTAGGCCTCTGGGCCCGTGTCTCTTCAAAGGCCTGCAGTGCTATAGGAAAAACTGTGCTTTAGTTGCAAAAGGAAAGCAAGCCGTCTTACTCCTGGAGGCAGGGTGACTTCAGGTAGGAGGTCCTGATTGGAAGGAGAAGCCTAGTGTTTTTCTCTGTGCAGCTCAGACTAGGGATTGAGTGCGATTTCCACGGCATGTTGGAACTTGCTTGAACGTTGCTCTTGAACCTGTGCGAGTGCTGTGAATCAAGATATCACAAGAAAGAGTGCAGTGTGTTGCCCATGACTCAGCAGACACAGAGGACCTCCGTGGGACCTATGGGCCTCGTTGTTGTTCAGCGGGCCTACAGGGGTGTGGAGGTACTCAGTGATCTTGGAACTAAAATGATGCTCACCCGAGGGGGATAGGAGTCCTGAAAAGGGTACTTCCTTTAAAATAAATCAAAATAGCGACTAAGAGCACATGGAAAGAGCTGCATGCCTCCCTTTCTGCATGGCCACTCGGGGCCTCACCACGAGGCAAGGACAGATTTGAGATTCCCTTTAACTCTAGAGCATGGCAAGATGAGTCCCACCGCGGACTATGAAGCACACTGTGTAGCCAGAGAAAACACATTTTCTTCCCAGACCAAGGCGTACAATAGCCAGGGGCCTGTGAACAGCAGAGTATTTCAGGGAGCTTCAAGGCAGCCTGAATGGAGCTATCAAAATGGATAAGGAAGTCTACTACCAACATGAGCCCATTTCCATAGGCACAAACAGCATACATCCCTGTGGTTTCAAACAACTCAAAAGAGACACAGAGTACACACTGGTTCCTTCCCTGAATCAAATTCTCGAGGCAGGGTGTTCTGCATGTAGTGAACCGCCTCAACCAAGGAACGCCCTAGTTAGGCCTGGGGCCTGTGCCTCTTCAAAAGCCTGAAAAGCGTACTGGCGTTAAAATGCTGAAGATAAGCGACTACGGCCTCATGGAAATTGCTACACGCCCGGGTGCTACAGGAAAGACTGTGCTTTAGTTGCAATACGAACGCAACCGATTTTTTCCTGGAGGCAGGGTGACTTCAGGTAGGAGGTCCTGGAAGGAAGGTGAAGCCTAGTGTTTTTCTCAGTTCAGCTCAGACTAGGGAATGTGTGAGACTTCCACAGCAAGTTGGATCTTGCCAAAACAGTGCTCGTGAACCTGTGCGAGTGCTGTGAATCAAGATATCACAAAAAAGAGTGCAGTGTGTTGCCCATGATTCAGCAGACACAGAAGACCTCCGAGGGACCTATGGTCCACGTTGTTCTCAGCAGGGCTACAGAGGTGTGGAGGTAGTCAGGGATATTGGAACGAAAATGCTCCCTCGAGGGTCCTAGGAGTGCTGAAAAGGGTCCTTCCTTTAAAATAAAGCAGACCAGCGACTATGAGCTCATGGAAAGAGCTGCATGCCTCTCTTTCCCCATGGCTACTCAGGGCCTTACCTCGAGGCAAGGACTCGCGTTGAGGCTCCCTTTAGCTCTAGAGCATGGCATGATGAGTTCCGCCCAGGCCACTAAAGCTCCGTGTGTAGCCAGAGAAAACACATTTTCTTCCCAGACCAATGCCTACAATAGCCAGGGGCCTGTCCACAGCAGAGAATTTCATGGAGCTTTAAGGCAACATGAATGGAGCTATCAAAATGGATAAGGAAGTCTACTACCAACATGACCCCATTTCCATAGGCAAAAACAGCATACATCCCTGTGGTTTCAAACAAGTCAAAAGAGACACAGAGTACACACTGGTTGCTTCCCTGAATCAACTTCTCGATGTAGGGTGTTCTGCATGTAGTGAACCGCCTCAACCAAGGAACGCCCTACCTAGGCCCCTAAACCCGTGCCTCTTCAAAAGCCTTCAGTGCTGTAGGAAAAACTGTGCTTTAGTTGCAATAGGAACGCAAGGCGTCTTTCTCCTGGAGGCAGGGTGACTTCAGCTAGGAGGTCCTGGATGGAAGGAGAAGCCTAGTGTTTTTCTCAGTGCAGCCCAGACTAGGGAATGAGTGCGACTTCCACGGCATGTTGGAATTTATTAGAACGGTGCTCATGAATCTGTGCGAGTGTGGGTAAATCAAGATGTCCAAAGAAAGAGTGCAGTGTGTTGCCCATGACTCAGCAGACCCAGAGGACCTCCGAGAGACCTATGGGCTTCGTTGTTTCTCAGCAAGCCAACAAGGTGTGGAAGTAGTCAGGGATCTTGGAACGAAAATGATGCTCCCCCGAGCGTCCTAGGAATGCTGAAAAGGGTACTTCCTTTAAAATAAAGCAGAACAGCGACTAAGAGCTCATGGAAAGAGCTGCCTGCCTCCCTTTCTGCATGGCTACTCAGGGCCTTACCTCAGGGCAAGGACTCAGGTTGAGATTCCCTTTAGCTATAGAGCATGGCATGATGAGTTCCGCCCAGGCCACTAAAGCTCCGTGTGTAGCCAGAGACAACACATTTTCTTCCCAGACCAATGCCTACAACAGCCAGGGGCCTGTCAACAGCAGAGAATTTCAGGGAGCTTCAAGGCAGCATGAATGGAGCTATCAAAATGGATAAGGAAGTCTACTACCAACATGCCCCCATTTCCATAGGCACAGGCAGCATACATCCCTGTGGTTTCTAACAAGACAAAAGAGACACAGCGTACCCACTAGTTCCTTCCCTGAATCAAAATCGCCTGGCAGGGTGTTCTGCATCTAGAGAACTGCCACAACCAAGGAACGCCCTAGCTAGGCCTGTGGGCCCGTGCCTCTTCAAAAGCTTGCAGTGCTATAGGAAAAATTGTGCTCTTGCTGCAATAGGAACGCAAGGCGTCATTCTCTTGCAGGCAGGGTGACTTCAGGTAGGAGTTCCTGGAAGGAAGGCGCAGCCTAGTGTTTTTCTCAGTGTAGCTCAGACTAGGGAATGTGTGCGACTTCCGCAGCAAGTTGGAACTTGCCCAAACGGTGCTCGTGAACCTATGCGAGTGCTGTGAAATCAAGATATCCTAAGAAAGAGTGCAGTGTGTTGCCCATGACTCAACAGACACAGGGTACCTCCCAGGGACCTATGGGCCTCGTTGTTGTTCAGCAGGCCACAGTTTGTGGAGGTACTCAGTGAACTTGGAACTAAAATGATGCTCACCCGAGGGGCCTAGGATTCCTGAAAAGGGTACATCCTTTAAAATAAAGCAGAACAGCGACTAAGAGCTCATGGAGAGAGCTGCATGCCTCCCTTTCTGCATGGCTACTCAGAGCCTTACCTCGAGGACAGGACAGATTTGAGATTCCCTTTAGCTCTAGAGCATGGCAAGATGAGTCCCACACCGGACTATGAAGCACACTGTGTAGCCAGAGAAAACACATTTTCTTCCCAGACCAATGCCTACAATAGCCAGGGGCCTGTCAACAGCAGAGAATTGAGGGATCTTCAAGGCGGCATGAATGGAGCTTTCAAAATGAAAAAGCAAGTCTACTACCAACATGCCCCCATTTCCATAGGCACAAACAGCATACATCCCTGTGGTTTCAAAGAACTCAAAAGAGACACAGAGTACACATTGGTTCCTTCCCTGAATCACATTCTCGAGGCAGAGTGTTCTGCATGTGGTGAACGGCCTCATCCAAGTAACACCCTAGCTAGGCCTCTGGGCCTGTGTCTCTTCAAAGGCCTGCAGTGCTATAGGAAAAACTGTGCTTTAGTTGCAAAAGGAAAGCAAGCCGTCTTACTCCTGGAGGCAGGGTGACTTCAGGTAGGAGGTCCTGATTGGAAGGAGAAGCCTAGTGTTTTTCTCTGTGCAGCTCAGACTAGGGATTGAGTGCGATTTCCACGGCATGTTGGAACTTGCTTGAACGTTGCTCTTGAACCTGTGCGAGTGCTGTGAATCAAGATATCACAAGAAAGAGTGCAGTGTGTTGCCCATGACTCAGCAGACACAGAGGACCTCCGTGGAACCTATGGGCCTCGTTGTTCTTCAGCGGGCCTACAGGGGTGTGGAGGTACTCAGTGATCTTGGAACTAAAATGATGCTCACCTGAGGGGGATAGGAGTCCTGAAAAGGGTACTTCCTTTAAAATAAAGCCAAATAGCGACTAAGAGCACATGGAAAGAGCTGCATGCCTCCCTTTCTGCATGGCCACTCGGGGCCTCACCACGAGGCAAGGACAGATTTGAGATTCCCTTTAACTCTAGATCATGGCAAGATGAGTCCCACCGCGGACTATGAAGCACACTGTGTAGCCAGAGAAAACACATTTTCTTCCCAGACCAATGCGTACAATAGCCAGGGGCCTGTGAACAGCAGAGTATTTCAGGGAGCTTCAAGGCAGCCTGAATGGAGCTATCAAAATGGATAAGGAAGTCTACTACCAACATGAGCCCATTTCCATAGGCAAAAACAGCATACATCCCTGTGGTTTCAAACAACTCAAAAGAGACACAGAGTACACACTGGTTCCTTCCCTGAATCAAATTCTCGAGGCAGGGTGTTCTGCATGTAGTGAACCGCCTCAACCAAGGAACGCCCTAGTTAGGCCTGGGGCCGGTGCCTCTTCAAAAGCCTGAAAAGCGTACTGGCGTTAAAATGCTGAAGATAAGCGACTACGGCCTCATGGAAACTGCTACACGCCCGGGTGCTACAGGAAAGACTGTGCTTTAGTTGCAATACGAACGCAACCGATTTTTTCCTGGAGGCAGGGTGACTTCAGGTAGGAGGTCCTGGAAGGAAGGTGAAGCCTAGTGTTTTTCTCAGTTCAGCTCAGACTAGGGAATGTGTGAGACTTCCACAGCAAGTTGGATCTTGCCAAAACAGTGCTCGTGAACCTGTGCGAGTGCTGTGAATCAAGATATCACAAGAAAGAGTGCAGTGTGTTGCCCATGATTCAGCAGACACAGAAGACCTCCGAGGGACCTATGGTCCACATTGTTCTCAGCAGGGCTACAGAGGTGTGGAGGTAGTCAGGGATATTGGAACGAAAATGCTCCCTCGAGGGTCCTAGGAGTGCTGAAAAGGGTCCTTCCTTTAAAATAAAGCAGAACAGCGACTATGAGCTCATGGAAAGAGCTGCATGCCTCTCTTTCCCCATGGCTACTCAGGGCCTTACCTCGAGGCAAGGACTCGCGTTGAGGCTCCCTTTAGCTCTAGAGCATGGCATGATGAGTTCCGCCCAGGCCACTAAAGCTCCGTGTGTAGCCAGAGAAAACACATTTTCTTCCCAGACGAATGCCTACAATAGCCAGGGGCCTGTCTACAGCAGAGAATTTCATGGAGCTTCAAGGCAACATGAATGGAGCTATCAAAAAGGATAAGGAAGTCTACTACCAACATGACCCCATTTCCATAGGCAAAAACAGCATACATCCCTGTGGTTTCAAACAACTCAGAAGAGACACAGAGTACACACTGGTTGCTTCCCTGAATCAACTTCTCGATGTACGGTGTTCTGCATATAGTGAACCGCCTCAACCAAGGAACGCCCTAGCTAGGCCCCTAAACCCGTGCCTCTTCAAAAGCCTTCAGTGCTGTAGGAAAAACTGTGCTTTATTTGCAATAGGAACGCAAGGCGTCTTTCTCCTGGAGGCAGGGTGACTTCAGCTAGGAGGTCCTGGATGGAAGGAGAAGCCTAGTGTTTTTCTCAGTGCAGCCCAGACTAGGGAATGAGTGCGACTTCCACGGCATGTTGGAATTTATTAGAACGGTGCTCATGAATCTGTGCGAGTGCTGGGTAAATCAAGATGTCCCAAGAAAGAGTGCAGTGTGTTGCCCATGACTCAGCAGACCCAGAGGACCTCCGAGAGACCTATGGGTTTCGTTGTTTCTCAGCAAGCCAACAAGGTGTGGAAGTAGTCAGGGATCTTGGAACGAAAATGATGCTTCCCAGAGCGTCCTAGGAATGCTGAAAAGGGTACTTCCTTTAAAATAAAGCAGAACAGCGACTAAGAGCTCATGGAAACAGTTGCCTGCCTCCCTTTCTGCATGGCTACTCAGGGCCTTACCTCGAGGCAAGGACTCAGGTTGAGATTCCCTTTAGCTCTAGAGCATGGCATGATGAGTTCCGCCCAGGCCACTAAAGCTCCGTGTGTAGCCAGAGACAACACATTTTCTTCCCAGACCAATGCCTACAATAGCCAGGGGCCTGTCAACAGCAGAGAATTTCAGGGAGCTTCAAGGCAGCATGAATGGAGCTATCAAAATGGATAAGGAAGTCTACTACCAACATGCCCCCATTTCCATAGGCACAGGCAGCATACATCCCTCTGGTTTCTAACAAGACAAAAGAGACACAGCGTACCCACTAGTTCCTTCCCTGAATCAAAATCGCCTGGCAGGGTGTTCTGCATCTAGAGAACTGCCACAACCAAGGAACGCCCTAGCTAGGCCTGTGGGCCCGTGCCTCTTCAAAAGCTTGCAGTGCTATAGGAAAAATTGTGCTCTTGTTGCAATAGGAACGCAAGGCGTCATTCTCTTGCAGGCAGGGTGACTTCAGGTAGGAGGTCCTGGAAGGAAGGCGCAGCCTAGTGTTTTTTTCAGTGTAGCTCAGACTAGGGAATGTGTGCGACTTCCGCAGCAAGTTGGAACTTGCCAAAACGGTGCTCGTGAACCTATGCGAGTGCTGTGAAATCAAGATATCCTAAGAAAGAGTGCAGTGTGTTGCCCATGACTCAACAGACACAGGGTACCTCCCAGGGACCTATGGGCCTCGTTGTTGTTCAGCAGGCCACAGTTTGTGGAGGTACTCAGTGAACTTGGAACTAAAATGATGCTCACCCGAGGGGGATAGGAGTCCTGAAAAGGGTACTTCCTTTAAAATAAATCAAAATAGCGACTAAGAGCTCATGGAGAGAGCTGCATGCCTCCCTTTCTGCATGGCTACTCAGAGCCTTACCTCGAGGACAGGACAGATTTGAGATTCCCTTTAACTCTAGAGCATGGCAAGATGAGTCCCACCGCGGACTATGAAGCACACTGTGTAGCCAGAGAAAACACATTTTCTTCCCAGACCAATGCGTACAATAGCCAGGGGTCTGTGAACAGCAGAGAATTTCAGGGAGCTTCAAGGCAGCCTGAATGGAGATATCAAAATGGATAAGGAAGTCTACTACCAACATGAGCCCATTTCCATAGGCAAAAACAGCATACATCCCTGTGGTGTCAAACAACTCAAAAGAGACACAGAGTACACACTGGTTCCTTCCCTGAATCAAATTCTCGAGGCAGGGTGTTCTGCATGTAGTGAACCGCCTCAACCAAGGAACGCCCTAGTTAGGCCTGGGGCCGGTGCCTCTTCAAAAGCCTGAAAAGCGTACTGGCGTTAAAATGCTGAAGATAAGCGACTACGGCCTCATGGAAACTGCTACACGCCCGGGTGCTACAGGAAAGACTGTGCTTTAGTTGCAATACGAACGCAACCGATTTTTTCCTGGAGGCAGGGTGACTTCAGGTAGGAGGTCCTGGAAGGAAGGTGAAGCCTAGTGTTTTTCTCAGTTCAGCTCAGACTAGGGAATGTGTGAGACTTCCACAGCAAGTTGGATCTTGCCAAAACAGTGCTCGTGAACCTGTGCGAGTGCTGTGAATCAAGATATCACAAGAAAGAGTGCAGTGTGTTGCCCATGATTCAGCAGACACAGAAGACCTCCGAGGGACCTATGGTCCACGTTGTTCTCAGCGGGGCTACAGAGGTGTGGAGGTAGTCAGGGATATTGGAACGAAAATGCTCCCTCGAGGGTCCTAGGAGTGCTGAAAAGGGTCCTTCCTTTAAAATAAAGCAGAACAGCGACTATGAGCTCATGGAAAGAGCTGCATGCCTCTCTTTCCCCATGGCTACTCAGGGCCTTACCTCGAGGCAAGGACTCGCGTTGAGGCTCCCTTTAGCTCTAGAGCATGGCATGATGAGTTCCGCCCAGGCCACTAAAGCTCCGTGTGTAGCCAGAGAAAACACATTTTCTTCCCAGACCAATGCCTACAATAGCCAGGGGCCTGTCAACAGCAGAGAATTTCAGGGAGCTTCAAGGCAGCATGAATGGAGCTATCAAAATGGATAAGGAAGTCTACTACCAACATGACCCCATTTCCATAGGCAAAAACAGCATACATCCCTGTGGTTTCAAACAAGTCAAAAGAGACACAGAGTACACACTGGTTGCTTCCCTGAATCAACTTCTCGATGTAGGGTGTTCTGCATGTAGTGAACCGCCTCAACCAAGGAAGGCCCTACCTAGGCCCCTAAACCCGTGCCTCTTCAAAAGCCTTCAGTGCTGTAGGAAAAACTGTGCTTTAGTTGCAATAGGAACGCAAGGCGTCTTTCTCCTGGAGGCAGGGTGACTTCAGCTAGGAGGTCCTGGATGGAAGGAGAAGAATAGTGTTTTTCTCAGTGCAGCCCAGACTAGGGAATGAGTGCGACTTCCACGGCATGTTGGAATTTATTAGAACAGTGCTCATGAATCTGTGCGAGTGTGGGTAAATCAAGATGTCCCAAGAAAGAGTGCAGTGTGTTGCCCATGACTCAGCAGACCCAGAGGACCTCCGAGAGACCTATGGGCTTCGTTGTTTCTCAGCAAGCCAACAAGGTGTGGAAGTAGTCAGGGATCTTGGAACGAAAATGATGCTCCCCCGAGCGTCCTAGGAATGCTGAAAAGGGTACTTCCTTTAAAATAAAGCAGAACAGCGACTAAGAGCTCATGGAAAGAGCTGCCTGCCTCCCTTTCTGCATGGCTACTCAGGGCCTTACCTCAGGGCAAGGACTCAGGTTGAGATTCCCTTTAGCTATAGAGCATGGCATGATGAGTTCCGCCCAGGCCACTAAAGCTCCGTGTGTAGCCAGAGACAACACATTTTCTTCCCAGACCAATGCCTACAACAGCCAGGGGCCTGTCAAGAGCAGAGAATTTCAGGGAGCTTCAAGGCAGCATGAATGGAGCTATCAAAATGGATAAGGAAGTCTACTACCAACATGCCCCCATTTCCATAGGCACAGGCAGCATACATCCCTGTGGTTTCTAACAAGACAAAAGAGACACAGCGTACCCACTAGTTCCTTCCCTGAATCAAAATCGCCTGGCAGGGTGTTCTGCATCTAGAGAACTGCCACAACCAAGGAACGCCCTAGCTAGGCCTGTGGGCCCGTGCCTCTTCAAAAGCTTGCAGTGCTATAGGAAAAATTGTGCTCTTGCTGCAATAGGAACGCAAGGCGTCATTCTCTTGCAGGCAGGGTGACTTCAGGTAGGAGTTCCTGGAAGGAAGGCGCAGCCTAGTGTTTTTCTCAGTGTAGCTCAGACTAGGGAATGTGTGCGACTTCCGCAGCAAGTTGGAACTTGCCCAAACGGTGCTCGTGAACCTATGCGAGTGCTGTGAAATCAAGATATCCTAAGAAAGAGTGCAGTGTGTTGCCCATGACTCAACAGACACAGGGTACCTCCCAGGGACCTATGGGCCTCGTTGTTGTTCAGCAGGCCACAGTTTGTGGAGGTACTCAGTGAACTTGGAACTAAAATGATGCTCACCCGAGGGGCCTAGGATTCCTGAAAAGGGTACATCCTTTAAAATAAAGCAGAACAGCGACTAAGAGCTCATGGAGAGAGCTGCATGCCTCCCTTTCTGCATGGATACTCAGAGCCTTACCTCGAGGACAGGACAGATTTGAGATTCCCTTTAGCTCTAGAGCATGGCAAGATGAGTCCCACACCGGACTATGAAGCACACTGTGTAGCCAGAGAAAACACATTTTCTTCCCAGACCAATGCCTACAATAGCCAGGGGCCTGTCAACAGCAGAGAATTCAGGGATCTTCAAGGCGGCATGAATGGAGCTTTCAAAATGAAAAAGCAAGTCTACTACCAACATGCCCCCATTTCCATAGGCACAAACAGCATACATCCCTGTGGTTTCAAAGAACTCAAAAGAGACACAGAGTACACATTGGTTCCTTCCCTGAATCACATTCTCGAGGCAGAGTGTTCTGCATGTGGTGAACGGCCTCATCCAAGTAACACCCTAGCTAGGCCTCTGGGCCTGTGTCTCTTCAAAGGCCTGCAGTGCTATAGGAAAAACTGTGCTTTAGTTGCAAAAGGAAAGCAAGCCGTCTTACTCCTGGAGGCAGGGTGACTTCAGGTAGGAGGTCCTGATTGGAAGGAGAAGCCTAGTGTTTTTCTCTGTGCAGCTCAGACTAGGGATTGAGTGCGATTTCCACGGCATGTTGGAACTTGCTTGAACGTTGCTCTTGAACCTGTGCGAGTGCTGTGAATCAAGATATCACAAGAAAGAGTGCAGTGTGTTGCCCATGACTCAGCAGACACAGAGGACCTCCGTGGAACCTATGGGCCTCGTTGTTCTTCAGCGGGCCTACAGGGGTGTGGAGGTACTCAGTGATCTTGGAACTAAAATGATGCTCACCTGAGGGGGATAGGAGTCCTGAAAAGGGTACTTCCTTTAAAATAAAGCCAAATAGCGACTAAGAGCACATGGAAAGAGCTGCATGCCTCCCTTTCTGCATGGCCACTCGGGGCCTCACCACGAGGCAAGGACAGATTTGAGATTCCCTTTAACTCTAGATCATGGCAAGATGAGTCCCACCGCGGACTATGAAGCACACTGTGTAGCCAGAGAAAACACATTTTCTTCCCAGACCAATGCGTACAATAGCCAGGGGCCTGTGAACAGCAGAGTATTTCAGGGAGCTTCAAGGCAGCCTGAATGGAGCTATCAAAATGGATAAGGAAGTCTACTACCAACATGAGCCCATTTCCATAGGCAAAAACAGCATACATCCCTGTGGTTTCAAACAACTCAAAAGAGACACAGAGTACACACTGGTTCCTTCCCTGAATCAAATTCTCGAGGCAGGGTGTTCTGCATGTAGTGAACCGCCTCAACCAAGGAACGCCCTAGTTAGGCCTGGGGCCGGTTCCTCTTCAAAAGCCTGAAAAGCGTACTGGCGTTAAAATGCTGAAGATAAGCGACTACGGCCTCATGGAAACTGCTACACGCCCGGGTGCTACAGGAAAGACTGTGCTTTAGTTGCAATACGAACGCAACCGATTTTTTCCTGGAGGCAGGGTGACTTCAGGTAGGAGGTCCTGGAAGGAAGGTGAAGCCTAGTGTTTTTCTCAGTTCAGCTCAGACTAGGGAATGTGTGAGACTTCCACAGCAAGTTGGATCTTGCCAAAACAGTGCTCGTGAACCTGTGCGAGTGCTGTGAATCAAGATATCACAAGAAAGAGTGCAGTGTGTTGCCCATGATTCAGCAGACACAGAAGACCTCCGAGGGACCTATGGTCCACATTGTTCTCAGCAGGGCTACAGAGGTGTGGAGGTAGTCAGGGATATTGGAACGAAAATGCTCCCTCGAGGGTCCTAGGAGTGCTGAAAAGGGTCCTTCCTTTAAAATAAAGCAGAACAGCGACTATGAGCTCATGGAAAGAGCTGCATGCCTCTCTTTCCCCATGGCTACTCAGGGCCTTACCTCGAGGCAAGGACTCGCGTTGAGGCTCCCTTTAGCTCTAGAGCATGGCATGATGAGTTCCGCCCAGGCCACTAAAGCTCCGTGTGTAGCCAGAGAAAACACATTTTCTTCCCAGACGAATGCCTACAATAGCCAGGGGCCTGTCTACAGCAGAGAATTTCATGGAGCTTCAAGGCAACATGAATGGAGCTATCAAAAAGGATAAGGAAGTCTACTACCAACATGACCCCATTTCCATAGGCAAAAACAGCATACATCCCTGTGGTTTCAAACAACTCAGAAGAGACACAGAGTACACACTGGTTGCTTCCCTGAATCAACTTCTCGATGTACGGTGTTCTGCATATAGTGAACCGCCTCAACCAAGGAACGCCCTAGCTAGGCCCCTAAACCCGTGCCTCTTCAAAAGCCTTCAGTGCTGTAGGAAAAACTGTGCTTTATTTGCAATAGGAACGCAAGGCGTCTTTCTCCTGGAGGCAGGGTGACTTCAGCTAGGAGGTCCTGGATGGAAGGAGAAGCCTAGTGTTTTTCTCAGTGCAGCCCAGACTAGGGAATGAGTGCGACTTCCACGGCATGTTGGAATTTATTAGAACGGTGCTCATGAATCTGTGCGAGTGCTGGGTAAATCAAGATGTCCCAAGAAAGAGTGCAGTGTGTTGCCCATGACTCAGCAGACCCAGAGGACCTCCGAGAGACCTATGGGTTTCGTTGTTTCTCAGCAAGCCAACAAGGTGTGGAAGTAGTCAGGGATCTTGGAACGAAAATGATGCTTCCCAGAGCGTCCTAGGAATGCTGAAAAGGGTACTTCCTTTAAAATAAAGCAGAACAGCGACTAAGAGCTCATGGAAACAGTTGCCTGCCTCCCTTTCTGCATGGCTACTCAGGGCCTTACCTCGAGGCAAGGACTCAGGTTGAGATTCCCTTTAGCTCTAGAGCATGGCATGATGAGTTCCGCCCAGGCCACTAAAGCTCCGTGTGTAGCCAGAGACAACACATTTTCTTCCCAGACCAATGCCTACAATAGCCAGGGGCCTGTCAACAGCAGAGAATTTCAGGGAGCTTCAAGGCAGCATGAATGGAGCTATCAAAATGGATAAGGAAGTCTACTACCAACATGCCCCCATTTCCATAGGCACAGGCAGCATACATCCCTCTGGTTTCTAACAAGACAAAAGAGACACAGCGTACCCACTAGTTCCTTCCCTGAATCAAAATCGCCTGGCAGGGTGTTCTGCATCTAGAGAACTGCCACAACCAAGGAACGCCCTAGCTAGGCCTGTGGGCCCGTGCCTCTTCAAAAGCTTGCAGTGCTATAGGAAAAATTGTGCTCTTGTTGCAATAGGAACGCAAGGCGTCATTCTCTTGCAGGCAGGGTGACTTCAGGTAGGAGGTCCTGGAAGGAAGGCGCAGCCTAGTGTTTTTTTCAGTGTAGCTCAGACTAGGGAATGTGTGCGACTTCCGCAGCAAGTTGGAACTTGCCAAAACGGTGCTCGTGAACCTATGCGAGTGCTGTGAAATCAAGATATCCTAAGAAAGAGTGCAGTGTGTTGCCCATGACTCAACAGACACAGGGTACCTCCCAGGGACCTATGGGCCTCGTTGTTGTTCAGCAGGCCACAGTTTGTGGAGGTACTCAGTGAACTTGGAACTAAAATGATGCTCACCCGAGGGGGATAGGAGTCCTGAAAAGGGTACTTCCTTTAAAATAAATCAAAATAGCGACTAAGAGCTCATGGAGAGAGCTGCATGCCTCCCTTTCTGCATGGCTACTCAGAGCCTTACCTCGAGGACAGGACAGATTTGAGATTCCCTTTAACTCTAGAGCATGGCAAGATGAGTCCCACCGCGGACTATGAAGCACACTGTGTAGCCAGAGAAAACACATTTTCTTCCCAGACCAATGCGTACAATAGCCAGGGGTCTGTGAACAGCAGAGAATTTCAGGGAGCTTCAAGGCAGCCTGAATGGAGATATCAAAATGGATAAGGAAGTCTACTACCAACATGAGCCCATTTCCATAGGCAAAAACAGCATACATCCCTGTGGTGTCAAACAACTCAAAAGAGACACAGAGTACACACTGGTTCCTTCCCTGAATCAAATTCTCGAGGCAGGGTGTTCTGCATGTAGTGAACCGCCTCAACCAAGGAACGCCCTAGTTAGGCCTGGGGCCGGTGCCTCTTCAAAAGCCTGAAAAGCGTACTGGCGTTAAAATGCTGAAGATAAGCGACTACGGCCTCATGGAAACTGCTACACGCCCGGGTGCTACAGGAAAGACTGTGCTTTAGTTGCAATACGAACGCAACCGATTTTTTCCTGGAGGCAGGGTGACTTCAGGTAGGAGGTCCTGGAAGGAAGGTGAAGCCTAGTGTTTTTCTCAGTTCAGCTCAGACTAGGGAATGTGTGAGACTTCCACAGCAAGTTGGATCTTGCCAAAACAGTGCTCGTGAACCTGTGCGAGTGCTGTGAATCAAGATATCACAAGAAAGAGTGCAGTGTGTTGCCCATGATTCAGCAGACACAGAAGACCTCCGAGGGACCTATGGTCCACGTTGTTCTCAGCGGGGCTACAGAGGTGTGGAGGTAGTCAGGGATATTGGAACGAAAATGCTCCCTCGAGGGTCCTAGGAGTGCTGAAAAGGGTCCTTCCTTTAAAATAAAGCAGAACAGCGACTATGAGCTCATGGAAAGAGCTGCATGCCTCTCTTTCCCCATGGCTACTCAGGGCCTTACCTCGAGGCAAGGACTCGCGTTGAGGCTCCCTTTAGCTCTAGAGCATGGCATGATGAGTTCCGCCCAGGCCACTAAAGCTCCGTGTGTAGCCAGAGAAAACACATTTTCTTCCCAGACCAATGCCTACAATAGCCAGGGGCCTGTCAACAGCAGAGAATTTCAGGGAGCTTCAAGGCAGCATGAATGGAGCTATCAAAATGGATAAGGAAGTCTACTACCAACATGACCCCATTTCCATAGGCAAAAACAGCATACATCCCTGTGGTTTCAAACAAGTCAAAAGAGACACAGAGTACACACTGGTTGCTTCCCTGAATCAACTTCTCGATGTAGGGTGTTCTGCATGTAGTGAACCGCCTCAACCAAGGAAGGCCCTACCTAGGCCCCTAAACCCGTGCCTCTTCAAAAGCCTTCAGTGCTGTAGGAAAAACTGTGCTTTAGTTGCAATAGGAACGCAAGGCGTCTTTCTCCTGGAGGCAGGGTGACTTCAGCTAGGAGGTCCTGGATGGAAGGAGAAGAATAGTGTTTTTCTCAGTGCAGCCCAGACTAGGGAATGAGTGCGACTTCCACGGCATGTTGGAATTTATTAGAACGGTGCTCATGAATCTGTGCGAGTGTGGGTAAATCAAGATGTCCCAAGAAAGAGTGCAGTGTGTTGCCCATGACTCAGCAGACCCAGAGGACCTCCGAGAGACCTATGGGCTTCGTTGTTTCTCAGCAAGCCAACAAGGTGTGGAAGTAGTCAGGGATCTTGGAACGAAAATGATGCTCCCCCGAGCGTCCTAGGAATGCTGAAAAGGGTACTTCCTTTAAAATAAAGCAGAACAGCGACTAAGAGCTCATGGAAAGAGCTGCATGCCTCCCTTTCTGCATGGCTACTCAGGGCCTTACCTCAGGGCAAGCACTCAGGTTGAGATTCCCTTTAGCTCTAGAGCATGGCATGATGAGTTCCGCCCAGGCCACTAAAGCTCCGTGTGTAGCCAGAGACAACACATTTTCTTCCCAGACCAATGCCTACAATAGCCAGGGGCCTGTCAACAGCAGAGAATTTCAGCGAGCTTCAAGGCAGCATGAATGGAGCTATCAAAATGGATAAGGAAGTCTACTACCAACATGCCCCCATTTCCATAGGCACAGGCAGCATACATCCCTCTGGTTTCTAACAAGACAAAAGAGACACAGCGTACCCACTAGTTCCTTCCCTGAATCAAAATCGCCTGGCAGGGTGTTCTGCATCTAGAGAACTGCCACAACCAAGGAACGCCCTAGCTAGGCCTGTGGGCCCGTGCCTCTTCAAAAGCTTGCAGTGCTATAGGAAAAATTGTGCTCTTGCTGCAATAGGAACGCAAGGCGTCATTCTCTTGCAGGCAGGGTGACTTCAGGTAGGAGTTCCTGGAAGGAAGGCGCAGCCTAGTGTTTTTCTCAGTGTAGCTCAGACTAGGGAATGTGTGCGACTTCCGCAGCAAGTTGGAACTTGCCCAAACGGTGCTCGTGAACCTATGCGAGTGCTGTGAAATCAAGATATCCTAAGAAAGAGTGCAGTGTGTTGCCCATGACTCAACAGACACAGGGTACCTCCCAGGGACCTATGGGCCTCGTTGTTGTTCAGCAGGCCACAGTTTGTGGAGGTACTCAGTGAAGTTGGAACTAAAATGATGCTCACCCGTGGGGCCTAGGATTCCTGAAAAGGGTACATCCTTTAAAATAAAGCAGAACAGCGACTAAGAGCTCATGGAGAGAGCTGCATGCCTCCCTTTAAGCATGGCTACTCAGAGCCTTACCTCGAGGACAGGACAGATTTGAGATTCCCTTTAGCTCTAGAGCATGGCAAGATGAGTCCCACACCGGACTATGAAGCACACTGTGTAGCCAGAGAAAACACATTTTCTTCCCAGACCAATGCCTACAATAGCCAGGGGCCTGTCAACAGCAGAGAATTCAGGGATCTTCAAGGCGGCATGAATGGAGCTTTCAAAATGAAAAAGCAAGTCTACTACCAACATGCCCCCATTTCCATAGGCACAAACAGCATACATCCCTGTGGTTTCAAAGAACTCAAAAGAGACACAGAGTACACATTGGTTCCTTCCCTGAATCACATTCTCGAGGCAGAGTGTTCTGCATGTGGTGAACGGCCTCATCCAAGTAACACCCTAGCTAGGCCTCTGGGCCCGTGTCTCTTCAAAGGCCTGCAGTGCTATAGGAAAAACTGTGCTTTAGTTGCAAAAGGAAAGCAAGCCGTCTTACTCCTGGAGGCAGGGTGACTTCAGGTAGGAGGTCCTGATTGGAAGGAGAAGCCTAGTGTTTTTCTCTGTGCAGCTCAGACTAGGGATTGAGTGCGATTTCCACGGCATGTTGGAACTTGCTTGAACGTTGCTCTTGAACCTGTGCGAGTGCTGTGAATCAAGATATCACAAGAAAGAGTGCAGTGTGTTGCCCATGACTCAGCAGACACAGAGGACCTCCGTGGGACCTATGGGCCTCGTTGTTGTTCAGCGGGCCTACAGGGGTGTGGAGGTACTCAGTGATCTTGGAACTAAAATGATGCTCACCCGAGGGGGATAGGAGTCCTGAAAAGGGTACTTCCTTTAAAATAAATCAAAATAGCGACTAAGAGCTCATGGAGAGAGCTGCATGCCTCCCTTTCTGCATGGCTACTCAGAGACTTACCTCGAGGACAGGACAGATTTGAGATTCCCTTTAACTCTAGAGCATGGCAAGATGAGTCCCACCGCGGCCTATGAAGCACACTGTGTAGCCAGAGAAAACACATTTTCTTCCCAGACCAAGGCGTACAATAGCCAGGGGTCTGTGAACAGCAGAGAATTAAAGGGAGCTTCAAGGCAGCCTGAATGGAGATATCAAAATGGATAAGGAAGTCTACTACCAACATGAGCCCATTTCCATAGGCAAAAACAGCATACATCCCTGTGGTGTCAAACAACTCAAAAGAGACACAGAGTACACACTGGTTCCTTCCCTGAATCAAATTCTCGAGGCAGGGTGTTCTGCATGTAGTGAACCGCCTCAACCAAGGAACGCCCTAGTTAGGCCTGGGGCCGGTGCCTCTTCAAAAGCCTGAAAAGCGTACTGGCGTTAAAATGCTGAAGATAAGCGACTACGGCCTCATGGAAACTGCTACACGCCCGGGTGCTACAGGAAAGACTGTGCTTTAGTTGCAATACGAACGCAACCGATTTTTTCCTGGAGGCAGGGTGACTTCAGGTAGGAGGTCCTGGAAGGAAGGTGAAGCCTAGTGTTTTTCTCAGTTCAGCTCAGACTAGGGAATGTGTGAGACTTCCACAGCAAGTTGGATCTTGCCAAAACAGTGCTCGTGAACCTGTGCGAGTGCTGTGAATCAAGATATCACAAGAAAGAGTGAAGTGTGTTGCCTATGATTCAGCAGACACAGAAGAACTCCGAGGGACCTATGGTCCACCTTGTTCTCAGCGGGGCTACAGAGGTGTGGAGGTAGTCAGGGATATTGGAACGAAAATGCTCCCTCGAGGGTCCTAGGAGTGCTGAAAAGGGTCCTTCCTTTAAAATAAAGCAGAACAGCGACTATGAGCTCATGGAAAGAGCTGCATGCCTCTCTTTCCCCATGGCTACTCAGGGCCTTACCTCGAGGCAAGGACTCGCGTTGAGGCTCCCTTTAGCTCTAGAGCATGGCATGATGAGTTCCGCCCAGGCCACTAAAGCTCCGTGTGTAGCCAGAGAAAACACATTTTCTTCCCAGACCAATGCCTACAATAGCCAGGGGCCTGTCCACAGCAGAGAATTTCATGGAGCTTCAAGGCAACATGAATGGAGCTATCAAAATGGATAAGGAAGTCTACTACCAACATGACCCCATTTCCATAGGCAAAAACAGCATACATCCCTGTGGTTTCAAACAAGTCCAAAGAGACACAGAGTACACACTGGTTGCTTCCCTGAATCAACTTCTCGATGTAGGGTGTTCTGCATGTAGTGAACCGCCTCAACCAAGGAACGCCCTACCTAGGCCCCTAAACCCGTGCCTCTTCAAAAGCCTTCAGTACTGTAGGAAAAACTGTGCTTTAGTTACAATAGGAACGCAAGGCGTCTTTCTCCTGGAGGCAGGGTGACTTCAGCTAGGAGGTCCTGGATGGAAGGAGAAGCCTAGTGTTTTTCTCAGTGCAGCCCAGACTAGGGAATGAGTGCGACTTCCACGGCATGTTGGAATTTATTAGAACAGTGCTCATGAATCTGTGCGAGTGTGGGTAAATCAAGATGTCCCAAGAAAGAGTGCAGTGTGTTGCCCATGACTCAGCAGACCCAGAGGACCTCCGAGAGACCTATGGGCTTCGTTGTTTCTCAGCAAGCCAACAAGGTGTGGAAGTAGTCAGGGATCTTGGAACGAAAATGATGCTCCCCCGAGCGTCCTAGGAATGCTGAAAAGGGTACTTCCTTTAAAATAAAGCAGAACAGCGACTAAGAGCACATGGAAAGAGCTGCCTGCCTCCCTTTCTGCATGGCTACTCAGGGCCTTACCTCAGGGCAAGGACTCAGGTTGAGATTCCCTTTAGCTATAGAGCATGGCATGATGAGTTCCGCCCAGGCCACTAAAGCTCCGTGTGTAGCCAGAGACAACACATTTTCTTCCCAGACCAATGCCTACAACAGCCAGGGGCCTGTCAAGAGCAGAGAATTTCAGGGAGCTTCAAGGCAGCATGAATGGAGCTATCAAAATGGATAAGGAAGTCTACTACCAACATGCCCCCATTTCCATAGGCACAGGCAGCATACATCCCTGTGGTTTCTAACAAGACAAAAGAGACACAGCGTACCCACTAGTTCCTTCCCTGAATCAAAATCGCCTGGCAGGGTGTTCTGCATCTAGAGAACTGCCACAACCAAGGAACGCCCTAGCTAGGCCTGTGGGCCCGTGCCTCTTCAAAAGCTTGCAGTGCTATAGGAAAAATTGTGCTCTTGCTGCAATAGGAACGCAAGGCGTCATTCTCTTGCAGGCAGGGTGACTTCAGGTAGGAGTTCCTGGAAGGAAGGCGCAGCCTAGTGTTTTTCTCAGTGTAGCTCAGACTAGGGAATGTGTGCGACTTCCGCAGCAAGTTGGAACTTGCCCAAACGGTGCTCGTGAACCTATGCGAGTGCTGTGAAATCAAGATATCCTAAGAAAGAGTGCAGTGTGTTGCCCATGACTCAACAGACACAGGGTACCTCCCAGGGACCTATGGGCCTCGTTGTTGTTCAGCAGGCCACAGTTTGTGGAGGTACTCAGTGAACTTGGAACTAAAATGATGCTCACCCGAGGGGCCTAGGATTCCTGAAAAGGGTACATCCTTTAAAATAAAGCAGAACAGCAACTAAGAGCTCATGGAGAGAGCTGCATGCCTCCCTTTCTGCATGGATACTCAGAGCCTTACCTCGAGGACAGGACAGATTTGAGATTCCCTTTAGCTCTAGAGCATGGCAAGATGAGTCCCACACCGGACTATGAAGCACACTGTGTAGCCAGAGAAAACACATTTTCTTCCCAGACCAATGCCTACAATAGCCAGGGGCCTGTCAACAGCAGAGAATTCAGGGATCTTCAAGGCGGCATGAATGGAGCTTTCAAAATGAAAAAGCAAGTCTACTACCAACATGCCCCCATTTCCATAGGCACAAACAGCATACATCCCTGTGGTTTCAAAGAACTCAAAAGAGACACAGAGTACACATTGGTTCCTTCCCTGAATCACATTCTCGAGGCAGAGTGTTCTGCATGTGGTGAACGGCCTCATCCAAGTAACACCCTAGCTAGGCCTCTGGGCCCGTGTCTCTTCAAAGGCCTGCAGTGCTATAGGAAAAACTGTGCTTTAGTTGCAAAAGGAAAGCAAGCCGTCTTACTCCTGGAGGCAGGGTGACTTCAGGTAGGAGGTCCTGATTGGAAGGAGAAGCCTATTGTTTTTCTCTGTGCAGCTCAGACTAGGGATTGAGTGCGATTTCCACGGCATGTTGGAACTTGCTTGAACGTTGCTCTTGAACCTGTGCGAGTGCTGTGAATCAAGATATCACAAGAAAGAGTGCAGTGTGTTGCCCATGACTCAGCAGACACAGAGGACCTCCGTGGGACCTATGGGCCTCGTTGTTGTTCAGCGGGCCTACAGGGGTGTGGAGGTACTCAGTGATCTTGGAACTAAAATGATGCTCACCCGAGGGGGATAGGAGTCCTGAAAAGGGTACTTCCTTTAAAATAAAGCCAAATAGCGACTAAGAGCACATGGAAAGAGCTGCATGCCTCCCTTTCTGCATGGCCACTCGGGGCCTCACCACGAGGCAAGGACAGATTTGAGATTCCCTTTAACTCTAGATCATGGCAAGATGAGTCCCACCGCGGACTATGAAGCACACTGTGTAGCCAGAGAAAACACATTTTCTTCCCAGACCAATGCGTACAATAGCCAGGGGCCTGTGAACAGCAGAGTATTTCAGGGAGCTTCAAGGCAGCCTGAATGGAGCTATCAAAATGGATAAGGAAGTCTACTACCAACATGAGCCCATTTCCATAGGCAAAAACAGCATACATCCCTGTGGTGTCAAACAACACAAAAGAGACACAGAGTACACACTGGTTCCTTCCCTGAATCAAATTCTCGAGGCAGGGTGTTCTGCATGTAGTGAACCGCCTCAACCAAGGAACGCCCTAGTTAGGCCTGGGGCCGGTGCCTCTTCAAAAGCCTGAAAAGCGTACTGGCGTTAAAATGCTGAAGATAAGCGACTACGGCCTCATGGAAATTGCTACACGCCCGGGTGCTACAGGAAAGACTGTGCTTTAGTTGCAATACGAACGCAACCGATTTTTTCCTGGAGGCAGGGTGACTTCAGGTAGGAGGTCCTGGAAGGAAGGTGAAGCCTAGTGTTTTTCTCAGTTCAGCTCAGACTAGGGAATGTGTGAGACTTCCACAGCAAGTTGGATCTTGCCAAAACAGTGCTCGTGAACCTGTGCGAGTGCTGTGAATCAAGATATCACAAGAAAGAGTGCAGTGTGTTGCCCATGATTCAGCAGACACAGAAGACCTCCGAGGGACCTATGGTCCACGTTGTTCTCAGCAGGGCTATAGAGGTGTGGAGGTAGTCAGGGATATTGGAACGAAAATGCTCCCTCGAGGGTCCTAGGAGTGCTGAAAAGGGTCCTTCCTTTAAAATAAAGCAGAACAGCGTCTATGAGCTCATGGAAAGAGCTGCATGCCTCTCTTTCCCCATGGCTACTCAGGGCCTTACCTCGAGGCAAGGACTCGCGTTGAGGCTCCCTTTAGCTCTAGAGCATGGCATGATGAGTTCCGCCCAGGCCACTAAAGCTCCGTGTGTAGCCAGAGAAAACACATTTTCTTCCCAGACCAATGCCTACAATAGCCAGGGGCCTGTCCACAGCAGAGAATTTCATGGAGCTTCAAGGCAACATGAATGGAGCTATCAAAAAGGATAAGGAAGTCTACTACCAACATGACCCCATTTCCATAGGCAAAAACAGCATACATCCCTGTGGTTTCAAACAACTCAGAAGAGACACAGAGTACACACTGGTTGCTTCCCTGAATCAACTTCTCGATGTAGGGTGTTCTGCATGTAGTGAACCGCCTCAACCAAGGAACGCCCTAGCTAGGCCCCTAAACCCGTGCCTCTTCAAAAGCCTTCAGTGCTGTAGGAAAAACTGTGCTTTAGTTGCAATAGGAACGCAAGGCGTCTTTCTCCTGGAGGCAGGGTGACTTCAGCTAGGAGGTCCTGGATGGAAGGAGAAGCCTAGCGTTTTTCTCAGTTCAGCCCAGACTAGGGAATGAGTGCGACTTCCACGGCATGTTAGAATTTATTAGAACGGTGCTCATGAATCTGTGCGAGTGCTGGGTAAATCAAGATGTCCCAAGAAAGAGTGCAGTGTGTTGCCCATGACTCAGCAGACCCAGAGGACCTCCGAGAGACCTATGGGCTTCGTTGTTTCTCAGCAAGCCAACAAGGTGTGGAAGTAGTCAGGGATCTTGGAACGAAAATGATGCTCCCCCGAGCGTCCTAAGAATGCTGAAAAGGGTACTTCCTTTAAAATAAAGCAGAACAGCGACTAAGAGCTCATGGAAAGAGCTGCATGCCTCCCTTTCTGCATGGCTACTCAGGGCCTTACCTCAGGGCAAGGACTCAGGTTGAGATTCCCTTTAGCTATAGAGCATGGCATGATGAGTTCCGCCCAGGCCACTAAAGCTCCGTGTGTAGCCAGAGACAACACATTTTCTTCCCAGACCAATGCCTACAATAGCCAGGGGCCTGTCAACAGCAGAGAATTTCAGGGAGCTTCAAGGCAGCATGAATGGAGCTATCAAAATGGATAAGGAAGTCTACTACCAACATGCCCCCATTTCCATAGGCACAGGCAGCATACATCCCTCTGGTTTCTAACAAGACAAAAGAGACACAGCGTACCCACTAGTTCCTTCCCTGAATCAAAATCGCCTGGCAGGGTGTTCTGCATCTAGAGAACTGCCACAACCAAGGAACGCCCTAGCTAGGCCTGTGGGCCCGTGCCTCTTCAAAAGCTTGCAGTGCTATAGGAAAAATTGTGCTCTTGCTGCAATAGGAACGCAAGGCGTCATTCTCTTGCAGGCAGGGTGACTTCAGGTAGGAGTTCCTGGAAGGAAGGCGCAGCCTAGTGTTTTTCTCAGTGTAGCTCAGACTAGGGAATGTGTGCGACTTCCGCAGCAAGTTGGAACTTGCCCAAACGGTGCTCGTGAACCTATGCGAGTGCTGTGAAATCAAGATATCCTAAGAAAGAGTGCAGTGTGTTGCCCATGACTCAACAGACACAGGGTACCTCCCAGGGACCTATGGGCCTCGTTGTTGTTCAGCAGGCCACAGTTTGTGGAGGTACTCAGTGAACTTGGAACTAAAATGATGCTCACCCGAGGGGCCTAGGATTCCTGAAAAGGGTACATCCTTTAAAATAAAGCAGAACAGCGACTAAGAGCTCATGGAGAGAGCTGCATGCCTCCCTTTCTGCATGGCTACTCAGAGCCTTACCTCGAGGACAGGACAGATTTGAGATTCCCTTTAGCTCTAGAGCATGGCAAGATGAGTCCCACCGCGGACTATGAAGCACACTGTGTAGCCAGAGAAAACACATTTTCTTCCCAGACCAATGCGTACAATAGCCAGGGGCCTGTGAACAGCAGAGTATTTCAGGGAGCTTCAAGGAGGCCTGAATGGAGCTATCAAAATGGATATGGAAGTCTACTACCAACATGAGCCCATTTCCATAGGCAAAAACAGCATACATCCCTGTGGTGTCAAACAACTCAAAAGAGACACAGAGTACACACTGGTTCCTTCCCTGAATCAAATTCTCGAGGCAGGGTGTTCTGCATGTAGTGAACCGCCTCAACCAAGGAACGCCCTAGTTAGGCCTGGGGCCGGTGCCTCTTCAAAAGCCTGAAAAGCGTACTGGCGTTAAAATGCTGAAGATAAGCGACTACGGCCTCATGGAAACTGCTACACGCCCGGGTGCTACAGGAAAGACTGTGCTTTAGTTGCAATACGAACGCAACCGATTTTTTCCTGGAGGCAGGGTGACTTCAGGTAGGAGGTCCTGGAAGGAAGGTGAAGCCTAGTGTTTTTCTCAGTTCAGCTCAGACTAGGGAATGTGTGAGACTTCCACAGCAAGTTGGATCTTGCCGAAACAGTGCTCGTGAACCTGTGCGAGTGCTGTGAATCAAGATATCACAAGAAAGAGTGCAGTGTGTTGCCCATGATTCAGCAGACACAGAAGACCTCCGAGGGACCTATGTCCACGTTGTTCTCAGCAGGGCTACAGAGGTGTGGAGGTAGGGATATTGGAACGAAAATGCTCCCTCGAGGGTCCTAGGAGTGCTGAAAAGGGTCCTTCCTTTAAAATAAAGCAGAACAGCGACTATGAGCTCATGGAAAGAGCTGCATGCCTCTCTTTCCCCTTGGCTACTCAGGGCCTTACCTCGAGGCAAGGACTCGCATTGAGGCTCCCTTTAGCTCTAGAGCATGGCATGATGAGTTCCGCCCAGGCCACTAAAGCTCCGTGTGTAGCCAGAGAAAACACATTTTCTTCCCAGACCAATGCCTACAATAGCCAAGGGCCTGTCAACAGCAGAGAATTCAGGGATCTTCAAGGCAGCATGAATGGAGCTTTCAAAATGAAAAAGCAAGTCTACTACCAACATGCCCCCATTTCCATAGGCACAAACAGCATACATCCCTGTGGTTTCAAAGAACTCAAAAGAGACACAGAGTACACATTGGTTCCTTCCCTGAATCACATTCTCGAGGCAGAGTGTTCTGCATGTGGTGAACGGCCTCATCCAAGGAACACCCTAGCTAGGCCTCTGGGCCCGTGTCTCTTCAAAGGCCTGCAGTGCTATAGGAAAAACTGTGCTTTAGTTGCAAAAGGAAAGCAAGCCGTCTTACTCCTGGAGGCAGGGTGACTTCAGGTAGGAGGTCCTGATTGGAAGGAGAAGCCTAGTGTTTTTCTCTGTGCAGCTCAGACTAGGGATTGAGTGCGATTTCCACGGCATGTTGGAACTTGCTTGAACGTTGCTCTTGAACCTGTGCGAGTGCTGTGAATCAAGATATCACAAGAAAGAGTGCAGTGTGTTGCCCATGACTCAGCAGACACAGAGGACCTCCGTGGGACCTATGGGCCTCGTTGTTGTTCAGCGGGCCTACAGGGGTGTGGAGGTACTCAGTGATCTTGGAACTAAAATGATGCTCACCCGAGGGGGATAGGAGTCCTGAAAAGGGTACTTCCTTTAAAATAAATCAAAATAGCGACTAAGAGCACATGGAAAGAGCTGCATGCCTCCCTTTCTGCATGGCCACTCGGGGCCTCACCACGAGGCAAGGACAGATTTGAGATTCCCTTTAACTCTAGAGCATGGCAAGATGAGTCCCACCGCGGACTATGAAGCACACTGTGTAGCCAGAGAAAACACATTTTCTTCCCAGACCAAGGCGTACAATAGCCAGGGGCCTGTGAACAGCAGAGAATTTCAGGGAGCTTCAAGGCAGCCTGAATGGAGATATCAAAATGGATAAGGAAGTCTACTACCAACATGAGCCCATTTCCATAGGCAAAAACAGCATACATCCCTGTGGTTTCAAACAACTCAAAAGAGACACAGAGTACACACTGTTTCCTTCTCTGAATCAAATTCTCGAGGCAGGGTGTTCTGCATGTAGTGAACCGCCTCAACCAAGGAACGCCCTAGTTAGGCCTGGGGCCGGTGCCTCTTCAAAAGCCTGAAAAGCGTACTGGCGTTAAAATGCTGAAGATAAGCGACTACGGCCTCATGGAAACTGCTACACGCCCTGGTGCTACAGGAAAGACTGTGCTTTAGTTGCAATACGAACGCAACCGATTTTTTCCTGGAGGCAGGGTGACTTCAGGTAGGAAGTCCTGGAAGGAAGGTGAAGCCTAGTGTTTTTCTCAGTTCAGCTCAGACTAGGGAATGTGTGAGACTTCCACAGCAAGTTGGATCTTGCCAAAACAGTGCTCGTGAACCTGTGCGAGTGCTGTGAATCAAGATATCACAAGAAAGAGTGCAGTGTGTTGCCCATGATTCAGCAGACACAGAAGACCTCCGAGGGACCTATGGTCCACGTTGTTCTCAGCAGGGCTACAGAGGTGTGGAGGTAGTCAGGGATATTGGAACGAAAATGCTCCCTCGAGGGTCCTAGGAGTGCTGAAAAGGGTCCTTCCTTTAAAATAAAGCAGAACAGCGACTATGAGCTCATGGAAAGAGCTGCATGCCTCTCTTTCCCCATGGCTACTCAGGGCCTTACCTCGAGGCAAGGACTCGCGTTGAGGCTCCCTTTAGCTCTAGAGCATGGCATGATGAGTTCCGCCCAGGCCACTAAAGCTCCGTGTGTAGCCAGAGAAAACACATTTTCTTCCCAGACGAATGCCTACAATAGCCAGGGGCCTGTCCACAGCAGAGAATTTCATGGAGCTTCAAGGCAACATGAATGGAGCTATCAAAAAGGATAAGGAAGTCTACTACCAACATGACCCCATTTCCATAGGCAAAAACAGCATACATCCCTGTGGTTTCAAACAACTCAGAAGAGACACAGAGTAAACACTGGTTGCTTCCCTGAATCAACTTCTCGATGTACGGTGTTCTGCATATAGTGAACCGCTTCAACCAAGGAACGCCCTAGCTAGGCCCCTAAATCCGTGCCTCTTCAAAAGCCTTCAGTGCTGTAGGAAAAACTGTGCTTTATTTGCAATAGGAACGCAAGGCCTCTTTCTCCTGGAGGCAGGGTGACTTCAGCTAGGAGGTCCTGGATGGAAGGAGAAGCCTAGTGTTTTTCTCAGTGCAGCCCAGACTAGGGAATGAGTGCGACTTCCACGGCATGTTGGAATTTATTAGAACGGTGCTCATGAATCTGTGCGAGTGCTGGGTAAATCAAGATGTCCCAAGAAAGAGTGCAGTGTGTTGCCCATGACTCAGCAGACCCAGAGGACCTCCGAGAGACCTATGGGCTTCGTTGTTTCTCAGCAAGCCAACAAGGTGTGGAAGTAGTCAGGGATCTTGGAACGAAAATGATGCTCCCCCGTGCGTCCTAGGAATGCTGAAAAGGGTACTTCCTTTAAAATAAAGCAGAACAGCGACTAAGAGCTCATGGAAACAGTTGCCTGCCTCCCTTTCTGCATGGCTACTCAGGGCCTTACCTCGAGGCAAGGACTCAGGTTGAGATTCCCTTTAGCTCTAGAGCATGGCATGATGAGTTCCGCCCAGGCCACTAAAGCTCCGTGTGTAGCCAGAGACAACACATTTTCTTCCCAGACCAATGCCTACAATAGCCAGGGGCCTGTCAACAGCAGAGAATTTCAGGGAGCTTCAAGGCAGCATGAATGGAGCTATCAAAATGGATAAGGAAGTCTACTACCAACATGCCCCCATTTCCATAGGCACAGGCAGCATACATCCGTCTGGTTTCTAACAAGACAAAAGAGACACAGCGTACCCACTAGTTCCTTCCCTGAATCAAAATCGCCTGGCAGGGTGTTCTGCATCTAGAGAACTGCCACAACCAAGGAACGCCCTAGCTAGGCCTGTGGGCCCGTGCCTCTTCAAAAGCTTGCAGTGCTATAGGAAAAATTGTGCTCTTGTTGCAATAGGAACGCAAGGCGTCATTCTCTTGCAGGCAGGGTGACTTCAGGTAGGAGGTCCTGGAAGGAAGGCGCAGCCTAGTGTTTTTCTCAGTGTAGCTCAGACTAGGGAATGTGTGCGACTTCCGCAGCAAGTTGGAACTTGCCCAAACGGTGCTCGTGAACCTATGCGAGTGCTGTGAAATCAAGATATCCTAAGAAAGAGTGCAGTGTGTTGCCCATGACTCAACAGACACAGGGTACCTCCCAGGGACCAATGGGCCTCGTTGTTGTTCAGCAGGCCACAGTTTGTGGAGGTACTCAGTGAACTTGGAACTAAAATGATGCTCACCCGAGGGGCCTAGGATTCCTGAAAAGGGTACATCCTTTAAAATAAAGCAGAACAGCGACTAAGAGCTCATGGAGAGAGCTGCATGCCTCCCTTTCTGCATGGATACTCAGAGCCTTACCTCGAGGACAGGACAGATTTGAGATTCCCTTTAGCTCTAGAGCATGGCAAGATGAGTCCCACACCGGACTATGAAGCACACTGTGTAGCCAGAGAAAACACATTTTCTTCCCAGACCAATGCCTACAATAGCCAGGGGCCTGTCAACAGCAGAGAATTCAGGGATCTTCAAGGCGGCATGAATGGAGCTTTCAAAATGAAAAAGCAAGTCTACTACCAACATGCCCCCATTTCCATAGGCACAAACAGCATACATCCCTGTGGTTTCAAAGAACTCAAAAGAGACACAGAGTACACATTGGTTCCTTCCCTGAATCACATTCTCGAGGCAGAGTGTTCTGCATGTGGTGAACGGCCTCATCCAAGTAACACCCTAGCTAGGCCTCTGGGCCTGTGTCTCTTCAAAGGCCTGCAGTGCTATAGGAAAAACTGTGCTTTAGTTGCAAAAGGAAAGCAAGCCGTCTTACTCCTGGAGGCAGGGTGACTTCAGGTAGGAGGTCCTGATTGGAAGGAGAAGCCTAGTGTTTTTCTCTGTGCAGCTCAGACTGGGGATTGAGTGCGATTTCCACGGCATGTTGGAACTTGCTTGAACGTTGCTCTTGAACCTGTGCGAGTGCTGTGAATCAAGATATCACAAGAAAGAGTGCAGTGTGTTGCCCATGACTCAGCAGACACAGAGGACCTCCGTGGGACCTATGGGCCTCGTTGTTGTTCAGCGGGCCTACAGGGGTGTGGAGGTACTCAGTGATCTTGGAACTAAAATGATGCTCACCCGAGGGGGATAGGAGTCCTGAAAAGGGTACTTCCTTTAAAATAAAGCCAAATAGCGACTAAGAGCACATGGAAAGAGCTGCATGCCTCCCTTTCTGCATGGCCACTCGGGGCCTCACCACGAGGCAAGGACAGATTTGAGATTCCCTTTAACTCTAGATCATGGCAAGATGAGTCCCACCGTGGACTATGAAGCACACTGTGTAGCCAGAGAAAACACATTTTCTTCCCAGACCAATGCGTACAATAGCCAGGGGCCTGTGAACAGCAGATTATTTAAGGGAGCTTCAAGGCAGCCTGAATGGAGCTATCAAAATGGATAAGGAAGTCTACTACCAACATGAGCCCATTTCCATAGGCAAAAACAGCATACATCCCTGTGGTGTCAAACAACACAAAAGAGACACAGAGTACACACTGGTTCCTTCCCTGAATCAAATTCTCGAGGCAGGGTGTTCTGCATGTAGTGAACCGCCTCAACCAAGGAACGCCCTAGTTAGGCCTGGGGCCGGTGCCTCTTCAAAAGCCTGAAAAGCGTACTGGCGTTAAAATGCTGAAGATAAGCGACTACGGCCTCATGGAAACTGCTACACGCCCTGGTGCTACAGGAAAGACTGTGCTTTAGTTGCAATACGAACGCAACCGATTTTTTCCTGGAGGCAGGGTGACTTCAGGTAGGAAGTCCTGGAAGGAAGGTGAAGCCTAGTGTTTTTCTCAGTTCAGCTCAGACTAGGGAATGTGTGAGACTTCCACAGCAAGTTGGATCTTGCCAAAACAGTGCTCGTGAACCTGTGCGAGTGCTGTGAATCAAGATATCACAAGAAAGAGTGCAGTGTGTTGCCCATGATTCAGCAGACACAGAAGACCTCCGAGGGACCTATGGTCCACGTTGTTCTCAGCAGGGCTACAGAGGTGTGGAGGTAGTCAGGGATATTGGAACGAAAATGCTCCCTCGAGGGTCCTAGGAGTGCTGAAAAGGGTCCTTCCTTTAAAATAAAGCAGAACAGCGACTATGAGCTCATGGAAAGAGCTGCATGCCTCTCTTTCCCCATGGCTACTCAGGGCCTTACCTCGAGGCAAGGACTCGCGTTGAGGCTCCCTTTAGCTCTAGAGCATGGCATGATGAGTTCCGCCCAGGCCACTAAAGCTCCGTGTGTAGCCAGAGAAAACACATTTTCTTCCCAGACGAATGCCTACAATAGCCAGGGGCCTGTCCACAGCAGAGAATTTCATGGAGCTTCAAGGCAACATGAATGGAGCTATCAAAAAGGATAAGGAAGTCTACTACCAACATGACCCCATTTCCATAGGCAAAAACAGCATACATCCCTGTGGTTTCAAACAACTCAGAAGAGACACAGAGTAAACACTGGTTGCTTCCCTGAATCAACTTCTCGATGTACGGTGTTCTGCATATAGTGAACCGCTTCAACCAAGGAACGCCCTAGCTAGGCCCCTAAATCCGTGCCTCTTCAAAAGCCTTCAGTGCTGTAGGAAAAACTGTGCTTTATTTGCAATAGGAACGCAAGGCCTCTTTCTCCTGGAGGCAGGGTGACTTCAGCTAGGAGGTCCTGGATGGAAGGAGAAGCCTAGTGTTTTTCTCAGTGCAGCCCAGACTAGGGAATGAGTGCGACTTCCACGGCATGTTGGAATTTATTAGAACGGTGCTCATGAATCTGTGCGAGTGCTGGGTAAATCAAGATGTCCCAAGAAAGAGTGCAGTGTGTTGCCCATGACTCAGCAGACCCAGAGGACCTCCGAGAGACCTATGGGCTTCGTTGTTTCTCAGCAAGCCAACAAGGTGTGGAAGTAGTCAGGGATCTTGGAACGAAAATGATGCTCCCCCGTGCGTCCTAGGAATGCTGAAAAGGGTACTTCCTTTAAAATAAAGCAGAACAGCGACTAAGAGCTCATGGAAACAGTTGCCTGCCTCCCTTTCTGCATGGCTACTCAGGGCCTTACCTCGAGGCAAGGACTCAGGTTGAGATTCCCTTTAGCTCTAGAGCATGGCATGATGAGTTCCGCCCAGGCCACTAAAGCTCCGTGTGTAGCCAGAGACAACACATTTTCTTCCCAGACCAATGCCTACAATAGCCAGGGGCCTGTCAACAGCAGAGAATTTCAGGGAGCTTCAAGGCAGCATGAATGGAGCTATCAAAATGGATAAGGAAGTCTACTACCAACATGCCCCCATTTCCATAGGCACAGGCAGCATACATCCGTCTGGTTTCTAACAAGACAAAAGAGACACAGCGTACCCACTAGTTCCTTCCCTGAATCAAAATCGCCTGGCAGGGTGTTCTGCATCTAGAGAACTGCCACAACCAAGGAACGCCCTAGCTAGGCCTGTGGGCCCGTGCCTCTTCAAAAGCTTGCAGTGCTATAGGAAAAATTGTGCTCTTGTTGCAATAGGAACGCAAGGCGTCATTCTCTTGCAGGCAGGGTGACTTCAGGTAGGAGGTCCTGGAAGGAAGGCGCAGCCTAGTGTTTTTCTCAGTGTAGCTCAGACTAGGGAATGTGTGCGACTTCCGCAGCAAGTTGGAACTTGCCCAAACGGTGCTCGTGAACCTATGCGAGTGCTGTGAAATCAAGATATCCTAAGAAAGAGTGCAGTGTGTTGCCCATGACTCAACAGACACAGGGTACCTCCCAGGGACCAATGGGCCTCGTTGTTGTTCAGCAGGCCACAGTTTGTGGAGGTACTCAGTGAACTTGGAACTAAAATGATGCTCACCCGAGGGGCCTAGGATTCCTGAAAAGGGTACATCCTTTAAAATAAAGCAGAACAGCGACTAAGAGCTCATGGAGAGAGCTGCATGCCTCCCTTTCTGCATGGATACTCAGAGCCTTACCTCGAGGACAGGACAGATTTGAGATTCCCTTTAGCTCTAGAGCATGGCAAGATGAGTCCCACACCGGACTATGAAGCACACTGTGTAGCCAGAGAAAACACATTTTCTTCCCAGACCAATGCCTACAATAGCCAGGGGCCTGTCAACAGCAGAGAATTCAGGGATCTTCAAGGCGGCATGAATGGAGCTTTCAAAATGAAAAAGCAAGTCTACTACCAACATGCCCCCATTTCCATAGGCACAAACAGCATACATCCCTGTGGTTTCAAAGAACTCAAAAGAGACACAGAGTACACATTGGTTCCTTCCCTGAATCACATTCTCGAGGCAGAGTGTTCTGCATGTGGTGAACGGCCTCATCCAAGTAACACCCTAGCTAGGCCTCTGGGCCTGTGTCTCTTCAAAGGCCTGCAGTGCTATAGGAAAAACTGTGCTTTAGTTGCAAAAGGAAAGCAAGCCGTCTTACTCCTGGAGGCAGGGTGACTTCAGGTAGGAGGTCCTGATTGGAAGGAGAAGCCTAGTGTTTTTCTCTGTGCAGCTCAGACTGGGGATTGAGTGCGATTTCCACGGCATGTTGGAACTTGCTTGAACGTTGCTCTTGAACCTGTGCGAGTGCTGTGAATCAAGATATCACAAGAAAGAGTGCAGTGTGTTGCCCATGACTCAGCAGACACAGAGGACCTCCGTGGGACCTATGGGCCTCGTTGTTGTTCAGCGGGCCTACAGGGGTGTGGAGGTACTCAGTGATCTTGGAACTAAAATGATGCTCACCCGAGGGGGATAGGAGTCCTGAAAAGGGTACTTCCTTTAAAATAAAGCCAAATAGCGACTAAGAGCACATGGAAAGAGCTGCATGCCTCCCTTTCTGCATGGCCACTCGGGGCCTCACCACGAGGCAAGGACAGATTTGAGATTCCCTTTAACTCTAGATCATGGCAAGATGAGTCCCACCGTGGACTATGAAGCACACTGTGTAGCCAGAGAAAACACATTTTCTTCCCAGACCAATGCGTACAATAGCCAGGGGCCTGTGAACAGCAGATTATTTAAGGGAGCTTCAAGGCAGCCTGAATGGAGCTATCAAAATGGATAAGGAAGTCTACTACCAACATGAGCCCATTTCCATAGGCAAAAACAGCATACATCCCTGTGGTGTCAAACAACACAAAAGAGACACAGAGTACACACTGGTTCCTTCCCTGAATCAAATTCTCGAGGCAGGGTGTTCTGCATGTAGTGAACCGCCTCAACCAAGGAACGACCTAGTTAGGCCTGGGGCCGGTGCCTCTTCAAAAGCCTGAAAAGCGTACTGGCGTTAAAATGCTGAAGATAAGCGACTACGGCCTCATGGAAATTGCTACACGCCCGGGTGCTACAGGAAAGACTGTGCTTTAGTTGCAATACGAACGCAACCGATTTTTTCCTGGAGGCAGGGTGACTTCAGGTAGGAGGTCCTGGAAGGAAGGTGAAGCCTAGTGTTTTTCTCACTTCAGCTCAGACTAGGGAATGTGTGAGACTTCCACAGCAAGTTGGATCTTGCCAAAACAGTGCTCGTGAACCTGTGCGAGTGCTGTGAATCAAGATATCACAAGAAAGAGTGCAGTGTGTTGCCCATGATTCAGCAGACACAGAAGACCTCCGAGGGACCTATGGTCCACGTTGTTCTCAGCAGGGCTACAGAGGTGTGGAGGTAGGGATATTGGAACGAAAATGCTCCCTCGAGGGTCCTAGGAGTGCTGAAAAGGGTCCTTCCTTTAAAATAAAGCAGAACAGCGACTATGAGCTCATGGAAAGAGCTGCATGCCTCTCTTTCCCCATGGCTACTCAGGGCCTTACCTCGAGGCAAGGACTCGCGTTGAGGCTCCCTTTAGCTCTAGAGCATGGCATGATGAGTTCCGCCCAGGCCACTAAAGCTCCGTGTGTAGCCAGAGAAAACACATTTTCTTCCCAGACCAATGCCTACAATAGCCAGGGGCCTGTCAACAGCAGAGATTTCAGGGATCTTCAAGGCAGCATGAATGGAGCTTTCAAAATGAAAAAGCAAGTCTACTACCAACATGCCCCCATTTCCATAGGCACAAACAGCATACATCCCTGTGGTTTCAAAGAACTCAAAAGAGACACAGAGTACACATTGGTTCCTTCCCTGAATCACATTCTCGAGGCAGAGTGTTCTGCATGTGGTGAACGGCCTCATCCAAGTAACACCCTAGCTAGGCCTCTGGGCCCGTGTCTCTTCAAAAGCCTGCAGTGCTATAGGAAAAACTGTGCTTTAGTTGCAAAAGGAAAGCAAGCCGTCTTACTCCTGGAGGCAGGGTGACTTCAGGTAGGAGGTCCTGATTGGAAGGAGAAGCCTAGTGTTTTTCTCTGTGCAGCTCAGACTAGGGATTGAGTGCGATTTCCACGGCATGTTGGAACTTGCTTGAACGTTGCTCTTGAACCTGTGCGAGTGCTGTGAATCAAGATATCACAAGAAAGAGTGCAGTGTGTTGCCCATGACTCAGCAGACACAGAGGACCTCCGTGGGACCTATGGGCCTCGTTGTTGTTCAGCGGGCCTACAGGGGTGTGGAGGTACTCAGTGATCTTGGAACTAAAATGATGCTCACCCGAGGGGGATAGGAGTCCTGAAAAGGGTACTTCCTTTAAAATAAATCAAAATAGCGACTAAGAGCACATGGAAAGAGCTGCATGCCTCCCTTTCTGCATGGCCACTCGGGGCCTCACCACGAGGCAAGGACAGATTTGAGATTCCCTTTAACTCTAGAGCATGGCAAGATGAGTCCCACCGCGGACTATGAAGCACACTGTGTAGCCAGAGAAAACACATTTTCTTCCCAGACCAAGGCGTACAATAGCCAGGGGTCTGTGAACAGCAGAGAATTTCAGGGAGCTTCAAGGCAGCCTGAATGGAGATATCAAAATGGATAAGGAAGTCTACTACCAACATGAGCCCATTTCCATAGGCAAAAACAGCATACATCCCTGTGGTTTCAAACAACTCAAAAGAGACACAGAGTACACACTGGTTCCTTCTCTGAATCAAATTCTCGAGGCAGGGTGTTCTGCATGTAGTGAACCGCCTCAACCAAGGAACGCCCTAGTTAGGCCTGGGGCCGGTGCCTCTTCAAAAGCCTGAAAAGCGTACTGGCGTTAAAATGCTGAAGATAAGCGACTATGGCCTCATGGAAACTGCTACACGCCCGGGTGCTACAGGAAAGACTGTGCTTTAGTTGCAATACGAACGCAACCGATTTTTTCCTGGAGGCAGGGTGACTTCAGGTAGGAGGTCCTGGAAGGAAGGTGAAGCCTAGTGTTTTTCTCAGTTCAGCTCAGACTAGGGAATGTGTGAGACTTCCACAGCAAGTTGGATCTTGCCAAAACAGTGCTCGTGAACCTGTGCGAGTGCTGTGAATCAAGATATCACAAGAAAGAGTGCAGTGTGTTGCCCATGATTCAGCAGACACAGAAGATCTCCGAGGGACCTATGGTCCACGTTGTTCTCAGCAGGGCTACAGAGGTGTGGAGGTAGTCAGGGATATTGGAACGAAAATGCTCCCTCGAGGGTCCTAGGAGTGCTGAAAAGGGTCCTTCCTTTAAAATAAAGCAGAACAGCGACTATGAGCTCATGGAAAGAGCTGCATGCCTCTCTTTCCCCATGGCTACTCAGGGCCTTACCTCGAGGCAAGGACTCGCGTTGAGGCTCCCTTTAGCTCTAGAGCATGGCATGATGAGTTCCGCCCAGGCCACTAAAGCTCCGTGTGTAGCCAGAGAAAACACATTTTCTTCCCAGACGAATGCCTACAATAGCCAGGGGCCTGTCCACAGCAGAGAATTTCATGGAGCTTCAAGGCAACATGAATGGAGCTATCAAAAAGGATAAGGAAGTCTACTACCAACATGACCCCATTTCCATAGGCAAAAACAGCATACATCCCTGTGGTTTCAAACAACTCAGAAGAGACACAGAGTACACACTGGTTGCTTCCCTGAATCAACTTCTCGATGTACGGTGTTCTGCATATAGTGAACCGCCTCAACCAAGGAACGCCCTAGCTAGGCCCCTAAACCCGTGCCTCTTCAAAAGCCTTCAGTGCTGTAGGAAAAACTGTGCTTTATTTGCAATAGGAACGCAAGGCGTCTTTCTCCTGGAGGCAGGGTGACTTCAGCTAGGAGGTCCTGGATGGAAGGAGAAGCCTAGTGTTTTTCTCAGTGCAGCCCAGACTAGGGAATGAGTGCGACTTCCACGGCATGTTGGAATTTATTAGAACGGTGCTCATGAATCTGTGCGAGTGCTGGGTAAATCAAGATGTCCCAAGAAAGAGTGCAGTGTGTTGCCCATGACTCAGCAGACCCAGAGGACCTCCGAGAGACCTATGGGTTTCGTTGTTTCTCAGCAAGCCAACAAGGTGTGGAAGTAGTCAGGGATCTTGGAACGAAAATGATGCTTCCCAGAGCGTCCTAGGAATGCTGAAAAGGGTACTTCCTTTAAAATAAAGCAGAACAGCGACTAAGAGCTCATGGAAACAGTTGCCTGCCTCCCTTTCTGCATGGCTACTCAGGGCCTTACCTCGAGGCAAGGACTCAGGTTGAGATTCCCTTTAGCTCTAGAGCATGGCATGATGAGTTCCGCCCAGGCCACTAAAGCTCCGTGTGTAGCCAGAGACAACACATTTTCTTCCCAGACCAATGCCTACAATAGCCAGGGGCCTGTCAACAGCAGAGAATTTCAGGGAGCTTCAAGGCAGCATGAATGGAGCTATCAAAATGGATAAGGAAGTCTACTACCAACATGCCCCCATTTCCATAGGCACAGGCAGCATACATCCCTCTGGTTTCTAACAAGACAAAAGAGACACAGCGTACCCACTAGTTCCTTCCCTGAATCAAAATCGCCTGGCAGGGTGTTCTGCATCTAGAGAACTGCCACAACCAAGGAACGCCCTAGCTAGGCCTGTGGGCCCGTGCCTCTTCAAAAGCTTGCAGTGCTATAGGAAAAATTGTGCTCTTGCTGCAATAGGAACGCAAGGCGTCATTCTCTTGCAGGCAGGGTGACTTCAGGTAGGAGTTCCTGGAAGGAAGGCGCAGCCTAGTGTTTTTCTCAGTGTAGCTCAGACTAGGGGATGTGTGCGACTTCCGCAGCAAGTTGGAACTTGCCCAAACGGTGCTCGTGAACCTATGCGAGTGCTGTGAAATCAAGATATCCTAAGAAAGAGTGCAGTGTGTTGCCCATGACTCAACAGACACAGGGTACCTCCCAGGGACCTATGGGCCTCGTTGTTGTTCAGCAGGCCACAGTTTGTGGAGGTACTCAGTGAACTTGGAACTAAAATGATGCTCACCCGAGGGGCCTAGGATTCCTGAAAAGGGTACATCCTTTAAAATAAAGCAGAACAGCGACTAAGAGCTCATGGAGAGAGCTGCATGCCTCCCTTTCTGCATGGCTACTCAGAGCCTTACCTCGAGGACAGGACAGATTTGAGATTCCCTTTAGCTCTAGAGCATGGCAAGATGAGTCCCACCGCGGACTATGAAGCACACTGTGTAGCCAGAGAAAACACATTTTCTTCCCAGACCAATGCGTACAATAGCCAGGGGCCTGTGAACAGCAGAGTATTTCAGGGAGCTTCAAGGAGGCCTGAATGGAGCTATCAAAATGGATAAGGAAGTCTACTACCAACATGAGCCCATTTCCATAGGCAAAAACAGCATACATCCCTGTGGTGTCAAACAACTCAAAAGAGACACAGAGTACACACTGGTTCCTTCCCTGAATCAAATTCTCGAGGCAGGGTGTTCTGCATGTAGTGAACCGCCTCAACCAAGGAACGCCCTAGTTAGGCCTGGGGCCGGTGCCTCTTCAAAAGCCTGAAAAGCGTACTGGCGTTAAAATGCTGAAGATAAGCGACTACGGCCTCATGGAAACTGCTACACGCCCGGGTGCTACAGGAAAGACTGCTTTAGTTGCAATACGAACGCAACCGATTTTTTCCTGGAGGCAGGGTGACTTCAGGTAGGAGGTCCTGGAAGGAAGGTGAAGCCTAGTGTTTTTCTCAGTTCAGCTCAGACTAGGGAATGTGTGAGACTTCCACAGCAAGTTGGATCTTGCCGAAACAGTGCTCGTGAACCTGTGCGAGTGCTGTGAATCAAGATATCACAAGAAAGAGTGCAGTGTGTTGCCCATGATTCAGCAGACACAGAAGACCTCCGAGGGACCTATGGTCCACGTTGTTCTCAGCAGGGCTACAGAGGTGTGGAGGTAGGGATATTGGAACGAAAATGCTCCCTCGAGGGTCCTAGGAGTGCTGAAAAGGGTCCTTCCTTTAAAATAAAGCAGAACAGCGACTATGAGCTCATGGAAAGAGCTGCATGCCTCTCTTTCCCCTTGGCTACTCAGGGCCTTACCTCGAGGCAAGGACTCGCGTTGAGGCTCCCTTTAGCTCTAGAGCATGGCATGATGAGTTCCGCCCAGGCCACTAAAGCTCCGTGTGTAGCCAGAGAAAACACATTTTCTTCCCAGACCAATGCCTACAATAGCCAAGGGCCTGTCAACAGCAGAGAATTCAGGGATCTTCAAGGCAGCATGAATGGAGCTTTCAAAATGAAAAAGCAAGTCTACTACCAACATGCCCCCATTTCCATAGGCACAAACAGCATACATCCCTGTGGTTTCAAAGAACTCAAAAGAGACACAGAGTACACATTGGTTCCTTCCCTGAATCACATTCTCGAGGCAGAGTGTTCTGCATGTGGTGAACGGCCTCATCCAAGTAACACCCTAGCTAGGCCTCTGGGCCCGTGTCTCTTCAAAGGCCTGCAGTGCTATAGGAAAAACTGTGCTTTAGTTGCAAAAGGAAAGCAAGCCGTCTTACTCCTGGAGGCAGGGTGACTTCAGGTAGGAGGTCCTGATTGGAAGGAGAAGCCTAGTGTTTTTCTCTGTGCAGCTCAGACTAGGGATTGAGTGCGATTTCCACGGCATGTTGGAACTTGCTTGAACGTTGCTCTTGAACCTGTGCGAGTGCTGTGAATCAAGATATCACAAGAAAGAGTGCAGTGTGTTGCCCATGACTCAGCAGACACAGAGGACCTCCGTGGGACCTATGGGCCTCGTTGTTGTTCAGCGGGCCTACAGGGGTGTGGAGGTACTCAGTGATCTTGGAACTAAAATGATGCTCACCCGAGGGGGATAGGAGTCCTGAAAAGGGTACTTCCTTTAAAATAAATCAAAATAGCGACTAAGAGCACATGGAAAGAGCTGCATGCCTCCCTTTCTGCATGGCCACTCGGGGCCTCACCACGAGGCAAGGACAGATTTGAGATTCCCTTTAACTCTAGAGCATGGCAAGATGAGTCCCACCGCGGACTATGAAGCACACTGTGTAGCCAGAGAAAACACATTTTCTTCCCAGACCAAGGCGTACAATAGCCAGGGGCCTGTGAACAGCAGAGAATTTCAGGGAGCTTCAAGGCAGCCTGAATGGAGATATCAAAATGGATAAGGAAGTCTACTACCAACATGAGCCCATTTCCATAGGCAAAAACAGCATACATCCCTGTGGTTTCAAACAACTCAAAAGAGACACAGAGTACACACTGGTTCCTTCTCTGAATCAAATTCTCGAGGCAGGGTGTTCTGCATGTAGTGAACCGCCTCAACCAAGGAACGCCCTAGTTAGGCCTGGGGCCGGTGCCTCTTCAAAAGCCTGAAAAGCGTACTGGCGTTAAAATGCTGAAGATAAGCGACTACGGCCTCATGGAAACTGCTACACGCCCTGGTGCTACAGGAAAGACTGTGCTTTAGTTGCAATACGAACGCAACCGATTTTTTCCTGGAGGCAGGGTGACTTCAGGTAGGAAGTCCTGGAAGGAAGGTGAAGCCTAGTGTTTTTCTCAGTTCAGCTCAGACTAGGGAATGTGTGAGACTTCCACAGCAAGTTGGATCTTGCCAAAACAGTGCTCGTGAACCTGTGCGAGTGCTGTGAATCAAGATATCACAAGAAAGAGTGCAGTGTGTTGCCCATGATTCAGCAGACACAGAAGACCTCCGAGGGACCTATGGTCCACGTTGTTCTCAGCAGGGCTACAGAGGTGTGGAGGTAGTCAGGGATATTGGAACGAAAATGCTCCCTCGAGGGTCCTAGGAGTGCTGAAAAGGGTCCTTCCTTTAAAATAAAGCAGAACAGCGACTATGAGCTCATGGAAAGAGCTGCATGGTCTCTTTCCCCATGGCTACTCAGGGCCTTACCTCGAGGCAAGGACTCGCGTTGAGGCTCCCTTTAGCTCTAGAGCATGGCATGATGAGTTCCGCCCAGGCCACTAAAGCTCCGTGTGTAGCCAGAGAAAACACATTTTCTTCCCAGACGAATGCCTACAATAGCCAGGGGCCTGTCCACAGCAGAGAATTTCATGGAGCTTCAAGGCAACATGAATGGAGCTATCAAAAAGGATAAGGAAGTCTACTACCAACATGACCCCATTTCCATAGGCAAAAACAGCATACATCCCTGTGGTTTCAAACAACTCAGAAGAGACACAGAGTAAACACTGGTTGCTTCCCTGAATCAACTTCTCGATGTACGGTGTTCTGCATATAGTGAACCGCTTCAACCAAGGAACGCCCTAGCTAGGCCCCTAAATCCGTGCCTCTTCAAAAGCCTTCAGTGCTGTAGGAAAAAATGTGCTTTATTTGCAATAGGAACGCAAGGCCTCTTTCTCCTGGAGGCAGGGTGACTTCAGCTAGGAGGTCCTGGATGGAAGGAGAAGCCTAGTGTTTTTCTCAGTGCAGCCCAGACTAGGGAATGAGTGCGACTTCCACGGCATGTTGGAATTTATTAGAACGGTGCTCATGAATCTGTGCGAGTGCTGGGTAAATCAAGATGTCCCAAGAAAGAGTGCAGTGTGTTGCCCATGACTCAGCAGACCCAGAGGACCTCCGAGAGACCTATGGGTTTCGTTGTTTCTCAGCAAGCCAACAAGGTGTGGAAGTAGTCAGGGATCTTGGAACGAAAATGATGCTTCCCAGAGCGTCCTAGGAATGCTGAAAAGGGTACTTCCTTTAAAATAAAGCAGAACAGCGACTAAGAGCTCATGGAAACAGTTGCCTGCCTCCCTTTCTGCATGGCTACTCAGGGCCTTACCTCGAGGCAAGGACTCAGGTTGAGATTCCCTTTAGCTCTAGAGCATGGCATGATGAGTTCCGCCCAGGCCACTAAAGCTCCGTGTGTAGCCAGAGACAACACATTTTCTTCCCAGACCAATGCCTACAATAGCCAGGGGCCTGTCAACAGCAGAGAATTTCAGGGAGCTTCAAGGCAGCATGAATGGAGCTATCAAAATGGATAAGGAAGTCTACTACCAACATGCCCCCATTTCCATAGGCACAGGCAGCATACATCCGTCTGGTTTCTAACAAGACAAAAGAGACACAGCGTACCCACTAGTTCCTTCCCTGAATCAAAATCGCCTGGCAGGGTGTTCTGCATCTAGAGAACTGCCACAACCAAGGAACGCCCTAGCTAGGCCTGTGGGCCCGTGCCTCTTCAAAAGCTTGCAGTGCTATAGGAAAAATTGTGCTCTTGTTGCAATAGGAACGCAAGGCGTCATTCTCTTGCAGGCAGGGTGACTTCAGGTAGGAGGTCCTGGAAGGAAGGCGCAGCCTAGTGTTTTTCTCAGTGTAGCTCAGACTAGGGAATGTGTGCGACTTCCGCAGCAAGTTGGAACTTGCCCAAACGGTGCTCGTGAACCTATGCGAGTGCTGTGAAATCAAGATATCCTAAGAAAGAGTGCAGTGTGTTGCCCATGACTCAACAGACACAGGGTACCTCCCAGGGACCAATGGGCCTCGTTGTTGTTCAGCAGGCCACAGTTTGTGGAGGTACTCAGTGAACTTGGAACTAAAATGATGCTCACCCGAGGGGCCTAGGATTCCTGAAAAGGGTACATCCTTTAAAATAAAGCAGAACAGCGACTAAGAGCTCATGGAGAGAGCTGCATGCCTCCCTTTCTGCATGGATACTCAGAGCCTTACCTCGAGGACAGGACAGATTTGAGATTCCCTTTAGCTCTAGAGCATGGCAAGATGAGTCCCACACCGGACTATGAAGCACACTGTGTAGCCAGAGAAAACACATTTTCTTCCCAGACCAATGCCTACAATAGCCAGGGGCCTGTCAACAGCAGAGAATTCAGGGATCTTCAAGGCGGCATGAATGGAGCTTTCAAAATGAAAAAGCAAGTCTACTACCAACATGCCCCCATTTCCATAGGCACAAACAGCATACATCCCTGTGGTTTCAAAGAACTCAAAAGAGACACAGAGTACACATTGGTTCCTTCCCTGAATCACATTCTCGAGGCAGAGTGTTCTGCATGTGGTGAACGGCCTCATCCAAGTAACACCCTAGCTAGGCCTCTGGGCCTGTGTCTCTTCAAAGGCCTGCAGTGCTATAGGAAAAACTGTGCTTTAGTTGCAAAAGGAAAGCAAGCCGTCTTACTCCTGGAGGCAGGGTGACTTCAGGTAGGAGGTCCTGATTGGAAGGAGAAGCCTAGTGTTTTTCTCTGTGCAGCTCAGACTGGGGATTGAGTGCGATTTCCACGGCATGTTGGAACTTGCTTGAACTTTGCTCTTGAACCTGTGCGAGTGCTGTGAATCAAGATATCACAAGAAAGAGTGCAGTGTGTTGCCCATGACTCAGCAGACACAGAGGACCTCCGTGGGACCTATGGGCCTCGTTGTTGTTCAGCGGGCCTACAGGGGTGTGGAGGTACTCAGTGATCTTGGAACTAAAATGATGCTCACCCGAGGGGGATAGGAGTCCTGAAAAGGGTACTTCCTTTAAAATAAAGCCAAATAGCGACTAAGAGCACATGGAAAGAGCTGCATGCCTCCCTTTCTGCATGGCCACTCGGGGCCTCACCACGAGGCAAGGACAGATTTGAGATTCCCTTTAACTCTAGATCATGGCAAGATGAGTCCCACCGTGGACTATGAAGCACACTGTGTAGCCAGAGAAAACACATTTTCTTCCCAGACCAATGCGTACAATAGCCAGGGGCCTGTGAACAGCAGATTATTTAAGGGAGCTTCAAGGCAGCCTGAATGGAGCTATCAAAATGGATAAGGAAGTCTACTACCAACATGAGCCCATTTCCATAGGCAAAAACAGCATACATCCCTGTGGTGTCAAACAACACAAAAGAGACACAGAGTACACACTGGTTCCTTCCCTGAATCAAATTCTCGAGGCAGGGTGTTCTGCATGTAGTGAACCGCCTCAACCAAGGAACGACCTAGTTAGGCCTGGGGCCGGTGCCTCTTCAAAAGCCTGAAAAGCGTACTGGCGTTAAAATGCTGAAGATAAGCGACTACGGCCTCATGGAAATTGCTACACGCCCGGGTGCTACAGGAAAGACTGTGCTTTAGTTGCAATACGAACGCAACCGATTTTTTCCTGGAGGCAGGGTGACTTCAGGTAGGAGGTCCTGGAAGGAAGGTGAAGCCTAGTGTTTTTCTCACTTCAGCTCAGACTAGGGAATGTGTGAGACTTCCACAGCAAGTTGGATCTTGCCAAAACAGTGCTCGTGAACCTGTGCGAGTGCTGTGAATCAAGATATCACAAGAAAGAGTGCAGTGTGTTGCCCATGATTCAGCAGACACAGAAGACCTCCGAGGGACCTATGGTCCACGTTGTTCTCAGCAGGGCTACAGAGGTGTGGAGGTAGGGATATTGGAACGAAAATGCTCCCTCGAGGGTCCTAGGAGTGCTGAAAAGGGTCCTTCCTTTAAAATAAAGCAGAACAGCGACTATGAGCTCATGGAAAGAGCTGCATGCCTCTCTTTCCCCATGGCTACTCAGGGCCTTACCTCGAGGCAAGGACTCGCGTTGAGGCTCCCTTTAGCTCTAGAGCATGGCATGATGAGTTCCGCCCAGGCCACTAAAGCTCCGTGTGTAGCCAGAGAAAACACATTTTCTTCCCAGACCAATGCCTACAATAGCCAGGGGCCTGTCAACAGCAGAGATTTCAGGGATCTTCAAGGCAGCATGAATGGAGCTTTCAAAATGAAAAAGCAAGTCTACTACCAACATGCCCCCATTTCCATAGGCACAAACAGCATACATCCCTGTGGTTTCAAAGAACTCAAAAGAGACACAGAGTACACATTGGTTCCTTCCCTGAATCACATTCTCGAGGCAGAGTGTTCTGCATGTGGTGAACGGCCTCATCCAAGTAACACCCTAGCTAGGCCTCTGGGCCCGTGTCTCTTCAAAAGCCTGCAGTGCTATAGGAAAAACTGTGCTTTAGTTGCAAAAGGAAAGCAAGCCGTCTTACTCCTGGAGGCAGGGTGACTTCAGGTAGGAGGTCCTGATTGGAAGGAGAAGCCTAGTGTTTTTCTCTGTGCAGCTCAGACTAGGGATTGAGTGCGATTTCCACGGCATGTTGGAACTTGCTTGAACGTTGCTCTTGAACCTGTGCGAGTGCTGTGAATCAAGATATCACAAGAAAGAGTGCAGTGTGTTGCCCATGACTCAGCAGACACAGAGGACCTCCGTGGGACCTATGGGCCTCGTTGTTGTTCAGCGGGCCTACAGGGGTGTGGAGGTACTCAGTGATCTTGGAACTAAAATGATGCTCACCCGAGGGGGATAGGAGTCCTGAAAAGGGTACTTCCTTTAAAATAAATCAAAATAGCGACTAAGAGCACATGGAAAGAGCTGCATGCCTCCCTTTCTGCATGGCCACTCGGGGCCTCACCACGAGGCAAGGACAGATTTGAGATTCCCTTTAACTCTAGAGCATGGCAAGATGAGTCCCACCGCGGACTATGAAGCACACTGTGTAGCCAGAGAAAACACATTTTCTTCCCAGACCAAGGCGTACAATAGCCAGGGGCCTGTGAACAGCAGAGAATTTCAGGGAGCTTCAAGGCAGCCTGAATGGAGATATCAAAATGGATAAGGAAGTCTACTACCAACATGAGCCCATTTCCATAGGCAAAAACAGCATACATCCCTGTGGTTTCAAACAACTCAAAAGAGACACAGAGTACACACTGGTTCCTTCTCTGAATCAAATTCTCGAGGCAGGGTGTTCTGCATGTAGTGAACCGCCTCAACCAAGGAACGCCCTAGTTAGGCCTGGGGCCGGTGCCTCTTCAAAAGCCTGAAAAGCGTACTGGCGTTAAAATGCTGAAGATAAGCGACTATGGCCTCATGGAAACTGCTACACGCCCGGGTGCTACAGGAAAGACTGTGCTTTAGTTGCAATACGAACGCAACCGATTTTTTCCTGGAGGCAGGGTGACTTCAGGTAGGAGGTCCTGGAAGGAAGGTGAAGCCTAGTGTTTTTCTCAGTTCAGCTCAGACTAGGGAATGTGTGAGACTTCCACAGCAAGTTGGATCTTGCCAAAACAGTGCTCGTGAACCTGTGCGAGTGCTGTGAATCAAGATATCACAAGAAAGAGTGCAGTGTGTTGCCCATGATTCAGCAGACACAGAAGATCTCCGAGGGACCTATGGTCCACGTTGTTCTCAGCAGGGCTACAGAGGTGTGGAGGTAGTCAGGGATATTGGAACGAAAATGCTCCCTCGAGGGTCCTAGGAGTGCTGAAAAGGGTCCTTCCTTTAAAATAAAGCAGAACAGCGACTATGAGCTCATGGAAAGAGCTGCATGCCTCTCTTTCCCCATGGCTACTCAGGGCCTTACCTCGAGGCAAGGACTCGCGTTGAGGCTCCCTTTAGCTCTAGAGCATGGCATGATGAGTTCCGCCCAGGCCACTAAAGCTCCGTGTGTAGCCAGAGAAAACACATTTTCTTCCCAGACGAATGCCTACAATAGCCAGGGGCCTGTCCACAGCAGAGAATTTCATGGAGCTTCAAGGCAACATGAATGGAGCTATCAAAAAGGATAAGGAAGTCTACTACCAACATGACCCCATTTCCATAGGCAAAAACAGCATACATCCCTGTGGTTTCAAACAACTCAGAAGAGACACAGAGTACACACTGGTTGCTTCCCTGAATCAACTTCTCGATGTACGGTGTTCTGCATATAGTGAACCGCCTCAACCAAGGAACGCCCTAGCTAGGCCCCTAAACCCGTGCCTCTTCAAAAGCCTTCAGTGCTGTAGGAAAAACTGTGCTTTATTTGCAATAGGAACGCAAGGCGTCTTTCTCCTGGAGGCAGGGTGACTTCAGCTAGGAGGTCCTGGATGGAAGGAGAAGCCTAGTGTTTTTCTCAGTGCAGCCCAGACTAGGGAATGAGTGCGACTTCCACGGCATGTTGGAATTTATTAGAACGGTGCTCATGAATCTGTGCGAGTGCTGGGTAAATCAAGATGTCCCAAGAAAGAGTGCAGTGTGTTGCCCATGACTCAGCAGACCCAGAGGACCTCCGAGAGACCTATGGGTTTCGTTGTTTCTCAGCAAGCCAACAAGGTGTGGAAGTAGTCAGGGATCTTGGAACGAAAATGATGCTTCCCAGAGCGTCCTAGGAATGCTGAAAAGGGTACTTCCTTTAAAATAAAGCAGAACAGCGACTAAGAGCTCATGGAAACAGTTGCCTGCCTCCCTTTCTGCATGGCTACTCAGGGCCTTACCTCGAGGCAAGGACTCAGGTTGAGATTCCCTTTAGCTCTAGAGCATGGCATGATGAGTTCCGCCCAGGCCACTAAAGCTCCGTGTGTAGCCAGAGACAACACATTTTCTTCCCAGACCAATGCCTACAATAGCCAGGGGCCTGTCAACAGCAGAGAATTTCAGGGAGCTTCAAGGCAGCATGAATGGAGCTATCAAAATGGATAAGGAAGTCTACTACCAACATGCCCCCATTTCCATAGGCACAGGCAGCATACATCCCTCTGGTTTCTAACAAGACAAAAGAGACACAGCGTACCCACTAGTTCCTTCCCTGAATCAAAATCGCCTGGCAGGGTGTTCTGCATCTAGAGAACTGCCACAACCAAGGAACGCCCTAGCTAGGCCTGTGGGCCCGTGCCTCTTCAAAAGCTTGCAGTGCTATAGGAAAAATTGTGCTCTTGCTGCAATAGGAACGCAAGGCGTCATTCTCTTGCAGGCAGGGTGACTTCAGGTAGGAGTTCCTGGAAGGAAGGCGCAGCCTAGTGTTTTTCTCAGTGTAGCTCAGACTAGGGGATGTGTGCGACTTCCGCAGCAAGTTGGAACTTGCCCAAACGGTGCTCGTGAACCTATGCGAGTGCTGTGAAATCAAGATATCCTAAGAAAGAGTGCAGTGTGTTGCCCATGACTCAACAGACACAGGGTACCTCCCAGGGACCTATGGGCCTCGTTGTTGTTCAGCAGGCCACAGTTTGTGGAGGTACTCAGTGAACTTGGAACTAAAATGATGCTCACCCGAGGGGCCTAGGATTCCTGAAAAGGGTACATCCTTTAAAATAAAGCAGAACAGCGACTAAGAGCTCATGGAGAGAGCTGCATGCCTCCCTTTCTGCATGGATACTCAGAGCCTTACCTCGAGGACAGGACAGATTTGAGATTCCCTTTAGCTCTAGAGCATGGCAAGATGAGTCCCACACCGGACTATGAAGCACACTGTGTAGCCAGAGAAAACACATTTTCTTCCCAGACCAATGCCTACAATAGCCAGGGGCCTGTCAACAGCAGAGAATTCAGGGATCTTCAAGGCGGCATGAATGGAGCTTTCAAAATGAAAAAGCAAGTCTACTACCAACATGCCCCCATTTCCATAGGCACAAACAGCATACATCCCTGTGGTTTCAAAGAACTCAAAAGAGACACAGAGTACACATTGGTTCCTTCCCTGAATCACATTCTCGAGGCAGAGTGTTCTGCATGTGGTGAACGGCCTCATCCAAGTAACACCCTAGCTAGGCCTCTGGGCCTGTGTCTCTTCAAAGGCCTGCAGTGCTATAGGAAAAACTGTGCTTTAGTTGCAAAAGGAAAGCAAGCCGTCTTACTCCTGGAGGCAGGGTGACTTCAGGTAGGAGGTCCTGATTGGAAGGAGAAGCCTAGTGTTTTTCTCTGTGCAGCTCAGACTGGGGATTGAGTGCGATTTCCACGGCATGTTGGAACTTGCTTGAACGTTGCTCTTGAACCTGTGCGAGTGCTGTGAATCAAGATATCACAAGAAAGAGTGCAGTGTGTTGCCCATGACTCAGCAGACACAGAGGACCTCCGTGGGACCTATGGGCCTCGTTGTTGTTCAGCGGGCCTACAGGGGTGTGGAGGTACTCAGTGATCTTGGAACTAAAATGATGCTCACCCGAGGGGGATAGGAGTCCTGAAAAGGGTACTTCCTTTAAAATAAAGCCAAATAGCGACTAAGAGCACATGGAAAGAGCTGCATGCCTCCCTTTCTGCATGGCCACTCGGGGCCTCACCACGAGGCAAGGACAGATTTGAGATTCCCTTTAACTCTAGATCATGGCAAGATGAGTCCCACCGTGGACTATGAAGCACACTGTGTAGCCAGAGAAAACACATTTTCTTCCCAGACCAATGCGTACAATAGCCAGGGGCCTGTGAACAGCAGATTATTTAAGGGAGCTTCAAGGCAGCCTGAATGGAGCTATCAAAATGGATAAGGAAGTCTACTACCAACATGAGCCCATTTCCATAGGCAAAAACAGCATACATCCCTGTGGTGTCAAACAACACAAAAGAGACACAGAGTACACACTGGTTCCTTCCCTGAATCAAATTCTCGAGGCAGGGTGTTCTGCATGTAGTGAACCGCCTCAACCAAGGAACGACCTAGTTAGGCCTGGGGCCGGTGCCTCTTCAAAAGCCTGAAAAGCGTACTGGCGTTAAAATGCTGAAGATAAGCGACTACGGCCTCATGGAAATTGCTACACGCCCGGGTGCTACAGGAAAGACTGTGCTTTAGTTGCAATACGAACGCAACCGATTTTTTCCTGGAGGCAGGGTGACTTCAGGTAGGAGGTCCTGGAAGGAAGGTGAAGCCTAGTGTTTTTCTCACTTCAGCTCAGACTAGGGAATGTGTGAGACTTCCACAGCAAGTTGGATCTTGCCAAAACAGTGCTCGTGAACCTGTGCGAGTGCTGTGAATCAAGATATCACAAGAAAGAGTGCAGTGTGTTGCCCATGATTCAGCAGACACAGAAGACCTCCGAGGGACCTATGGTCCACGTTGTTCTCAGCAGGGCTACAGAGGTGTGGAGGTAGGGATATTGGAACGAAAATGCTCCCTCGAGGGTCCTAGGAGTGCTGAAAAGGGTCCTTCCTTTAAAATAAAGCAGAACAGCGACTATGAGCTCATGGAAAGAGCTGCATGCCTCTCTTTCCCCATGGCTACTCAGGGCCTTACCTCGAGGCAAGGACTCGCGTTGAGGCTCCCTTTAGCTCTAGAGCATGGCATGATGAGTTCCGCCCAGGCCACTAAAGCTCCGTGTGTAGCCAGAGAAAACACATTTTCTTCCCAGACCAATGCCTACAATAGCCAGGGGCCTGTCAACAGCAGAGATTTCAGGGATCTTCAAGGCAGCATGAATGGAGCTTTCAAAATGAAAAAGCAAGTCTACTACCAACATGCCCCCATTTCCATAGGCACAAACAGCATACATCCCTGTGGTTTCAAAGAACTCAAAAGAGACACAGAGTACACATTGGTTCCTTCCCTGAATCACATTCTCGAGGCAGAGTGTTCTGCATGTGGTGAACGGCCTCATCCAAGTAACACCCTAGCTAGGCCTCTGGGCCCGTGTCTCTTCAAAAGCCTGCAGTGCTATAGGAAAAACTGTGCTTTAGTTGCAAAAGGAAAGCAAGCCGTCTTACTCCTGGAGGCAGGGTGACTTCAGGTAGGAGGTCCTGATTGGAAGGAGAAGCCTAGTGTTTTTCTCTGTGCAGCTCAGACTAGGGATTGAGTGCGATTTCCACGGCATGTTGGAACTTGCTTGAACGTTGCTCTTGAACCTGTGCGAGTGCTGTGAATCAAGATATCACAAGAAAGAGTGCAGTGTGTTGCCCATGACTCAGCAGACACAGAGGACCTCCGTGGGACCTATGGGCCTCGTTGTTGTTCAGCGGGCCTACAGGGGTGTGGAGGTACTCAGTGATCTTGGAACTAAAATGATGCTCACCCGAGGGGGATAGGAGTCCTGAAAAGGGTACTTCCTTTAAAATAAATCAAAATAGCGACTAAGAGCACATGGAAAGAGCTGCATGCCTCCCTTTCTGCATGGCCACTCGGGGCCTCACCACGAGGCAAGGACAGATTTGAGATTCCCTTTAACTCTAGAGCATGGCAAGATGAGTCCCACCGCGGACTATGAAGCACACTGTGTAGCCAGAGAAAACACATTTTCTTCCCAGACCAAGGCGTACAATAGCCAGGGGCCTGTGAACAGCAGAGAATTTCAGGGAGCTTCAAGGCAGCCTGAATGGAGATATCAAAATGGATAAGGAAGTCTACTACCAACATGAGCCCATTTCCATAGGCAAAAACAGCATACATCCCTGTGGTTTCAAACAACTCAAAAGAGACACAGAGTACACACTGGTTCCTTCTCTGAATCAAATTCTCGAGGCAGGGTGTTCTGCATGTAGTGAACCGCCTCAACCAAGGAACGCCCTAGTTAGGCCTGGGGCCGGTGCCTCTTCAAAAGCCTGAAAAGCGTACTGGCGTTAAAATGCTGAAGATAAGCGACTATGGCCTCATGGAAACTGCTACACGCCCGGGTGCTACAGGAAAGACTGTGCTTTAGTTGCAATACGAACGCAACCGATTTTTTCCTGGAGGCAGGGTGACTTCAGGTAGGAGGTCCTGGAAGGAAGGTGAAGCCTAGTGTTTTTCTCAGTTCAGCTCAGACTAGGGAATGTGTGAGACTTCCACAGCAAGTTGGATCTTGCCAAAACAGTGCTCGTGAACCTGTGCGAGTGCTGTGAATCAAGATATCACAAGAAAGAGTGCAGTGTGTTGCCCATGATTCAGCAGACACAGAAGATCTCCGAGGGACCTATGGTCCACGTTGTTCTCAGCAGGGCTACAGAGGTGTGGAGGTAGTCAGGGATATTGGAACGAAAATGCTCCCTCGAGGGTCCTAGGAGTGCTGAAAAGGGTCCTTCCTTTAAAATAAAGCAGAACAGCGACTATGAGCTCATGGAAAGAGCTGCATGCCTCTCTTTCCCCATGGCTACTCAGGGCCTTACCTCGAGGCAAGGACTCGCGTTGAGGCTCCCTTTAGCTCTAGAGCATGGCATGATGAGTTCCGCCCAGGCCACTAAAGCTCCGTGTGTAGCCAGAGAAAACACATTTTCTTCCCAGACGAATGCCTACAATAGCCAGGGGCCTGTCCACAGCAGAGAATTTCATGGAGCTTCAAGGCAACATGAATGGAGCTATCAAAAAGGATAAGGAAGTCTACTACCAACATGACCCCATTTCCATAGGCAAAAACAGCATACATCCCTGTGGTTTCAAACAACTCAGAAGAGACACAGAGTACACACTGGTTGCTTCCCTGAATCAACTTCTCGATGTACGGTGTTCTGCATATAGTGAACCGCCTCAACCAAGGAACGCCCTAGCTAGGCCCCTAAACCCGTGCCTCTTCAAAAGCCTTCAGTGCTGTAGGAAAAACTGTGCTTTATTTGCAATAGGAACGCAAGGTGTCTTTCTCCTGGAGGCAGGGTGACTTCAGCTAGGAGGTCCTGGATGGAAGGAGAAGCCTAGTGTTTTTCTCAGTGCAGCCCAGACTAGGGAATGAGTGCGACTTCCACGGCATGTTGGAATTTATTAGAACGGTGCTCATGAATCTGTGCGAGTGCTGGGTAAATCAAGATGTCCCAAGAAAGAGTGCAGTGTGTTGCCCATGACTCAGCAGACCCAGAGGACCTCCGAGAGACCTATGGGTTTCGTTGTTTCTCAGCAAGCCAACAAGGTGTGGAAGTAGTCAGGGATCTTGGAACGAAAATGATGCTTCCCAGAGCGTCCTAGGAATGCTGAAAAGGGTACTTCCTTTAAAATAAAGCAGAACAGCGACTAAGAGCTCATGGAAACAGTTGCCTGCCTCCCTTTCTGCATGGCTACTCAGGGCCTTACCTCGAGGCAAGGACTCAGGTTGAGATTCCCTTTAGCTCTAGAGCATGGCATGATGAGTTCCGCCCAGGCCACTAAAGCTCCGTGTGTAGCCAGAGACAACACATTTTCTTCCCAGACCAATGCCTACAATAGCCAGGGGCCTGTCAACAGCAGAGAATTTCAGGGAGCTTCAAGGCAGCATGAATGGAGCTATCAAAATGGATAAGGAAGTCTACTACCAACATGCCCCCATTTCCATAGGCACAGGCAGCATACATCCCTCTGGTTTCTAACAAGACAAAAGAGACACAGCGTACCCACTAGTTCCTTCCCTGAATCAAAATCGCCTGGCAGGGTGTTCTGCATCTAGAGAACTGCCACAACCAAGGAACGCCCTAGCTAGGCCTGTGGGCCCGTGCCTCTTCAAAAGCTTGCAGTGCTATAGGAAAAATTGTGCTCTTGCTGCAATAGGAACGCAAGGCGTCATTCTCTTGCAGGCAGGGTGACTTCAGGTAGGAGTTCCTGGAAGGAAGGCGCAGCCTAGTGTTTTTCTCAGTGTAGCTCAGACTAGGGGATGTGTGCGACTTCCGCAGCAAGTTGGAACTTGCCCAAACGGTGCTCGTGAACCTATGCGAGTGCTGTGAAATCAAGATATCCTAAGAAAGAGTGCAGTGTGTTGCCCATGACTCAACAGACACAGGGTACCTCCCAGGGACCTATGGGCCTCGTTGTTGTTCAGCAGGCCACAGTTTGTGGAGGTACTCAGTGAACTTGGAACTAAAATGATGCTCACCCGAGGGGCCTAGGATTCCTGAAAAGGGTACATCCTTTAAAATAAAGCAGAACAGCGACTAAGAGCTCATGGAGAGAGCTGCATGCCTCCCTTTCTGCATGGCTACTCAGAGCCTTACCTCGAGGACAGGACAGATTTGAGATTCCCTTTAGCTCTAGAGCATGGCAAGATGAGTCCCACACCGGACTGTGAAGCACACTGTGTAGCCAGAGAAAACACATTTTCTTCCCAGACCAATGCCTACAATAGCCAGGGACCTGTCAACAGCAGAGAATTCAGGGATCTTCAAGGCAGCATGAATGGAGCTTTCAAAATGAAAAAGCATGTCTACTTCCAACATGCCCCCATTTCCATAGGCACAAACAGCATACATCCCTGTGGTTTCAAAGAACTCAAAAGAGACACAGAGTACACATTGGTTCCTTCCCTGAATCACATTCTCGAGGCAGAGTGTTCTGCATGTGGTGAACGGCTTCATCCAAGTAACACCCTAGCTAGGCCTCTGGGCCCGTGTCTCTTCAAAGGCCTGCAGTGCTATAGGAAAAACTGTGCTTTAGTTGCAAAAGGAAAGCAAGCCGTCTTACTCCTGGAGGCAGGGTGACTTCAGGTAGGAGGTCCTGATTGGAAGGAGAAGCCTAGTGTTTTTCTCTGTGCAGCTCAGACTAGGGATTGAGTGCGATTTCCACGGCATGTTGGAACTTGCTTGAACGTTGCTCTTGAACCTGTGCGAGTGCTGTGAATCAAGATATCACAAGAAAGAGTGCAGTGTGTTGCCCATGACTCAGCAGACCCAGAGGACCTCCGTGGGACCTATGGGCCTCGTTGTTGTTCAGCGGGCCTACAGGGGTGTGGAGGTACTCAGTGATCTTGGAACTAAAATGATGCTCACCCGAGGGGGATAGGAGTCCTGAAAAGGGTACTTCCTTTAAAATAAATCAAAATAGCGACTAAGAGCACATGGAAAGAGCTGCATGCCTCCCTTTCTGCATGGCCACTCGGGGCCTCACCAAGAGGCAAGGACAGATTTGAGATTCCCTTTAACTCTAGAGCATGGCAAGATGAGTCCCACCGCGGACTATGAAGCACACTGTGTAGCCAGAGAAAACACATTTTCTTCCCAGACCAAGGCGTACAATAGCCAGGGGCCTGTGAACAGCAGAGAATTTCAGGGAGCTTCAAGGCAGCCTGAATGGAGATATCAAAATGGATAAGGAAGTCTACTACCAACATGAGCCCATTTCCATAGGCACAAACAGCATACATCCCTGTGGTGTCAAACAACTCAAAAGAGACACAGAGTACACACTGGTTCCTTCCCTGAATCAAATTCTCGAGGCAGGGTGTTCTGCATGTAGTGAACCGCCTCAACCAAGGAACGCCCTAGTTAGGCCTGGGGCCGGTGCCTCTTCAAAAGCCTGAAAAGCGTACTGGCGTTAAAATGCTGAAGATAAGCGACTACGGCCTCATGGAAATTGCTACACGCCCGGGTGCTACAGGAAAGACTGTGCTTTAGTTGCAATACGAACGCAACCGATTTTTTCCTGGAGGCAGGGTGACTTCAGGTAGGAGGTCCTGGAAGGAAGGTGAAGCCTAGTGTTTTTCTCAGTTCAGCTCAGACTAGGGAATGTGTGAGACTTCCACAGCAAGTTGGATCTTGCCAAAACAGTGCTCGTGAACCTGTGCGAGTGCTGTGAATCAAGATATCACAAGAAAGAGTGCAGTGTGTTGCCCATGATTCAGCAGACACAGAAGACCTCCGAGGGACCTATGGTCCACGTTGTTCTCAGCAGGGCTACAGAGGTGTGGAGGTAGTCAGGGATATTGGAACGAAAATGCTCCCTCGAGGGTCCTAGGAGTGCTGAAAAGGGTCCTTCCTTTAAAATAAAGCAGAACAGCGTCTATGAGCTCATGGAAAGAGCTGCATGCCTCTCTTTCCCCATGGCTACTCAGGGCCTTACCTCGAGGCAAGGACTCGCGTTGAGGCTCCCTTTAGCTCTAGAGCATGGCATGATGAGTTCCGCCCAGGCCACTAAAGCTCCGTGTGTAGCCAGAGAAAACTCATTTTCTTCCCAGACCAATGCCTACAATAGCCAGGGGCCTGTCCACAGCAGAGAATTTCATGGAGCTTCAAGGCAACATGAATGGAGCTATCAAAAAGGATAAGGAAGTCTACTACCAACATGACCCCATTTCCATAGGCAAAAACAGCATACATCCCTGTGGTTTCAAACAACTCAGAAGAGACACAGAGTACACACTGGTTGCTTCCCTGAATCAACTTCTCGATGTAGGGTGTTCTGCATGTAGTGAACCGCCTCAACCAAGGAACGCCCTAGCTAGGCCCCTAAACCCGTGCCTCTTCAAAAGCCTTCAGTGCTGTAGGAAAAACTGTGCTTTAGTTGCAATAGGAACGCAAGGCGTCTTTCTCCTGGAGGCAGGGTGACTTCAGCTAGGAGGTCCTGGATGGAAGGAGAAGCCTAGTGTTTTTCTCAGTGCAGCCCAGACTAGGGAATGAGTGCGACTTCCACGGCATGTTGGAATTTATTAGAACGGTGCTCATGAATCTGTGCGAGTGCTGGGTAAATCAAGATGTCCCAAGAAAGAGTGCAGTGTGTTGCCCATGACTCAGCAGACCCAGAGGACCTCCGAGAGACCTATGGGCTTCGTTGTTTCTCAGCAAGCCAACAAGGTGTGGAAGTAGTCAGGGATCTTGGAACGAAAATGATGCTCCCCCGAGCGTCCTAGGAATGCTGAAAAGGGTACTTCCTTTAAAATAAAGCAGAACAGCGACTAAGAGCTCATGGAAAGAGCTGCCTGCCTCCCTTTCTGCATGGCTACTCAGGGCCTTACCTCAGGGCAAGGACTCAGGTTGAGATTCCCTTTAGCTCTAGAGCATGGCATGATGAGTTCCGCCCAGGCCACTAAAGCTCCGTGTGTAGCCAGAGAAAACACATTTTCTTCCCAGACCAATGCCTACAATAGCCAGGGGCCTGTCAACAGCAGAGAATTTCAGGGAGCTTCAAGGCAGCATGAATGGAGCTATCAAAATGGATAAGGAAGTCTACTACCAACATGCCCCCATTTCCATAGGCACAGGCAGCATACATCCGTCTGGTTTCTAACAAGACAAAAGAGACACAGCGTACCCACTAGTTCCTTCCCTGAATCAAAATCGCCTGGCAGGGTGTTCTGCATCTAGAGAACTGCCACAACCAAGGAACGCCCTAGCTAGGCCTGTGGGCCCGTGCCTCTTCAAAAGCTTGCAGTGCTATAGGAAAAATTGTGCTCTTGTTGCAATAGGAACGCAAGGCGTCATTCTCTTGCAGGCAGGGTGACTTCAGGTAGGAGGTCCTGGAAGGAAGGCGCAGCCTAGTGTTTTTCTCAGTGTAGCTCAGACTAGGGAATGTGTGCGACTTCCGCAGCAAGTTGGAACTTGCCCAAACGGTGCTCGTGAACCTATGCGAGTGCTGTGAAATCAAGATATCCTAAGAAAGAGTGCAGTGTGTTGCCCATGACTCAACAGACACAGGGGACCTCCCAGGGACCTATGGGCCTCGTTGTTGTTCAGCAGGCCACAGTTTGTGGAGGTACTCAGTGAACTTGGAACTAAAATGATGCTCACCCGAGGGGCCTAGGATTCCTGAAAAGGGTACATCCTTTAAAATAAAGCAGAACAGCGACTAAGAGCTCATGGAGAGAGCTGCATGCCTCCCTTTCTGCATGGCTACTCAGAGCCTTACCTCGAGGACAGGACAGATTTGAGATTCCCTTTAGCTCTAGAGCATGGCAAGATGAGTCCCACACCGGACTATGAAGCACACTGTGTAGCCAGAGAAAACACATTTTCTTCCCAGACCAATGCGTACAATAGCCAGGGGCCTGTGAACAGCAGAGAATTTCAGGGAGCTTCAAGGCAGCCTGAATGGAGATATCAAAATGGATAAGGAAGTCTACTACCAACATGAGCCCATTTCCATAGGCACAAACAGCATACATCCCTGTGGTGTCAAACAACTCAAAAGAGACACAGAGTACACACTGGTTCCTTCCCTGAATCAAATTCTCGAGGCAGGGTGTTCTGCATGTAGTGAACCGCCTCAACCAAGGAACGCCCTAGTTAGGCCTGGGGCCGGTGCCTCTTCAAAAGCCTGAAAAGCGTACTGGCGTTAAAATGCTGAAGATAAGCGACTACGGCCTCATGGAAATTGCTACACGCCCGGGTGCTACAGGAAAGACTGTGCTTTAGTTGCAATACGAACGCAACCGATTTTTTCCTGGAGGCAGGGTGACTTCAGGTAGGAGGTCCTGGAAGGAAGGTGAAGCCTAGTGTTTTTCTCAGTTCAGCTCAGACTAGGGAATGTGTGAGACTTCCACAGCAAGTTGGATCTTGCCAAAACAGTGCTCGTGAACCTGTGCGAGTGCTGTGAATCAAGATATCACAAGAAAGAGTGCAGTGTGTTGCCCATGATTCAGCAGACACAGAAGACCTCCGAGGGACCTATGGTCCACGTTGTTCTCAGCAGGGCTACAGAGGTGTGGAGGTAGTCAGGGATATTGGAACGAAAATGCTCCCTCGAGGGTCCTAGGAGTGCTGAAAAGGGTCCTTCCTTTAAAATAAAGCAGAACAGCGTCTATGAGCTCATGGAAAGAGCTGCATGCCTCTCTTTCCCCATGGCTACTCAGGGCCTTACCTCGAGGCAAGGACTCGCGTTGAGGCTCCCTTTAGCTCTAGAGCATGGCATGATGAGTTCCGCCCAGGCCACTAAAGCTCCGTGTGTAGCCAGAGAAAACACATTTTCTTCCCAGACCAATGCCTACAATAGCCAGGGGCCTGTCCACAGCAGAGAATTTCATGGAGCTTCAAGGCAAAATGAATGGAGCTATCAAAAAGGATAAGGAAGTCTACTACCAACATGACCCCATTTCCATAGGCAAAAACAGCATACATCCCTGTGGTTTCAAACAACTCAGAAGAGACACAGAGTACACACTGGTTGCTTCCCTGAATCAACTTCTCGATGTAGGGTGTTCTGCATGTAGTGAACCGCCTCAACCAAGGAACGCCCTAGCTAGGCCCCTAAACCCGTGCCTCTTCAAAAGCCTTCAGTGCTGTAGGAAAAACTGTGCTTTAGTTGCAATAGGAACGCAAGGCGTCTTTCTCCTGGAGGCAGGGTGACTTCAGCTAGGAGGTCCTGGATGGAAGGAGAAGCCTAGTGTTTTTCTCAGTGCAGCCCAGACTAGGGAATGAGTGCGACTTCCACGGCATGTTGGAATTTATTAGAACAGTGCTCATGAATCTGTGCGAGTGCTGGGTAAATCAAGATGTCCCAAGAAAGAGTGCAGTGTGTTGCCCATGACTCAGCAGACCCAGAGGACCTCCGAGAGACCTATGGGTTTCGTTGTTTCTCAGCAAGCCAACAAGGTGTGGAAGTAGTCAGGGATCTTGGAACGAAAATGATGCTCCCCCGAGCGTCCTAGGAATGCTGAAAAGGGTACTTCCTTTAAAATAAAGCAGAACAGCGACTAAGAGCTCATGGAAAGAGCTGCCTGCCTCCCTTTCTGCATGGCTACTCAGGGCCTTACCTCAGGGCAAGGACTCAGGTTGAGATTCCCTTTAGCTCTAGAGCATGGCATGATGAGTTCCGCCCAGGCCACTAAAGCTCCGTGTGTAGCCAGAGAAAACACATTTTCTTCCCAGACCAATGCCTACAATAGCCAGGGGCCTGTCAACAGCAGAGAATTTCAGGGAGCTTCAACGCAGCATGAATGGAGCTATCAAAATGGATAAGGAAGTCTACTACCAACATGCCCCCATTTCCATAGGCACAGGCAGCATAAATCCCTCTGGTTTCTAACAAGACAAAGAGACACAGCGTACCCACTAGTTCCTTCCCTGTATCAAAATCGCCTGGCAGGGTGTTCTGCATCTAGAGAACTGCCACAACCAAGGAACGCCCTAGCTAGGCCTGTGGGCCCGTGCCTCTTCAAGAGCTTGCAGTGCTATAGGAAAAATTGTGCTCTTGTTGCAATAGGAACGCAAGGCGTCATTCTCTTGCAGGCAGGGTGACTTCAGGTAGGAGGTCCTGGAAGGAAGGCGCAGCCTAGTGTTTTTCTCAGTGTAGCTCAGACTAGGGGATGTGTGCGACTTCCGCAGCAAGTTGGAACTTGCCCAAACGGTGCTCGTGAACCTATGCGAGTGCTGTGAAATCAAGATATCCTAAGAAAGAGTGCAGTGTGTTGCCCATGACTCAACAGACACAGGGTACCTCCCAGGGACCTATGGGCCTCGTTGTTGTTCAGCAGGCCACAGTTTGTGGAGGTACTCAGTGAACTTGGAACTAAAATGATGCTCACCCGAGGGGCCTAGGATTCCTGAAAAGGGTACATCCTTTAAAATAAAGCAGAACAGCGACTAAGAGCTCATGGAGAGAGCTGCATGCCTCCCTTTCTGCATGGCTACTCAGAGCCTTACCTCGAGGACAGGACAGATTTGAGATTCCTTTAGCTCTAGAGCATGGCAAGATGAGTCCCACACCGGACTATGAAGCACACTGTGTAGCCAGAGAAAACACATTTTCTTCCCAGACCAATGCCTACAATAGCCAGGGGCCTGTCAACAGCAGAGAATTCAGGGATCTTCAAGGCGGCATGAATGGAGCTTTCAAAATGAAAAAGCAAGTCTACTACCAGCATGCCCCCATTTCCATAGGCACAAACAGCATATATCCCTGTGGTTTCAAAGAACTCAAAAGAGACACAGAGTACACATTGGTTCCTTCCCTGAATCACATTCTCGAGGCAGAGTGTTCTGCATGTGGTGAACGGCCTCATCCAAGTAACACCCTAGCTAGGCCTCTGGGCCCGTGTCTCTTCAAAGGCCTGCAGTGCTATAGGAAAAACTGTGCTTTAGTTGCAAAAGGAAAGCAAGCCGTCTTACTCCTGGAGGCAGGGTGACTTCAGGTAGGAGGTCCTGATTGGAAGGAGAAGCCTAGTGTTTTTCTCTGTGCAGCTCAGACTAGGGATTGAGTGCGATTTCCACGGCATGTTGGAACTTGCTTGAACGTTGCTCTTGAACCTGTGCGAGTGCTGTGAATCAAGATATCACAAGAAAGAGTGCAGTGTGTTGCCCATGACTCAGCAGACCCAGAGGACCTCCGTGGGACCTATGGGCCTCGTTGTTGTTCAGCGGGCCTACAGGGGTGTGGAGGTACTCAGTGATCTTGGAACTAAAATGATGCTCACCCGAGGGGGATAGGAGTCCTGAAAAGGGTACTTCCTTTAAAATAAATCAAAATAGCGACTAAGAGCACATGGAAAGAGCTGCATGCCTCCCTTTCTGCATGGCCACTCGGGGCCTCACCAAGAGGCAAGGACAGATTTGAGATTCCCTTTAACTCTAGAGCATGGCAAGATGAGTCCCACCGCGGACTATGAAGCACACTGTGTAGCCAGAGAAAACACATTTTCTTCCCAGACCAAGGCGTACAATAGCCAAGGGCCTGTGAACAGCAGAGAATTTCAGGGAGCTTCAAGGCAGCCTGAATGGAGATATCAAAATGGATAAGGAAGTCTACTACCAACATGAGCCCATTTCCATAGGCACAAACAGCATACATCCCTGTGGTGTCAAACAACTCAAAAGAGACACAGAGTACACACTGGTTCCTTCCCTGAATCAAATTCTCGAGGCAGGGTGTTCTGCATGTAGTGAACCGCCTCAACCAAGGAACGCCCTAGTTAGGCCTGGGGCCGGTGCCTCTTCAAAAGCCTGAAAAGCGTACTGGCGTTAAAATGCTGAAGATAAGCGACTACGGCCTCATGGAAATTGCTACACGCCCGGGTGCTACAGGAAAGACTGTGCTTTAGTTGCAATACGAACGCAACCGATTTTTTCCTGGAGGCAGGGTGACTTCAGGTAGGAGGTCCTGGAAGGAAGGTGAAGCCTAGTGTTTTTCTCAGTTCAGCTCAGACTAGGGAATGTGTGAGACTTCCACAGCAAGTTGGATCTTGCCAAAACAGTGCTCGTGAACCTGTGCGAGTGCTGTGAATCAAGATATCACAAGAAAGAGTGCAGTGTGTTGCCCATGATTCAGCAGACACAGAAGACCTCCGAGGGACCTATGGTCCACGTTGTTCTCAGCAGGGCTACAGAGGTGTGGAGGTAGTCAGGGATATTGGAACGAAAATGCTCCCTCGAGGGTCCTAGGAGTGCTGAAAAGGGTCCTTCCTTTAAAATAAAGCAGAACAGCGTCTATGAGCTCATGGAAAGAGCTGCATGCCTCTCTTTCCCCATGGCTACTCAGGGCCTTACCTCGAGGCAAGGACTCGCGTTGAGGCTCCCTTTAGCTCTAGAGCATGGCATGATGAGTTCCGCCCAGGCCACTAAAGCTCCGTGTGTACCCAGAGAAAACTCATTTTCTTCCCAGACCAATGCCTACAATAGCCAGGGGCCTGTCCACAGCAGAGAATTTCATGGAGCTTCAAGGCAACATGAATGGAGCTATCAAAAAGGATAAGGAAGTCTACTACCAACATGACCCCATTTCCATAGGCAAAAACAGCATACATCCCTGTGGTTTCAAACAACTCAGAAGAGACACAGAGTACACACTGGTTGCTTCCCTGAATCAACTTCTCGATGTAGGGTGTTCTGCATGTAGTGAACCGCCTCAACCAAGGAACGCCCTAGCTAGGCCCCTAAACCCGTGCCTCTTCAAAAGCCTTCAGTGCTGTAGGAAAAACTGTGCTTTAGTTGCAATAGGAACGCAAGGCGTCTTTCTCCTGGAGGCAGGGTGACTTCAGCTAGGAGGTCCTGGATGGAAGGAGAAGCCTAGTGTTTTTCTCAGTGCAGCCCAGACTAGGGAATGAGTGCGACTTCCACGGCATGTTGGAATTTATTAGAACGGTGCTCATGAATCTGTGCGAGTGCTGGGTAAATCAAGATGTCCCAAGAAAGAGTGCAGTGTGTTGCCCATGACTCAGCAGACCCAGAGGACCTCCGAGAGACCTATGGGCTTCGTTGTTTCTCAGCAAGCCAACAAGGTGTGGAAGTAGTCAGGGATCTTGGAACGAAAATGATGCTCCCCCGAGCGTCCTAGGAATGCTGAGAAGGGTACTTCCTTTAAAATAAAGCAGAACAGCGACTAAGAGCTCATGGAAAGAGCTGCCTGCCTCCCTTTCTGCATGGCTACTCAGGGCCTTACCTCAGGGCAAGGACTCAGGTTGAGATTCCCTTTAGCTCTAGAGCATGGCATGATGAGTTCCGCCCAGGCCACTAAAGCTCCGTGTGTAGCCAGAGAAAACACATTTTCTTCCCAGACCAATGCCTACAATAGCCAGGGGCCTGTCAACAGCAGAGAATTTCAGGGAGCTTCAAGGCAGCATGAATCGAGCTATCAAAATGGATAAGGAAGTCTACTACCAACATGCCCCCATTTCCATAGGCACAGGCAGCATACATCCGTCTGGTTTCTAACAAGACAAAAGAGACACAGCGTACCCACTAGTTCCTTCCCTGAATCAAAATCGCCTGGCAGGGTGTTCTGCATCTAGAGAACTGCCACAACCAAGGAACGCCCTAGCTAGGCCTGTGGGCCCGTGCCTCTTCAAAAGCTTGCAGTGCTATAGGAAAAATTGTGCTCTTGTTGCAATAGGAACGCAAGGCGTCATTCTCTTGCAGGCAGGGTGACTTCAGGTAGGAGGTCCTGTAAGGAAGGCGCAGCCTAGTGTTTTTCTCAGTGTAGCTCAGACTAGGGAATGTGTGCGACTTCCGCAGCAAGTTGGAACTTGCCCAAACGGTGCTCGTGAACCTATGCGAGTGCTGTGAAATCAAGATATCCTAAGAAAGAGTGCAGTGTGTTGCCCATGACTCAACAGACACAGGGGACCTCCCAGGGACCTATGGGCCTCGTTGTTGTTCAGCAGGCCACAGTTTGTGGAGGTACTCAGTGAACTTGGAACTAAAATGATGCTCACCCGAGGGGCCTAGGATTCCTGAAAAGGGTACATCCTTTAAAATAAAGCAGAACAGCGACTAAGAGCTCATGGAGAGAGCTGCATGCCTCCCTTTCTGCATGGCTACTCAGAGCCTTACCTCGAGGACAGGACAGATTTGAGATTCCCTTTAGCTCTAGAGCATGGCAAGATGAGTCCCACACCGGACTATGAAGCACACTGTGTAGCCAGAGAAAACACATTTTCTTCCCAGACCAATGCGTACAATAGCCAGGGGCCTGTGAACAGCAGAGAATTTCAGGGAGCTTCAAGGCAGCCTGAATGGAGATATCAAAATGGATAAGGAAGTCTACTACCAACATGAGCCCATTTCCATAGGCACAAACAGCATACATCCCTGTGGTGTCAAACAACTCAAAAGAGACACAGAGTACACACTGGTTCCTTCCCTGAATCAAATTCTCGAGGCAGGGTGTTCTGCATGTAGTGAACCGCCTCAACCAAGGAACGCCCTAGTTAGGCCTGGGGCCGGTGCCTCTTCAAAAGCCTGAAAAGCGTACTGGCGTTAAAATGCTGAAGATAAGCGACTACGGCCTCATGGAAATTGCTACACGCCCGGGTGCTACAGGAAAGACTGTGCTTTAGTTGCAATACGAACGCAACCGATTTTTTCCTGGAGGCAGGGTGACTTCAGGTAGGAGGTCCTGGAAGGAAGGTGAAGCCTAGTGTTTTTCTCAGTTCAGCTCAGACTAGGGAATGTGTGAGACTTCCACAGCAAGTTGGATCTTGCCAAAACAGTGCTCGTGAACCTGTGCGAGTGCTGTGAATCAAGATATCACAAGAAAGAGTGCAGTGTGTTGCCCATGATTCAGCAGACACAGAAGACCTCCGAGGGACCTATGGTCCACGTTGTTCTCAGCAGGGCTACAGAGGTGTGGAGGTAGTCAGGGATATTGGAACGAAAATGCTCCCTCGAGGGTCCTAGGAGTGCTGAAAAGGGTCCTTCCTTTAAAATAAAGCAGAACAGCGTCTATGAGCTCATGGAAAGAGCTGCATGCCTCTCTTTCCCCATGGCTACTCAGGGCCTTACCTCGAGGCAAGGACTCGCGTTGAGGCTCCCTTTAGCTCTAGAGCATGGCATGATGAGTTCCGCCCAGGCCACTAAAGCTCCGTGTGTAGCCAGAGAAAACACATTTTCTTCCCAGACCAATGCCTACAATAGCCAGGGGCCTGTCCACAGCAGAGAATTTCATGGAGCTTCAAGGCAAAATGAATGGAGCTATCAAAAAGGATAAGGAAGTCTACTACCAACATGACCCCATTTCCATAGGCAAAAACAGCATACATCCCTGTGGTTTCAAACAACTCAGAAGAGACACAGAGTACACACTGGTTGCTTCCCTGAATCAACTTCTCGATGTAGGGTGTTCTGCATGTAGTGAACCGCCTCAACCAAGGAACGCCCTAGCTAGGCCCCTAAACCCGTGCCTCTTCAAAAGCCTTCAGTGCTGTAGGAAAAACTGTGCTTTAGTTGCAATAGGAACGCAAGGCGTCTTTCTCCTGGAGGCAGGGTGACTTCAGCTAGGAGGTCCTGGATGGAAGGAGAAGCCTAGTGTTTTTCTCAGTGCAGCCCAGACTAGGGAATGAGTGCGACTTCCACGGCATGTTGGAATTTATTAGAACAGTGCTCATGAATCTGTGCGAGTGCTGGGTAAATCAAGATGTCCCAAGAAAGAGTGCAGTGTGTTGCCCATGACTCAGCAGACCCAGAGGACCTCCGAGAGACCTATGGGTTTCGTTGTTTCTCAGCAAGCCAACAAGGTGTGGAAGTAGTCAGGGATCTTGGAACGAAAATGATGCTCCCCCGAGCGTCCTAGGAATGCTGAAAAGGGTACTTCCTTTAAAATAAAGCAGAACAGCGACTAAGAGCTCATGGAAAGAGCTGCCTGCCTCCCTTTCTGCATGGCTACTCAGGGCCTTACCTCAGGGCAAGGACTCAGGTTGAGATTCCCTTTAGCTCTAGAGCATGGCATGATGAGTTCCGCCCAGGCCACTAAAGCTCCGTGTGTAGCCAGAGAAAACACATTTTCTTCCCAGACCAATGCCTACAATAGCCAGGGGCCTGTCAACAGCAGAGAATTTCAGGGAGCTTCAACGCAGCATGAATGGAGCTATCAAAATGGATAAGGAAGTCTACTACCAACATGCCCCCATTTCCATAGGCACAGGCAGCATAAATCCCTCTGGTTTCTAACAAGACAAAGAGACACAGCGTACCCACTAGTTCCTTCCCTGTATCAAAATCGCCTGGCAGGGTGTTCTGCATCTAGAGAACTGCCACAACCAAGGAACGCCCTAGCTAGGCCTGTGGGCCCGTGCCTCTTCAAGAGCTTGCAGTGCTATAGGAAAAATTGTGCTCTTGTTGCAATAGGAACGCAAGGCGTCATTCTCTTGCAGGCAGGGTGACTTCAGGTAGGAGGTCCTGGAAGGAAGGCGCAGCCTAGTGTTTTTCTCAGTGTAGCTCAGACTAGGGGATGTGTGCGACTTCCGCAGCAAGTTGGAACTTGCCCAAACGGTGCTCGTGAACCTATGCGAGTGCTGTGAAATCAAGATATCCTAAGAAAGAGTGCAGTGTGTTGCCCATGACTCAACAGACACAGGGTACCTCCCAGGGACCTATGGGCCTCGTTGTTGTTCAGCAGGCCACAGTTTGTGGAGGTACTCAGTGAACTTGGAACTAAAATGATGCTCACCCGAGGGGCCTAGGATTCCTGAAAAGGGTACATCCTTTAAAATAAAGCAGAACAGCGACTAAGAGCTCATGGAGAGAGCTGCATGCCTCCCTTTCTGCATGGCTACTCAGAGCCTTACCTCGAGGACAGGACAGATTTGAGATTCCTTTAGCTCTAGAGCATGGCAAGATGAGTCCCACACCGGACTATGAAGCACACTGTGTAGCCAGAGAAAACACATTTTCTTCCCAGACCAATGCCTACAATAGCCAGGGGCCTGTCAACAGCAGAGAATTCAGGGATCTTCAAGGCGGCATGAATGGAGCTTTCAAAATGAAAAAGCAAGTCTACTACCAGCATGCCCCCATTTCCATAGGCACAAACAGCATATATCCCTGTGGTTTCAAAGAACTCAAAAGAGACACAGAGTACACATTGGTTCCTTCCCTGAATCACATTCTCGAGGCAGAGTGTTCTGCATGTGGTGAACGGCCTCATCCAAGTAACACCCTAGCTAGGCCTCTGGGCCCGTGTCTCTTCAAAGGCCTGCAGTGCTATAGGAAAAACTGTGCTTTAGTTGCAAAAGGAAAGCAAGCCGTCTTACTCCTGGAGGCAGGGTGACTTCAGGTAGGAGGTCCTGATTGGAAGGAGAAGCCTAGTGTTTTTCTCTGTGCAGCTCAGACTAGGGATTGAGTGCGATTTCCACGGCATGTTGGAACTTGCTTGAACGTTGCTCTTGAACCTGTGCGAGTGCTGTGAATCAAGATATCACAAGAAAGAGTGCAGTGTGTTGCCCATGACTCAGCAGACCCAGAGGACCTCCGTGGGACCTATGGGCCTCGTTGTTGTTCAGCGGGCCTACAGGGGTGTGGAGGTACTCAGTGATCTTGGAACTAAAATGATGCTCACCCGAGGGGGATAGGAGTCCTGAAAAGGGTACTTCCTTTAAAATAAATCAAAATAGCGACTAAGAGCACATGGAAAGAGCTGCATGCCTCCCTTTCTGCATGGCCACTCGGGGCCTCACCAAGAGGCAAGGACAGATTTGAGATTCCCTTTAACTCTAGAGCATGGCAAGATGAGTCCCACCGCGGACTATGAAGCACACTGTGTAGCCAGAGAAAACACATTTTCTTCCCAGACCAAGGCGTACAATAGCCAAGGGCCTGTGAACAGCAGAGAATTTCAGGGAGCTTCAAGGCAGCCTGAATGGAGATATCAAAATGGATAAGGAAGTCTACTACCAACATGAGCCCATTTCCATAGGCACAAACAGCATACATCCCTGTGGTGTCAAACAACTCAAAAGAGACACAGAGTACACACTGGTTCCTTCCCTGAATCAAATTCTCGAGGCAGGGTGTTCTGCATGTAGTGAACCGCCTCAACCAAGGAACGCCCTAGTTAGGCCTGGGGCCGGTGCCTCTTCAAAAGCCTGAAAAGCGTACTGGCGTTAAAATGCTGAAGATAAGCGACTACGGCCTCATGGAAATTGCTACACGCCCGGGTGCTACAGGAAAGACTGTGCTTTAGTTGCAATACGAACGCAACCGATTTTTTCCTGGAGGCAGGGTGACTTCAGGTAGGAGGTCCTGGAAGGAAGGTGAAGCCTAGTGTTTTTCTCAGTTCAGCTCAGACTAGGGAATGTGTGAGACTTCCACAGCAAGTTGGATCTTGCCAAAACAGTGCTCGTGAACCTGTGCGAGTGCTGTGAATCAAGATATCACAAGAAAGAGTGCAGTGTGTTGCCCATGATTCAGCAGACACAGAAGACCTCCGAGGGACCTATGGTCCACGTTGTTCTCAGCAGGGCTACAGAGGTGTGGAGGTAGTCAGGGATATTGGAACGAAAATGCTCCCTCGAGGGTCCTAGGAGTGCTGAAAAGGGTCCTTCCTTTAAAATAAAGCAGAACAGCGTCTATGAGCTCATGGAAAGAGCTGCATGCCTCTCTTTCCCCATGGCTACTCAGGGCCTTACCTCGAGGCAAGGACTCGCGTTGAGGCTCCCTTTAGCTCTAGAGCATGGCATGATGAGTTCCGCCCAGGCCACTAAAGCTCCGTGTGTACCCAGAGAAAACTCATTTTCTTCCCAGACCAATGCCTACAATAGCCAGGGGCCTGTCCACAGCAGAGAATTTCATGGAGCTTCAAGGCAACATGAATGGAGCTATCAAAAAGGATAAGGAAGTCTACTACCAACATGACCCCATTTCCATAGGCAAAAACAGCATACATCCCTGTGGTTTCAAACAACTCAGAAGAGACACAGAGTACACACTGGTTGCTTCCCTGAATCAACTTCTCGATGTAGGGTGTTCTGCATGTAGTGAACCGCCTCAACCAAGGAACGCCCTAGCTAGGCCCCTAAACCCGTGCCTCTTCAAAAGCCTTCAGTGCTGTAGGAAAAACTGTGCTTTAGTTGCAATAGGAACGCAAGGCGTCTTTCTCCTGGAGGCAGGGTGACTTCAGCTAGGAGGTCCTGGATGGAAGGAGAAGCCTAGTGTTTTTCTCAGTGCAGCCCAGACTAGGGAATGAGTGCGACTTCCACGGCATGTTGGAATTTATTAGAACGGTGCTCATGAATCTGTGCGAGTGTGGGTAAATCAAGATGTCCCAAGAAAGAGTGCAGTGTGTTGCCCATGACTCAGCAGACCCAGAGGACCTCCGAGAGACCTATGGGCTTCGTTGTTTCTCAGCAAGCCAACAAGGTGTGGAAGTAGTCAGGGATCTTGGAACGAAAATGATGCTCCCCCGAGCGTCCTAGGAATGCTGAAAAGGGTACTTCCTTTAAAATAAAGCAGAACAGCGACTAAGAGCTCATGGAAAGAGCTGCCTGCCTCCCTTTCTGCATGGCTACTCAGGGCCTTACCTCAGGGCAAGGACTCAGGTTGAGATTCCCTTTAGCTCTAGAGCATGGCATGATGAGTTCCGCCCAGGCCACTAAAGCTCCGTGTGTAGCCAGAGAAAACACATTTTCTTCCCAGACCAATGCCTACAATAGCCAGGGGCCTGTCAACAGCAGAGAATTTCAGGGAGCTTCAAGGCAGCATGAATGGAGCTATCAAAATGGATAAGGAAGTCTACTACCAACATGCCCCCATTTCCATAGGCACAGGCAGCATACATCCGTCTGGTTTCTAACAAGACAAAAGAGACACAGCGTACCCACTAGTTCCTTCCCTGAATCAAAATCGCCTGGCAGGGTGTTCTGCATCTAGAGAACTGCCACAACCAAGGAACGCCCTAGCTAGGCCTGTGGGCCCGTGCCTCTTCAAAAGCTTGCAGTGCTATAGGAAAAATTGTGCTCTTGTTGCAATAGGAACGCAAGGCGTCATTCTCTTGCAGGCAGGGTGACTTCAGGTAGGAGGTCCTGGAAGGAAGGCGCAGCCTAGTGTTTTTCTCAGTGTAGCTCAGACTAGGGAATGTGTGCGACTTCCGCAGCAAGTTGGAACTTGCCCAAACGGTGCTCGTGAACCTATGCGAGTGCTGTGAAATCAAGATATCCTAAGAAAGAGTGCAGTGTGTTGCCCATGACTCAACAGACACAGGGGACCTCCCAGGGACCTATGGGCCTCGTTGTTGTTCAGCAGGCCACAGTTTGTGGAGGTACTCAGTGAACTTGGAACTAAAATGATGCTCACCCGAGGGGCCTAGGAGTCCTGAAAAGGGTACATCCTTTAAAATAAAGCAGAACAGCGACTAAGAGCTCATGGAGAGAGCTGCATGCCTCCCTTTCTGCATGGCTACTCAGAGCCTTACCTCGAGGACAGGACAGATTTGAGATTCCCTTTAGCTCTAGAGCATGGCAAGATGAGTCCCACACCGGACTATGAAGCACACTGTGTAGCCAGAGAAAACACATTTTCTTCCCAGACCAATGCGTACAATAGCCAGGGGCCTGTGAACAGCAGAGAATTTCAGGGAGCTTCAAGGCAGCCTGAATGGAGATATCAAAATGGATAAGGAAGTCTACTACCAACATGAGCCCATTTCCATAGGCACAAACAGCATACATCCCTGTGGTGTCAAACAACTCAAAAGAGACACAGAGTACACACTGGTTCCTTCCCTGAATCAAATTCTCGAGGCAGGGTGTTCTGCATGTAGTGAACCGCCTCAACCAAGGAACGCCCTAGTTAGGCCTGGGGCCGGTGCCTCTTCAAAAGCCTGAAAAGCGTACTGGCGTTAAAATGCTGAAGATAAGCGACTACGGCCTCATGGAAATTGCTACACGCCCGGGTGCTACAGGAAAGACTGTGCTTTAGTTGCAATATGAACGCAACCGATTTTTTCCTGGAGGCAGGGTGACTTCAGGTAGGAGGTCCTGGAAGGAAGGTGAAGCCTAGTGTTTTTCTCAGTTCAGCTCAGACTAGGGAATGTGTGAGACTTCCACAGCAAGTTGGATCTTGCCAAAACAGTGCTCGTGAACCTGTGCGAGTGCTGTGAATCAAGATATCACAAGAAAGAGTGCAGTGTGTTGCCCATGATTCAGCAGACACAGAAGACCTCCGAGGGACCTATGGTCCACGTTGTTCTCAGCAGGGCTACAGAGGTGTGGAGTTAGTCAGGGATATTGGAACGAAAATGCTCCCTCGAGGGTCCTAGGAGTGCTGAAAAGGGTCCTTCCTTTAAAATAAAGCAGAACAGCGTCTATGAGCTCATGGAAAGAGCTGCATGCCTCTCTTTCCCCATGGCTACTCAGGGCCTTACCTCGAGGCAAGGACTCGCGTTGAGGCTCCCTTTAGCTCTAGAGCATGGCATGATGAGTTCCGCCCAGGCCACTAAAGCTCCGTGTGTAGGCAGAGAAAACACATTTTCTTCCCAGACCAATGCCTACAATAGCCAGGGGCCTGTCCACAGCAGAGAATTTCATGGAGCTTCAAGGCAACATGAATGGAGCTATCAAAAAGGATAAGGAAGTCTACTACCAACATGACCCCATTTCCATAGGCAAAAACAGCATACATCCCTGTGGTTTCAAACAACTCAGAAGAGACACAGAGTACACACTGGTTGCTTCCCTGAATCAACTTCTCGATGTAGGGTGTTCTGCATGTAGTGAACCGCCTCAACCAAGGAACGCCCTAGCTAGGCCCCTAAACCCGTGCCTCTTCAAAAGCCTTCAGTGCTGTAGGAAAAACTGTGCTTTAGTTGCAATAGGAACGCAAGGCGTCTTTCTCCTGGAGGCAGGGTGACTTCAGCTAGGAGGTCCTGGATGGAAGGAGAAGCCTAGTGTTTTTCTCAGTGCAGCCCAGACTAGGGAATGAGTGCGACTTCCACGGCATGTTGGAATTTATTAGAACGGTGCTCATGAATCTGTGCGAGTGCTGGGTAAATCAAGATGTCCCAAGAAAGAGTGCAGTGTGTTGCCCATGACTCAGCAGACCCAGAGGACCTCCGAGAGACCTATGGGCTTCGTTGTTTCTCAGCAAGCCAACAAGGTGTGGAAGTAGTCAGGGATCTTGGAACGAAAATGATGCTCCCCCGAGCGTCCTAGGAATGCTGAAAAGGGTACTTCCTTTAAAATAAAGCAGAACAGCGACTAAGAGCTCATGGAAAGAGCTGCCTGCCTCCCTTTCTGCATGGCTACTCAGGGCCTTACCTCAGGGCAAGGACTCAGGTTGAGATTCCCTTTAGCTCTAGAGCATGGCATGATGAGTTCCGCCCAGGCCACTAAAGCTCCGTGTGTAGCCAGAGACAACACATTTTCTTCCCAGACCAATGCCTACAATAGCCAGGGGCCTGTCAACAGCAGAGAATTTCAGGGAGCTTCAAGGCAGCATGAATGGAGCTATCAAAATGGATAAGGAAGTCTACTACCAACATGCCCCCATTTCCATAGGCACAGGCAGCATACATCCGTCTGGTTTCTAACAAGACAAAAGAGACACAGCGTACCCACTAGTTCCTTCCCTGAATCAAAATCGCCTGGCAGGGTGTTCTGCATCTAGAGAACTGCCACAACCAAGGAACGCCCTAGCTAGGCCTGTGGGCCCGTGCCTCTTCAAAAGCTTGCAGTGCTATAGGAAAAATTGTGCTCTTGTTGCAATAGGAACGCAAGGCGTCATTCTCTTGCAGGCAGGGTGACTTCAGGTAGGAGGTCCTGGAAGGAAGGCGCAGCCTAGTGTTTTTCTCAGTGTAGCTCAGACTAGGGAATGTGTGCGACTTCCGCAGCAAGTTGGAACTTGCCCAAACGGTGCTCGTGAACCTATGCGAGTGCTGTGAAATCAAGATATCCTAAGAAAGAGTGCAGTGTGTTGCCCATGACTCAACAGACACAGGGTACCTCCCAGGGACCTATGGGCCTCGTTGTTGTTCAGCAGGCCACAGTTTGTGGAGGTACTCAGTGAACTTGGAACTAAAATGATGCTCACCCGAGGGGCCTAGGATTCCTGAAAAGGGTACATCCTTTAAAATAAAGCAGAACAGCGACTAAGAGCTCATGGAGAGAGCTGCATGCCTCCCTTTCTGCATGGCTACTCAAAGCCTTACCTCGAGGACAGGACAGATTTGAGATTCCCTTTAGCTCTAGAGCATGGCAAGATGAGTCCCACACCGGACTGTGAAGCACACTGTGTAGCCAGAGAAAACACATTTTCTTCCCAGACCAATGCCTACAATAGCCAGGGGCCTGTCAACAGCAGAGAATTCAGGGATCTTCAAGGCAGCATGAATGGAGGTTTCAAAATGAAAAAGCAAGTTTACTACCAACATGCCCCCATTTCCATGGGCACAAACAGCATACATCCCTGTGGTTTCAAGGAACTCAGAAGAGACACAGAGTACACATTGGTTCCTTCCCTGAATCACATTCTCGAGGCAGAGTGTTCTGCATGTGGTGAACGGCCTCATCCAAGTAACACCCTAGCTAGGCCTCTGGGCCCGTGTCTCTTCAAAAGCCTGCAGTGCTATAGGAAAAACTGTGCTTTAGTTGCAAACGGAAAGCAAGCCGTCTTACTCCTGGAGGCAGGGTGACTTCAGGTAGGAGGTCCTGATTGGAAGGAGAAGCCTAGTGTTTTTCTCTGTGCAGCTCAGACTAGGGATTGAGTGCGATTTCCACGGCATGTTGGAACTTGCTTGAACGTTGCTCTTGAACCTGTGCGAGTGCTGTGAATCAAGATATCACAAGAAAGAGTGCAGTGTGTTGCCCATGACTCAGCAGACACAGAGGACCTCCGTGGGACCTATGGGCCTCGTTGTTGTTCAGCGGGCCTACAGGGGTGTGGAGGTACTCAGTGATCTTGGAACTAAAATGATGCTCACCCGAGGGGGATAGGAGTCCTGAAAAGGGTACTTCCTTTAAAATAAATCAAAATAGCGACTAAGAGCACATGGAAAGAGCTGCATGCCTCCCTTTCTGCATGGCCACTCGGGGCCTCACCACGAGGCAAGGACAGATTTGAGATTCCCTTTAACTCTAGAGCATGGCAAGATGAGTCCCACCGCGGACTATGAAGCACACTGTGTAGCCAGAGAAAACACATTTTCTTCCCAGACCAAGGCGTACAATAGCCAGGGGCCTGTGAACAGCAGAGAATTTCAGGGAGCTTCAAGGCAGCCTGAATGGAGATATCAAAATGGATAAGGAAGTCTACTACCAACATGAGCCCATTTCCATAGGCAAAAACAGCATACATCCCTGTGGTTTCAAACAACTCAAAAGAGACACAGAGTACACACTGGTTCCTTCTCTGAATCAAATTCTCGAGGCAGGGTGTTCTGCATGTAGTGAACCGCCTCAACCAAGGAACGCCCTAGTTAGGCCTGGGGCCGGTGCCTCTTCAAAAGCCTGAAAAGCGTACTGGCGTTAAAATGCTGAAGATAAGCGCCTACGGCCTCATGGAAACTGCTACACGCCCGGGTGCTACAGGAAAGACTGTGCTTTAGTTGCAATACGAACGCAACCGATTATTTCCTGGAGGCAGGGTGACTTCAGGTAGGAGGTCCTGGAAGGAAGGTGAAGCCTAGTGTTTTTCTCAGTTCAGCTCAGACTAGGGAATGTGTGAGACTTCCACAGCAAGTTGGATCTTGCCAAAACAGTGCTCGTGAACCTGTGCGAGTGCTGTGAATCAAGATATCACAAGAAAGAGTGCAGTGTGTTGCCCATGATTCAGCAGACACAGAAGACCTCCGAGGGACCTATGGTCCACGTTGTTCTCAGCAGGGCTACAGAGGTGTGGAGGTAGTCAGGGATATTGGAACGAAAATGCTCCCTCGAGGGTCCTAGGAGTGCTGAAAAGGGTCCTTCCTTTAAAATAAAGCAGAACAGCGACTATGAGCTCATGGAAAGAGCTGCATGCCTCTCTTTCCCCATGGCTACTCAGGGCCTTACCTCGAGGCAAGGACTCGCGTTGAGGCTCCCTTTAGCTCTAGAGCATGGCATGATGAGTTCCGCCCAGGCCACTAAAGCTCCGTGTGTAGCCGGAGAAAACACATTTTCTTCCCAGACCAATGCCTACAATAGCCAGGGGCCTGTCCACAGCAGAGAATTTCATGGAGCTTCAAGGCAACATGAATGGAGCTATCAAAAAGGATAAGGAAGTCTACTACCAACATGACCCCATTTCCATAGGCAAAAACAGCATACATCCCTGTGGTTTCAAACAACTCAGAAGAGACACAGAGTACACACTGGTTGCTTCCCTGAATCAACTTCTCGATGTAGGGTGTTCTGCATGTAGTGAACCGCCTCAACCAAGGAACGCCCTAGCTAGGCCCCTAAACCCGTGCCTCTTCAAAAGCCTTCAGTGCTGTAGGAAAAACTGTGCTTTAGTTGCAATAGGAACGCAAGGCGTCTTTCTCCTGGAGGCAGGGTGACTTCAGCTAGGAGGTCCTGGATGGAAGGAGAAGCCTAGTGTTTTTCTCAGTGCAGCCCAGACTAGGGAATGAGTGCGACTTCCACGGCATGTTGGAATTTATTAGAACAGTGCTCATGAATCTGTGCGAGTGCTGGGTAAATCAAGATGTCCCAAGAAAGAGTGCAGTGTGTTGCCCATGACTCAGCAGACCCAGAGGACCTCCGAGAGACCTATGGGTTTCGTTGTTTCTCAGCAAGCCAACAAGGTGTGGAAGTAGTCAGGGATCTTGGAACGAAAATGATGCTCCCCCGAGCGTCCTAGGAATGCTGAAAAGGTTACTTCCTTAAAAATAAAGCAGAACAGCGACTAAGAGCTCATGGAAAGAGCTGCCTGCCTCCCTTTCTGCATGGCTACTCAGGGCCTTACCTCAGGGCAAGGACTCAGGTTGAGATTCCCTTTAGCTCTAGAGCATGGCATGATGAGTTCCGCCCAGGCCACTAAAGCTCCGTGTGTAGCCAGAGACAACACATTTTCTTCCCAGACCAATGCCTACAATAGCCAGGGGCCTGTCAACAGCAGAGAATTTCAGGGAGCTTCAAGGCAGCATGAATGGAGCTATCAAAATGGATAAGGAAGTCTACTACCAACATGCCCCCATTTCCATAGGCACAGGCAGCATACATCCCTCTGGTTTCTAACAAGACAAAGAGACACAGCGTACCCACTATTTCCTTCCCTGAATCAAAATCGCCTGGCAGGGTGTTCTGCATCTAGAGAACTGCCACAACCAAGGAACGCCCTAGCTAGGCCTGTGGGCCCGTGCCTCTTCAAGAGCTTGCAGTGCTATAGGAAAAATTGTGCTCTTGTTGCAATAGGAACGCAAGGCGTCATTCTCTTGCAGGCAGGGTGACTTCAGGTAGGAGGTCCTGGAAGGAAGGCGCAGCCTAGTGTTTTTCTCAGTGTAGCTCAGACTAGGGGATGTGTGCGACTTCCGCAGCAAGTTGGAACTTGCCCAAACAGTGCTCGTGAACCTATGCGAGTGCTGTGAAATCAAGATATCCTAAGAAAGAGTGCAGTGTGTTGCCCATGACTCAACAGACACAGGGTACCTCCCAGGGACCTATGGGCCTCGTTGTTGTTCAGCAGGCCACAGTTTGTGGAGGTACTCAGTGAACTTGGAACTAAAATGATGCTCACCCGAGGGGCCTAGGATTCCTGAAAAGGGTACATCCTTTAAAATAAAGCAGAACAGCGACTAAGAGCTCATGGAGAGAGCTGCATGCCTCCCTTTCTGCATGGCTACTCAGAGCCTTACCTCGAGGACAGGACAGATTTGAGATTCCCTTTAGCTCTAGAGCATGGCAAGATGAGTCCCACACCGGACTATGAAGCACACTGTGTAGCCAGAGAAAACACATTTTCTTCCCAGACCAATGCCTACAATAGCCAGGGGCCTGTCAACAGCAGAGAATTCAGGGATCTTCAAGGCGGCATGAATGGAGCTTTCAAAATCAAAAAGCAAGTCTACTACCAGCATGCCCCCATTTCCATAGGCACAAACAGCATACATCCCTGTGGTTTCAAAGAACTCAAAAGAGACACAGAGTACACATTGGTTCCTTCCCTGAATCACATTCTCGAGGCAGAGTGTTCTGCATGTGGTGAACGGCCTCATCCAAGTAACACCCTAGCTAGGCCTCTGGGCCCGTGTCTCTTCAAAGGCCTGCAGTGCTATAGGAAAAACTGTGCTTTAGTTGCAAGAGGAAAGCAAGCCGTCTTACTCCTGGAGGCAGGGTGACTTCAGGTAGGAGGTCCTGATTGGAAGGAGAAGCCTAGTGTTTTTCTCTGTGCAGCTCAGACTAGGGATTGAGTGCGATTTCCACGGCATGTTGGAACTTGCTTGAACGTTGCTCTTGAACCTGTGCGAGTGCTGTGAATCAAGATATCACAAGAAAGAGTGCAGTGTGTTGCCCATGACTCAGCAGACACAGAGGACCTCCGTGGGACCTATGGGCCTCGTTGTTGTTCAGCGGGCCTACAGGGGTGTGGAGGTACTCAGTGATCTTGGAACTAAAATGATGCTCACCCGAGGGGGATAGGAGTCCTGAAAAGGGTACTTCCTTTAAAATAAATCAAAATAGCGACTAAGAGCACATGGAAAGAGCTGCATGCCTCCCTTTCTGCATGGCCACTCGGGGCCTCACCACGAGGCAAGGACAGATTTGAGATTCCCTTTAACTCTAGAGCATGGCAAGATGAGTCCCACCGCGGACTATGAAGCACACTGTGTAGCCAGAGAAAACACATTTTCTTCCCAGACCAATGCGTACAATAGCCAGGGGCCTGTGAACAGCAGAGAATTTCAGGGAGCTTCAAGGCAGCCTGAATGGAGATATCAAAATGGATAAGGAAGTCTACTACCAACATGAGCCCATTTCCATAGGCACAAACAGCATACATCCCTGTGGTGTCAAACAACTCAAAAGAGACACAGAGTACACACTGGTTCCTTCCCTGAATCAAATTCTCGAGGCAGGGTGTTCTGCATGTAGTGAACCGCCTCAACCAAGGAACGCCCTAGTTAGGCCTGGGGCCGGTGCCTCTTCAAAAGCCTGAAAAGCGTACTGGCGTTAAAATGCTGAAGATAAGCGACTACGGCCTCATGGAAATTGCTACACGCCCGGGTGCTACAGGAAAGACTGTGCTTTAGTTGCAATACGAACGCAACCGATTTTTTCCTGGAGGCAGGGTGACTTCAGGTAGGAGGTCCTGGAAGGAAGGTGAAGCCTAGTGTTTTTCTCAGTTCAGCTCAGACTAGGGAATGTGTGAGACTTCCACAGCAAGTTGGATCTTGCCAAAACAGTGCTCGTGAACCTGTGCGAGTGCTGTGAATCAAGATATCACAAGAGTGCAGTGTGTTGCCCATGATTCAGCAGACACAGAAGACCTCTGAGGGACCTATGGTCCACGTTGTTCTCAGCAGGGCTACAGAGGTGTGGAGGTAGTCAGGGATATTGGAACGAAAATGCTCCCTCGAGGGTCCTAGGAGTGCTGAAAAGGGTCCTTCCTTTAAAATAAAGCAGAACAGCGTCTATGAGCTCATGGAAAGAGCTGCATGCCTCTCTTTCCCCATGGCTACTCAGGGCCTTACCTCGAGGCAAGGACTCGCGTTGAGGCTCCCTTTAGCTCTAGAGCATGGCATGATGAGTTCCGCCCAGGCCACTAAAGCTCCGTGTGTAGCCAGAGAAAACACATTTTCTTCCCAGACCAATGCCTACAATAGCCAGGGGCCTGTCCACAGCAGAGAATTTCATGGAGCTTCAAGGCAACATGAATGGAGCTATCAAAAAGGATAAGAAAGTCTACTACCAACATGACCCCATTTCCATAGGCAAAAACAGCATACATCCCTGTGGTTTCAAACAACTCAGAAGAGACACAGAGTACACACTGGTTGCTTCCCTGAATCAACTTCTCGATGTAGGGTGTTCTGCATGTAGTGAACCGCCTCAACCAAGGAACGCCCTAGCTAGGCCCCTAAACCCGTGCCTCTTCAAAAGCCTTCAGTGCTGTAGGAAAAACTGTGCTTTAGTTGCAATAGGAACGCAAGGCGTCTTTCTCCTGGAGGCAGGGTGACTTCAGCTAGGAGGTCCTGGATGGAAGGAGAAGCCTAGTGTTTTTCTCAGTGCAGCCCAGACTAGGGAATGAGTGCGACTTCCACGGCATGTTGGAATTTATTAGAACGGTGCTCATGAATCTGTGCGAGTGCTGGGTAAATCAAGATGTCCCAAGAAAGAGTGCAGTGTGTTGCCCATGACTCAGCAGACCCAGAGGACCTCCGAGAGACCTATGGGCTTCGTTGTTTCTCAGCAAGCCAACAAGGTGTGGAAGTAGTCAGGGATCTTGGAACGAAAATGATGCTCCCCCGAGCGTCCTAGGAATGCTGAAAAGGGTACTTCCTTTAAAATAAAGCAGAACAGCGACTAAGAGCTCATGGAAAGAGCTGCCTGCCTCCCTTTCTGCATGGCTACTCAGGGCCTTACCTCAGGGCAAGGACTCAGGTTGAGATTCCCTTTAGCTCTAGAGCATGGCATGATGAGTTCCGCCCAGGCCACTAAAGCTCCGTGTGTAGCCAGAGAAAACACATTTTCTTCCCAGACCAATGCCTACAATAGCCAGGGGCCTGTCAACAGCAGAGAATTTCAGGGAGCTTCAAGGCAGCATGAATGGAGCTATCAAAATGGATAAGGAAGTCTACTACCAACATGCCCCCATTTCCATAGGCACAGGCAGCATACATCCCTCTGGTTTCTAACAAGACAAAAGAGACACAGCGTACCCACTAGTTCCTTCCCTGAATCAAAATCGCCTGGCAGGGTGTTCTGCATCTAGAGAACTGCCACAACCAAGGAACGCCCTAGCTAGGCCTGTGGGCCCGTGCCTCTTCAAAAGCTTGCAGTGCTATAGGAAAAATTGTGCTCTTGTTGCAATAGGAACGCAAGGCGTCATTCTCTTGCAGGCAGGGTGACTTCAGGTAGGAGGTCCTGGAAGGAAGGCGCAGCCTAGTGTTTTTCTCAGTGTAGCTCAGACTAGGGAATGTGTGCGACTTCCGCAGCAAGTTGGAACTTGCCCAAACGGTGCTCGTGAACCTATGCGAGTGCTGTGAAATCAAGATATCCTAAGAAAGAGTGCAGTGTGTTGCCCATGACTCAACAGACACAGGGGACCTCCCAGGGACCTATGGGCCTCGTTGTTGTTCAGCAGGCCACAGTTTGTGGAGGTACTCAGTGAACTTGGAACTAAAATGATGCTCACCCGAGGGGCCTAGGATTCCTGAAAAGGGTACATCCTTTAAAATAAAGCAGAACAGCGACTAAGAGCTCATGGAGAGAGCTGCATGCCTCCCTTTCTGCATGGCTACTCAGAGCCTTACCTCGAGGACAGGACAGATTTGAGATTCCCTTTAGCTCTAGACCATGGCAAGATGAGTCCCACACCGGACTGTGAAGCACACTGTGTAGCCAGAGAAAACACATTTTCTTCCCAGACCAATGCCTACAATAGCCAGGGGCCTGTCAACAGCAGAGAATTCAGGGATCTTCAAGGCAGCATGAATGGAGCTTTCAAAATGAAAAAGCAAGTCTACTTCCAACATGCCCCCATTTCCATAGGCACAAACAGCATACATCCCTGTGGTTTCAAAGAACTCAAAAGAGACACAGAGTACACATTGGTTCCTTCCCTGAATCACATTCTCGAGGCAGAGTGTTCTGCATGTGGTGAACGGCCTCATCCAAGTAACACCCTAGCTAGGCCTCTGGGCCCGTGTCTCTTCAAAAGCCTGCAGTGCTATAGGAAAAACTGTGCTTTAGTTGCAAAAGGAAAGCAAGCCGTCTTACTCCTGGAGGCAGGGTGACTTCAGGTAGGAGGTCCTGATTGGAAGGAGAAGCCTAGTGTTTTTCTCTGTGCAGCTCAGACTAGGGATTGAGTGCGATTTTCACGGCATGTTGGAACTTGCTTGAACGTTGCTCTTGAACCTGTGCGAGTGCTGTGAATCAAGATATCACAAGAAAGAGTGCAGTGTGTTGCCCAGGACTCAGCAGACACAGAGGACCTCCGTGGGACCTATGGGCCTCGTTGTTGTTCAGCGGGCCTACAGGGGTGTGGAGGTACTCAGTGATCTTGGAACTAAAATGATGCTCACCCGAGGGGGATAGGAGTCCTGAAAAGGGTACTTCCTTTAAAATAAATCAAAATAGCGACTAAGAGCACATGGAAAGAGCTGCATGCCTCCCTTTCTGCATGGCCAATCGGGGCCTCACCACGAGGCAAGGACAGATTTGAGATTCCCTTTAACTCTAGAGCATGGCAAGATGAGTCCCACCGCGGACTATGAAGCACACTGTGTAGCCAGAGAAAACACATTTTCTTCCCAGACCAAGGCGTACAATAGCCAGGGGCCTGTGAACAGCAGAGAATTTCAGGGAGCTTCAAGGCAGCCTGAATGGAGATATCAAAATGGATAAGGAAGTCTACTACCAACATGAGCCCATTTCCATAGGCAAAAACAGCATACATCCCTGTGGTTTCAAACAACTCAAAAGAGACACAGAGTACACACTGGTTCCTTCTCTGAATCAAATTCTCGAGGCAGGGTGTTCTGCATGTAGTGAACCGCCTCAACCAAGGAACGCCCTAGTTAGGCCTGGGGCCGGTGCCTCTTCAAAAGCCTGAAAAGCGTACTGGCGTTAAAATGCTGAAGATAAGCGCCTACGGCCTCATGGAAACTGCTACACGCCCGGGTGCTACAGGAAAGACTGTGCTTTAGTTGCAATACGAACGCAACCGATTATTTCCTGGAGGCAGGGTGACTTCAGGTAGGAGGTCCTGGAAGGAAGGTGAAGCCTAGTGTTTTTCTCAGTTCAGCTCAGACTAGGGAATGTGTGAGACTTCCACAGCAAGTTGGATCTTGCCAAAACAGTGCTCGTGAACCTGTGCGAGTGCTGTGAATCAAGATATCACAAGAAAGAGTGCAGTGTGTTGCCCATGATTCAGCAGACACAGAAGACCTCCGAGGGACCTATGGTCCACGTTGTTCTCAGCAGGGCTACAGAGGTGTGGAGGTAGTCAGGGATATTGGAACGAAAATGCTCCCTCGAGGGTCCTAGGAGTGCTGAAAAGGGTCCTTCCTTTAAAATAAAGCAGAACAGCGACTATGAGCTCATGGAAAGAGCTGCATGCCTCTCTTTCCCCATGGCTACTCAGGGCCTTACCTCGAGGCAAGGACTCGCGTTGAGGCTCCCTTTAGCTCTAGAGCATGGCATGATGAGTTCCGCCCAGGCCACTAAAGCTCCGTGTGTAGCCAGAGAAAACACATTTTCTTCCCAGACCAATGCCTACAATAGCCAGGGGCCTGTCCACAGCAGAGAATTTCATGGAGCTTCAAGGCAACATGAATGGAGCTATCAAAAAGGATAAGGAAGTCTACTACCAACATGACCCCATTTCCATAGGCAAAAACAGCATACATCCCTGTGGTTTCAAACAACTCAGAAGAGACACAGAGTACACACTGGTTGCTTCCCTGAATCAACTTCTCGATGTAGGGTGTTCTGCATGTAGTGAACCGCCTCAACCAAGGAACGCCCTACCTAGGCCCCTAAACCCGTGCCTCTTCAAAAGCCTTCAGTGCTGTAGGAAAAACTGTGCTTTAGTTGCAATAGGAACGCAAGGCGTCTTTCTCCTGGAGGCAGGGTGACTTCAGCTAGGAGGTCCTGGATGGAAGGAGAAGCCTAGTGTTTTTCTCAGTGCAGCCCAGACTAGGGAATGAGTGCGACTTCCACGGCATGTTGGAATTTATTAGAACAGTGCTCATGAATCTGTGCGAGTGCTGGGTAAATCAAGATGTCCCAAGAAAGAGTGCAGTGTGTTGCCCATGACTCAGCAGACCCAGAGGACCTCCGAGAGACCTATGGGTTTCGTTGTTTCTCAGCAAGCCAACAAGGTGTGGAAGTAGTCAGGGATCTTGGAACGAAAATGATGCTCCCCCGAGCGTCCTAGGAATGCTGAAAAGGGTACTTCCTTTAAAATAAAGCAGAACAGCGACTAAGAGCTCATGGAAAGAGCTGCCTGCCTCCCTTTCTGCATGGCTACTCAGGGCCTTACCTCAGGGCAAGGACTCAGGTTGAGATTCCCTTTAGCTCTAGAGCATGGCATGATGAGTTCCGCCCAGGCCACTAAAGCTCCGTGTGTAGCCAGAGACAACACATTTTCTTCCCAGACCAATGCCTACAATAGCCAGGGGCCTGTCAACAGCAGAGAATTTCAGGGAGCTTCAAGGCAGCATGAATGGAGCTATCAAAATGGATAAGGAAGTCTACTACCAACATGCCCCCATTTCCATAGGCACAGGCAGCATACATCCCTCTGGTTTCTAACAAGACAAAGAGACACAGCGTACCCACTAGTTCCTTCCCTGAATCAAAATCGCCTGGCAGGGTGTTCTGCATCTAGAGAACTGCCACAACCAAGGAACGCCCTAGCTAGGCCTGTGGGCCCGTGCCTCTTCAAGAGCTTGCAGTGCTATAGGAAAAATTGTGCTCTTGTTGCAATAGGAACGCAAGGCGTCATTCTCTTGCAGGCAGGGTGACTTCAGGTAGGAGGTCCTGGAAGGAAGGCGCAGCCTAGTGTTTTTCTCAGTGTAGCTCAGACTAGGGGATGTGTGCGACTTCCGCAGCAAGTTGGAACTTGCCCAAACAGTGCTCGTGAACCTATGCGAGTGCTGTGAAATCAAGATATCCTAAGAAAGAGTGCAGTGTGTTGCCCATGACTCAACAGACACAGGGTACCTCCCAGGGACCTATGGGCCTCGTTGTTGTTCAGCAGGCCACAGTTTGTGGAGGTACTCAGTGAACTTGGAACTAAAATGATGCTCACCCGAGGGGCCTAGGATTCCTGAAAAGGGTACATCCTTTAAAATAAAGCAGAACAGCGACTAAGAGCTCATGGAGAGAGCTGCATGCCTCCCTTTCTGCATGGCTACTCAGAGCCTTACCTCGAGGACAGGACAGATTTGAGATTCCCTTTAGCTCTAGAGCATGGCAAGATGAGTCCCACACCGGACTATGAAGCACACTGTGTAGCCAGAGAAAACACATTTTCTTCCCAGACCAATGCGTACAATAGCCAGGGTCCTGTGAACAGCAGAGAATTCAGGGATCTTCAAGGCGGCATGAATGGAGCTTTCAAAATGAAAAAGCAAGTCTACTACCAGCATGCCCCCATTTCCATAGGCACAAACAGCATACATCCCTGTGGTTTCAAAGAACTCAAAAGAGACACAGAGTACACATTGGTTCCTTCCCTGAATCACATTCTCGAGGCAGAGTGTTCTGCATGTGGTGAACGGCCTCATCCAAGTAACACCCTAGCTAGGCCTCTGGGCCCGTGTCTCTTCAAAGGCCTGCAGTGCTATAGGAAAAACTGTGCTTTAGTTGCAAGAGGAAAGCAAGCCGTCTTACTCCTTGAGGCAGGGTGACTTCAGGTAGGAGGTCCTGATTGGAAGGAGAAGCCTAGTGTTTTTCTCTGTGCAGCTCAGACTAGGGATTGAGTGCGATTTCCACGGCATGTTGGAACTTGCTTGAACGTTGCTCTTGAACCTGTGCGAGTGCTGTGAATCAAGATATCACAAGAAAGAGTGCAGTGTGTTGCCCATGACTCAGCAGACCCAGAGGACCTCCGTGGGACCTATGGGCCTCGTTGTTGTTCAGCGGGCCTACAGGGGTGTGGAGGTACTCAGTGATCTTGGAACTAAAATGATGCTCACCCGAGGGGGATAGGAGTCCTGAAAAGGGTACTTCCTTTAAAATAAATCAAAATAGCGACTAAGAGCACATGGAAAGAGCTGCATGCCTCCCTTTCTGCATGGCCACTCGGGGCCTCACCACGAGGCAAGGACAGATTTGAGATTCCCTTTAACTCTAGAGCATGGCAAGATGAGTCCCACCGCGGACTATGAAGCACACTGTGTAGCCAGAGAAAACACATTTTCTTCCCAGACCAATGCGTACAATAGCCAGGGGCCTGTGAACAGCAGAGAATTTCAGGGAGCTTCAAGGCAGCCTGAATGGAGATATCAAAATGGATAAGGAAGTCTACTACTAACATGAGCCCATTTCCATAGGCACAAACAGCATACATCCCTGTGGTGTCAAACAACTCAAAAGAGACACAGAGTACACACTGGTTCCTTCCCTGAATCAAATTCTCGAGGCAGGGTGTTCTGCATGTAGTGAACCGCCTCAACCAAGGAACGCCCTAGTTAGGCCTGGGGCCGGTGCCTCTTCAAAAGCCTGAAAAGCGTACTGGCGTTAAAATGCTGAAGATAAGCGACTACGGCCTCATGGAAATTGCTACACGCCCGGGTGCTACAGGAAAGAATGTGCTTTAGTTGCAATACGAACGCAACCGATTTTTTCCTGGAGGCAGGATGACTTCAGGTAGGAGGTCCTGGAAGGAAGGTGAAGCCTAGTGTTTTTCTCAGTTCAGCTCAGACTAGGGAATGTGTGAGACTTCCACAGCAAGTTGGATCTTGCCAAAACAGTGCTCGTGAACCTGTGCGAGTGCTGTGAATCAAGATATCACAAGAAAGAGTGCAGTGTGTTGCCCATGATTCAGCAGACACAGAAGACCTCCGAGGGACCTATGGTCCACGTTGTTCTCAGCAGGGCTACAGAGGTGTGGAGGTAGTCAGGGATATTGGAACGAAAATGCTCCCTCGAGGGTCCTAGGAGTGCTGAAAAGGGTCCTTCCTTTAAAATAAAGCAGAACAGCGTCTATGAGCTCATGGAAAGAGCTGCATGCCTCTCTTTCCCCATGGCTACTCAGGGCCTTACCTCGAGGCAAGGACTCGCGTTGAGGCTCCCTTTAGCTCTAGAGCATGGCATGATGAGTTCCGCCCAGGCCACTAAAGCTCCGTGTGTAGCCAGAGAAAACACATTTTCTTCCCAGACCAATGCCTACAATAGCCAGGGGCCTGTCCACAGCAGAGAATTTCATGGAGCTTCAAGGCAACATGAATGGAGCTATCAAAAAGGATAAGGAAGTCTACTACCAACATGACCCCATTTCCATAGGCAAAAACAGCATACATCCCTGTGGTTTCAAACAACTCAGAAGAGACACAGAGTACACACTGGTTGCTTCCCTGAATCAACTTCTCGATGTAGGGTGTTCTGCATGTAGTGAACCGCCTCAACCAAGGAACGCCCTAGCTAGGCCCCTAAACCCGTGCCTCTTCAAAAGCCTTCAGTGCTGTAGGAAAAACTGTGCTTTAGTTGCAATAGGAACGCAAGGCGTCTTTCTCCTGGAGGCAGGGTGACTTCAGCTAGGAGGTCCTGGATGGAAGGAGAAGCCTAGTGTTTTTCTCAGTGCAGCCCAGACTAGGGAATGAGTGCGACTTCCACGGCATGTTGGAATTTATTAGAACGGTGCTCATGAATCTGTGCGAGTGCTGGGTAAATCAAGATGTCCCAAGAAAGAGTGCAGTGTGTTGCCCATGACTCAGCAGACCCAGAGGACCTCCGAGAGACCTATGGGCTTCGTTGTTTCTCAGCAAGCCAACAAGGTGTGGAAGTAGTCAGGGATCTTGGAACGAAAATGATGCTCCCCCGAGCGTCCTAGGAATGCTGAAAAGGGTACTTCCTTTAAAATAAAGCAGAACAGCGACTAAGAGCTCATGGAAAGAGCTGCCTGCCTCCCTTTCTGCATGGCTACTCAGGGCCTTACCTCAGGGCAAGGACTCAGGTTGAGATTCCCTTTAGCTCTAGAGCATGGCATGATGAGTTCCGCCCAGGCCACTAAAGCTCCGTGTGTAGCCAGAGAAAACACATTTTCTTCCCAGACCAATGCCTACAATAGCCAGGGGCCTGTCAACAGCAGAGAATTTCAGGGAGCTTCAAGGCAGCATGAATGGAGCTATCAAAATGGATAAGGAAGTCTACTACCAACATGCCCCCATTTCCATAGGCACAGGCAGCATACATCCCTCTGGTTTCTAACAAGACAAAAGAGACACAGCGTACCCACTAGTTCCTTCCCTGAATCAAAATCGCCTGGCAGGGTGTTCTGCATCTAGAGAACTGCCACAACCAAGGAACGCCCTAGCTAGGCCTGTGGGCCCGTGCCTCTTCAAAAGCTTGCAGTGCTATAGGAAAAATTGTGCTCTTGTTGCAATAGGAACGCAAGGCGTCATTCTCTTGCAGGCAGGGTGACTTCAGGTAGGAGGTCCTGGAAGGAAGGCGCAGCCTAGTGTTTTTCTCAGTGTAGCTCAGACTAGGGAATGTGTGCGACTTCCGCAGCAAGTTGGAACTTGCCCAAACGGTGCTCGTGAACCTATGCGAGAGCTGTGAAATCAAGATATCCTAAGAAAGAGTGCAGTGTGTTGCCCATGACTCAACAGACACAGGGTACCTCCCAGGGACCTATGGGCCTCGTTGTTGTTCAGCAGGCCACAGTTTGTGGAGGTACTCAGTGAACTTGGAACTAAAATGATGCTCACCCGAGGGGCCTAGGATTCCTGAAAAGGGTACATCCTTTAAAATAAAGCAGAACAGCGACTAAGAGCTCATGGAGAGAGCTGCATGCCTCCCTTTCTGCATGGCTACTCAGAGCCTTACCTCGAGGACAGGACAGATTTGAGATTCCCTTTAGCTCTAGACCATGGCAAGATGAGTCCCACACCGGACTGTGAAGCACACTGTGTAGCCAGAGAAAACACATTTTCTTCCCAGACCAATGCCTACAATAGCCAGGGGCCTGTCAACAGCAGAGAATTCAGGGATCTTCAAGGCAGCATGAATGGAGCTTTCAAAATGAAAAAGCAAGTCTACTTCCAACATGCCCCCATTTCCATAGGCACAAACAGCATACATCCCTGTGGTTTCAAAGAACTCAAAAGAGACACAGAGTACACATTGGTTCCTTCCCTGAATCACATTCTCGAGGCAGAGTGTTCTGCATGTGGTGAACGGCCTCATCCAAGTAACACCCTAGCTAGGCCTCTGGGCCCGTGTCTCTTCAAAAGCCTGCAGTGCTATAGGAAAAACTGTGCTTTAGTTGCAAAAGGAAAGCAAGCCGTCTTACTCCTGGAGGCAGGGTGACTTCAGGTAGGAGGTCCTGATTGGAAGGAGAAGCCTAGTGTTTTTCTCTGTGCAGCTCAGACTAGGGATTGAGTGCGATTTCCACGGCATGTTGGAACTTGCTTGAACGTTGCTCTTGAACCTGTGCGAGTGCTGTGAATCAAGATATCACAAGAAAGAGTGCAGTGTGTTGCCCATGACTCAGCAGACACAGAGGACCTCCGTGGGACCTATGGGCCTCGTTGTTGTTCAGCGGGCCTACAGGGGTGTGGAGGTACTCAGTGATCTTGGAACTAAAATGATGCTCACCCGAGGGGGATAGGAGTCCTGAAAAGGGTACTTCCTTTAAAATAAATCAAAATAGCGACTAAGAGCACATGGAAAGAGCTGCATGCCTCCCTTTCTGCATGGCCACTCGGGGCCTCACCACGAGGCAAGGACAGATTTGAGATTCCCTTTAACTCTAGAGCATGGCAAGATGAGTCCCACCGCGGACTATGAAGCACACTGTGTAGCCAGAGAAAACACATTTTCTTCCCAGACCAAGGCGTACAATAGCCAGGGGCCTGTGAACAGCAGAGAATTTCAGGGAGCTTCAAGGCAGCCTGAATGGAGATATCAAAATGGATAAGGAAGTCTACTACCAACATGAGCCCATTTCCATAGGCACAAACAGCATACATCCCTGTGGTGTCAAACAACTCAAAAGAGACACAGAGTACACACTGGTTCTTTCCCTGAATCAAATTCTCGAGGCAGGGTGTTCTGCATGTAGTGAACCGCCTCAACCAAGGAACGCCCTAGTTAGGCCTGGGGCCGGTGCCTCTTCAAAAGCCTGAAAAGCGTACTGGCGTTAAAATGCTGAAGATAAGCGACTACGGCCTCATGGAAATTGCTACACGCCCGGGTGCTACAGGAAAGACTGTGCTTTAGTTGCAATACGAACACAACCGATTTTTTCCTGGAGGCAGGGTGACTTCAGGTAGGAGGTCCTGGAAGGAAGGTGAAGCCTAGTGTTTTTCTCAGTTCAGCTCAGACTAGGGAATGTGTGAGACTTCCACAGCAAGTTGGATCTTGCCAAAACAGTGCTCGTGAACCTGTGCGAGTGCTGTGAATCAAGATATCACAAGAAAGAGTGCAGTGTGTTGCCCATGATTCAGCAGACACAGAAGACCTCCGAGGGACCTATGGTCCACGTTGTTCTCAGCAGGGCTACAGAGGTGTGGAGGTAGTCAGGGATATTGGAACGAAAATGCTCCCTCGAGGGTCCTAGGAGTGCTGAAAAGGGTCCTTCCTTTAAAATAAAGCAGAACAGCGTCTATGAGCTCATGGAAAGAGCTGCATGCCTCTCTTTCCCCATGGCTACTCAGGGCCTTACCTCGAGGCAAGGACTCGCGTTGAGGCTCCCTTTAGCTCTAGAGCATGGCATGATGAGTTCCGCCCAGGCCACTAAAGCTCCGTGTGTAGCCAGAGAAAACACATTTTCTTCCCAGACCAATGCCTACAATAGCCAGGGGCCTGTCCACAGCAGAGAATTTCATGGAGCTTCAAGGCAACATGAATGGAGCTATCAAAAAGGATAAGGAAGTCTACTACCAACATGACCCCATTTCCATAGGCAAAAACAGCATACATCCCTGTGGTTTCAAACAACTCAGAAGAGACACAGAGTACACACTGGTTGCTTCCCTGAATCAACTTCTCGATGTAGGGTGTTCTGCATGTAGTGAACCGCCTCAACCAAGGAACGCCCTAGCTAGGCCCCTAAACCCGTGCCTCTTCAAAAGCCTTCAGTGCTGTAGGAAAAACTGTGCTTTAGTTGCAATAGGAACGCAAGGCGTCTTTCTCCTGGAGGCAGGGTGACTTCAGCTAGGAGGTCCTGGATGGAAGGAGAAGCCTAGTGTTTTTCTCAGTGCAGCCCAGACTAGGGAATGAGTGCGACTTCCACGGCATGTTGGAATTTATTAGAACGGTGCTCATGAATCTGTGCGAGTGCTGGGTAAATCAAGATGTCCCAAGAAAGAGTGCAGTGTGTTGCCCATGACTCAGCAGACCCAGAGGACCTCCGAGAGACCTATGGGCTTCGTTGTTTCTCAGCAAGCCAACAAGGTGTGGAAGTAGTCAGGGATCTTGGAACGAAAATGATGCTCCCCCGAGCGTCCTAGGAATGCTGAAAAGGGTACTTCCTTTAAAATAAAGCAGAACAGCGACTAAGAGCTCATGGAAAGAGCTGCCTGCCTCCCTTTCTGCATGGCTACTCAGGGCCTTACCTCAGGGCAAGGACTCAGGTTGAGATTCCCTTTAGCTCTAGAGCATGGCATGATGAGTTCCGCCCAGGCCACTAAAGCTCCGTGTGTAGCCAGAGAAAACACATTTTCTTCCCAGACCAATGCCTACAATAGCCAGGGGCCTGTCAACAGCAGAGAATTTCAGGGAGCTTCAAGGCAGCATGAATGGAGCTATCAAAATGGATAAGGAAGTCTACTACCAACATGCCCCCATTTCCATAGGCACAGGCAGCATACATCCCTCTGGTTTCTAACAAGACAAAAGAGACACAGCGTACCCACTAGTTCCTTCCCTGAATCAAAATCGCCTGGCAGGGTGTTCTGCATCTAGAGAACTGCCACAACCAAGGAACGCCCTAGCTAGGCCTGTGGGCCCGTGCCTCTTCAAAAGCTTGCAGTGCTATAGGAAAAATTGTGCTCTTGTTGCAATAGGAACGCAAGGCGTCATTCTCTTGCAGGCAGGGTGACTTCAGGTAGGAGGTCCTGGAAGGAAGGCGCAGCCTAGTGTTTTTCTCAGTGTAGCTCAGACTAGGGAATGTGTGCGACTTCCGCAGCAAGTTGGAACTTGCCCAAACGGTGCTCGTGAACCTATGCGAGTGCTGTGAAATCAAGATATCCTAAGAAAGAGTGCAGTGTGTTGCCCATGACTCAACAGACACAGGGGACCTCCCAGGGACCTATGGGCCTCGTTGTTGTTCAGCAGGCCACAGTTTGTGGAGGTACTCAGTGAACTTGGAACTAAAATGATGCTCACCCGAGGGGCCTAGGATTCCTGAAAAGGGTACATCCTTTAAAATAAAGCAGAACAGCGACTAAGAGCTCATGGAGAGAGCTGCATGCCTCCCTTTCTGCATGGCTACTCAGAGCCTTACCTCGAGGACAGGACAGATTTGAGATTCCCTTTAGCTCTAGACCATGGCAAGATGAGTCCCACACCGGACTGTGAAGCACACTGTGTAGCCAGAGAAAACACATTTTCTTCCCAGACCAATGCCTACAATAGCCAGGGGCCTGTCAACAGCAGAGAATTCAGGGATCTTCAAGGCAGCATGAATGGAGCTTTCAAAATGAAAAAGCAAGTCTACTTCCAACATGCCCCCATTTCCATAGGCACAAACAGCATACATCCCTGTGGTTTCAAAGAACTCAAAAGAGACACAGAGTACACATTGGTTCCTTCCCTGAATCACATTCTCGAGGCAGAGTGTTCTGCATGTGGTGAACGGCCTCATCCAAGTAACACCCTAGCTAGGCCTCTGGGCCCGTGTCTCTTCAAAAGCCTGCAGTGCTATAGGAAAAACTGTGCTTTAGTTGCAAAAGGAAAGCAAGCCGTCTTACTCCTGGAGGCAGGGTGACTTCAGGTAGGAGGTCCTGATTGGAAGGAGAAGCCTAGTGTTTTTCTCTGTGCAGCTCAGACTAGGGATTGAGTGCGATTTCCACGGCATGTTGGAACTTGCTTGAACGTTGCTCTTGAACCTGTGCGAGTGCTGTGAATCAAGATATCACAAGAAAGAGTGCAGTGTGTTGCCCATGACTCAGCAGACACAGAGGACCTCCGTGGGACCTATGGGCCTCGTTGTTGTTCAGCGGGCCTACAGTGGTGTGGAGGTACTCAGTGATCTTGGAACTAAAATGATGCTCACCCGAGGGGGATAGGAGTCCTGAAAAGGGTACTTCCTTTAAAATAAATCAAAATAGCGACTAAGAGCACATGGAAAGAGCTGCATGCCTCCCTTTCTGCATGGCCACTCGGGGCCTCACCACGAGGCAAGGACAGATTTGAGATTCCCTTTAACTCTAGAGCATGGCAAGATGAGTCCCACCGCGGACTATGAAGCACACTGTGTAGCCAGAGAAAACACATTTTCTTCCCAGACCAATGCGTACAATAGCCAGGGGCCTGTGAACAGCAGAGTATTTCAGGGAGCTTCAAGGAGGCCTGAATGGAGCTATCAAAATGGATATGGAAGTCTACTACCAACATGAGCCCATTTCCATAGGCAAAAACAGCATACATCCCTGTGGTGTCAAACAACTCAAAAGAGACACAGAGTACACACTGGTTCCTTCCCTGAATCAAATTCTCGAGGCAGGGTGTTCTGCATGTAGTGAACCGCCTCAACCAAGGAACGCCCTAGTTAGGCCTGGGGCCGGTGCCTCTTCAAAAGCCTGAAAAGCGTACTGGCGTTAAAATGCTGAAGATAAGCGACTACGGCCTCATGGAAACTGCTACACGCCCGGGTGCTACAGGAAAGACTGTGCTTTAGTTGCAATACGAACGCAACCGATTTTTTCCTGGAGGCAGGGTGACTTCAGGTAGGAGGTCCTGGAAGGAAGGTGAAGCCTAGTGTTTTTCTCAGTTCAGCTCAGACTAGGGAATGTGTGAGACTTCCACAGCAAGTTGGATCTTGCCAAAACAGTGCTCGTGAACCTGTGCGAGTGCTGTGAATCAAGATATCCTAAGAAAGAGTGCAGTGTGTTGCCCATGATTCAGCAGACACAGAAGACCTCCGAGGGACCTATGGTCCACGTTGTTCTCAGCAGGGCTACAGAGGTGTGGAGGTAGTCAGGGATATTGGAACGAAAATGCTCCCTCGAGGGTCCTAGGAGTGCTGAAAAGGGTCCTTCCTTTAAAATAAAGCAGAACAGCGTCTATGAGCTCATGGAAAGAGCTGCATGCCTCTCTTTCCCCATGGCTACTCAGGGCCTTACCTCGAGGCAAGGACTCGCGTTGAGGCTCCCTTTAGCTCTAGAGCATGGCATGATGAGTTCCGCCCAGGCCACTAAAGCTCCGTGTGTAGCCAGAGAAAACACATTTTCTTCCCAGACCAATGCCTACAATAGCCAGGGGCCTGTCCACAGCAGAGAATTTCATGGAGCTTCAAGGCAACATGAATGGAGCTATCAAAAAGGATAAGGAAGTCTACTACCAACATGACCCCATTTCCATAGGCAAAAACAGCATACATCCCTGTGGTTTCAAACAACTCAGAAGAGACACAGAGTACACACTGGTTGCTTCCCTGAATCAACTTCTCGATGTAGGGTGTTCTGCATGTAGTGAACCGCCTCAACCAAGGAACGCCCTAGCTAGGCCCCTAAACCCGTGCCTCTTCAAAAGCCTTCAGTGCTGTAGGAAAAACTGTGCTTTAGTTGCAATAGGAACGCAAGGCGTCTTTCTCCTGGAGGCAGGGTGACTTCAGCTAGGAGGTCCTGGATGGAAGGAGAAGCCTAGTGTTTTTCTCAGTGCAGCCCAGACTAGGGAATGAGTGCGACTTCCACGGCATGTTGGAATTTATTAGAACGGTGCTCATGAATCTGTGCGAGTGCTGGGTAAATCAAGATGTCCCAAGAAAGAGTGCAGTGTGTTTCCCATGACTCAGCAGACCCAGAGGACCTCCGAGAGACCTATGGGCTTCGTTGTTTCTCAGCAAGCCAACAAGGTGTGGAAGTAGTCAGGGATCTTGGAACGAAAATGATGCTCCCCCGAGCGTCCTAGGAATGCTGAAAAGGGTACTTCCTTTAAAATAAAGCAGAACAGCGACTAAGAGCTCATGGAAAGAGCTGCCTGCCTCCCTTTCTGCATGGCTACTCAGGGCCTTACCTCAGGGCAAGGACTCAGGTTGAGATTCCCTTTAGCTCTAGAGCATGGCATGATGAGTTCCGCCCAGGCCACTAAAGCTCCGTGTGTAGCCAGAGAAAACACATTTTCTTCCCAGACCAATGCCTACAATAGCCAGGGGCCTGTCAACAGCAGAGAATTTCAGGGAGCTTCAAGGCAGCATGAATGGAGCTATCAAAATGGATAAGGAAGTCTACTACCAACATGCCCCCATTTCCATAGGCACAGGCAGCATACATCCGTCTGGTTTCTAACAAGACAAAAGAGACACAGCGTACCCACTAGTTCCTTCCCTGAATCAAAATCGCCTGGCAGGGTGTTCTGCATCTAGAGAACTGCCACAACCAAGGAACGCCCTAGCTAGGCCTGTGGGCCCGTGCCTCTTCAAAAGCTTGCAGTGCTATAGGAAAAATTGTGCTCTTGTTGCAATAGGAACGCAAGGCGTCATTCTCTTGCAGGCAGGGTGACTTCAGGTAGGAGGTCCTGGAAGGAAGGCGCAGCCTAGTGTTTTTCTCAGTGTAGCTCAGACTAGGGAATGTGTGCGACTTCCGCAGCAAGTTGGAACTTGCCCAAACGGTGCTCGTGAACCTATGCGAGTGCTGTGAAATCAAGATATCCTAAGAAAGAGTGCAGTGTGTTGCCCATGACTCAACAGACACAGGGGACCTCCCAGGGACATATGGGCCTCGTTGTTGTTCAGCAGGCCACAGTTTGTGGAGGTACTCAGTGAACTTGGAACTAAAATGATGCTCACCCGAGGGGCCTAGAATTCCTGAAAAGGGTACATCCTTTAAAATAAAGCAGAACAGCGACTAAGAGCTCATGGAGAGAGCTGCATGCCTCCCTTTCTGCATGGCTACTCAGAGCCTTACCTCGAGGACAGGACAGATTTGAGATTCCCTTTAGCTCTAGAGCATGGCAAGATGAGTCCCACACCGGACTATGAAGCACACTGTGTAGCCAGAGAAAACACATTTTCTTCCCAGACCAATGCCTACAATAGCCAGGGGCCTGTCAACAGCAGAGAATTCAGGGATCTTCAAGGCAGCATGAATGGAGCTTTCAAAATGAAAAAGCAAGTCTACTTCCAACATGCCCCCATTTCCATAGGCACAAACAGCATACATCCCTGTGGTTTCAAAGAACTCAAAAGAGACACAGAGTACACATTGGTTCCTTCCCTGAATCACATTCTCGAGGCAGAGTGTTCTGCATGTGGTGAACGGCCTCATCCAAGTAACACCCTAGCTAGGCCTCTGGGCCCGTGTCTCTTCAAAAGCCTGCAGTGCTATAGGAAAAACTGTGCTTTAGTTGCAAAAGGAAAGCAAGCCGTCTTACTCCTGGAGGCAGGGTGACTTCAGGTAGGAGGTCCTGATTGGAAGGAGAAGCCTAGTGTTTTTCTCTGTGCAGCTCAGACTAGGGATTGAGTGCGATTTCCACGGCATGTTGGAACTTGCTTGAACGTTGCTCTTGAACCTGTGCGAGTGCTGTGAATCAAGATATCACAAGAAAGAGTGCAGTGTGTTGCCCATGACTCAGCAGACACAGAGGACCTCCGTGGGACCTATGGGCCTCGTTGTTGTTCAGCGGGCCTACAGGGGTGTGGAGGTACTCAGTGATCTTGGAACTAAAATGATGCTCACCCGAGGGGGATAGGAGTCCTGAAAAGGGTACTTCCTTTAAAATAAATCAAAATAGCGACTAAGAGCACATGGAAAGAGCTGCATGCCTCCCTTTCTGCATGGCCACTCGGGGCCTCACCACGAGGCAAGGACAGATTTGAGATTCCCTTTAACTCTAGAGCATGGCAAGATGAGTCCCACCGCGGACTATGAAGCACACTGTGTAGCCAGAGAAAACACATTTTCTTCCCAGACCAATGCGTACAATAGCCAGGGGCCTGTGAACAGCAGAGAATTTCAGGGAGCTTCAAGGCAGCATGAATGGAGCTATCAAAATGGATAAGGAAGTCTACTACCAACATGAGCCCATTTCCATAGACAAAAACAGCATACATCCCTGTGGTTTCAAACAACTCAAAAGAGACACAGAGTACACACTGCTTCCTTCCCTGAATCAAATTCTCAGGCAGGGTCTTCTGCATGTAGTGAACCGCCTCAACCAAGGAACGCCCTAGTTAGGCCTGGGGCCGGTGCCTCTTCAAAAGCCTGAAAAGCGAACTGGCGTTAAAATGCTGAAGATAAGCGACTACGGCCTCATGGAAACTGCTACACGCCCGGGTGCTACAGGAAAGACTGTGCTTTAGTTGCAATACGAACGCAACCGATTTTTTCCTGGATGCAGGGTGACTTCAGGTAGGAGGTCCTGGATGGAAGGCGAAGCCTAGTGTTTTTCTCAGTTCAGCTCAGACTAGGGAATGTGTGAGACTTCCACAGCAAGTTGGATCTTGCCAAAACAGTGCTCGTGAACCTGTGCGAGTGCTGTGAATCAAGATATCACAAGAAAGAGTGCAGTGTGTTGCCCATGATTCAGCAGACACAGAGGACCCCCGTGGGACCTATGGGCCACGTTGTTCTCAGCAGGCCTACAGAGGTGTGGAGGTAGTCAGGGATATTGGAACGAAAATGCTCCCCCGTGGGTCCTAGGAGTGCTGAAAAGGGTCCTTCCTTTAAAATAAAGCAGAACAGCGACTATGAGCTCATGGAAAGAGCTGCATGCCTCTCTTTCCCCATGGCTACTCAGGGCCTTACCTCGAGGCAAGGACTCAGGTTGAGGCTCCCTTTAGCTCTAGAGCATGGCATGATGAGTTCCGCCCAGGCCACTAAAGCTCCGTGTGTAGCCAGAGAAAACACATTTTCTTCCCAGACCAATGCCTACAATAGCCAGGGGCCTGTCCACAGCAGAGAATTTCATGGAGCTTCAAGGCAGCATGAATGGAGCTATCAAAATGGATAAGGAAGTCTACTACCAACATGACCCCGTTTCCATAGGCAAAAACAGCATACATCCCTGTGGTTTCAAACAACTCAAAAGAGACACAGAGTACACTCTGGTTGCTTCCCTGAATCAAATTCTCGAGGTAGGGTGTTCTGCATGTAGTGAACCGCCTCAACCAAGGAACGCCCTAGCTAGGCCCCTAGGCCCGTGCCTCTTCAAAAGCCTTCAGTGCTGTCGGAAAAACTGTGCTTTAGTTGCAATAGGAACGCAAGGCGTCTTTCTCCTGGAGGCAGGGTGACTTCAGCTAGGAGGTCCTGGATGGAAGGAGAAGCCAAGTGTTTTTCTCAGTGCAGCCCAGACTAGGGAATGAGTGCGACTTCCACGGCATGTTGGAATTTATTAGAACGGTGCTCATGAATCTGTGCGAGTGCTGGGTAAATCAAGATGTCCCAAGAAAGAGTGCAGTGTGTTGCCCATGACTCAGCAGACCCAGAGGACCTCCGAGGGACCTATGGGCTTCGTTGTTGCTCAGCAAGCCAACAGGGGTGTGGAAGTAGTCAGGGATCTTGGAACGAAAATGATGCTCCCCCGAGCGTCCTAGGAATGCTGAAAAGGGTACTTCCTTTAAAATAAAGCAGAACAGCCACTAAGAGCTCATGGAAAGAGCTGCATGCCTCCCTTTCTGCATGGCTACTCAAGGCCTTACCTCGAGGCAAGGACTCACGTTGAGATCCCCTTTAGCTCAGGAGCATGGCATGATGATTTCCGCCCCGGCCACTGAAGCTCCGTGTGTAGCCAGAGAAAACTCATTATATTCCCAGACCCATGGCTACAGTGGGTCGACGCCTGTCAACAGCAGAGAATTTCAGGGAGCTTCACGGCAGGAAGAATAGAGGTTTCCAAATACAAGAGCAAGGCTAGTACCGTGACGACCCCATTTCCATGTGCACAGGCAGCATATATCCCTCTGGTTTCTAACAAGACAAAGGAGACACAGCGTACCCACTAGTTCCTTCCCTGAATCAACTTCTCGAGGCACGGTGTTCTGCATGTATTGAACGGCCTCAACCAAGGAACGCCCTAGTTAGGCCTCGGGGCCGGTGCCTCTTCAAAAGCTTGCAGTGCTATAGGAAAGACTGTGCTTTAGTTGCAATACGAACGCAAGCCGATTTTTTCCTGGAGGCTGGGTGCCTTCAGGTAGGAGGTCCTGGAAGGAAGTCCAAGCCTAGTGTTTTTCTCAGTTCAGCTCAGACTAGGGAATGGGTGAGACTTCCACAGCAAGTTGGATCTTGCCAAAACGGTGCTCGTGAACCTGTGCGAGTGCTGTGAATCAAGATATGACAAGAAAGAGTGCAGTGTGTTGCCCATGATTCAGCAGACACAGAGGACTTCCGAGGGACCTATGGGCCACGTTGTTCTCAGCAGGCCTACAGAGGTGTGGAGGTAGTCAGGGATATTGGAACGAAAATGCTTCCCCGAGGGGGTTTGGAGTCCTGAAAAGGGTCGTTCCTTTAAAATAAAGCAGAACACCGACTAAGAGCTCATGGCAAGAGCTGCATGCCTCCCTTTCTGCATGGCTACTCAGGGCCTTACCTCGAGGCAAGGACTCAGGTTGAGATTCCCTTTAGCTCTAGAGCATGGCATGATGAGTTCCGCCCAGGCCACTAAAGCTCCGTGTGTAGCCAGAGACAACACATTTTCTTCCCAGACCAATGCCTACAATAGCCAGGGGCCTGTCAACAGCAGAGAATTTCAGGGAGCTTCAAGGCAGCATGAATGGAGCTATCAAAATGGATAAGGAAGTCTACTACCAACATGCCCCCATTTCCATAGGCACAGGCAGCATACATCCCTCTGGTTTCTAAGAAGACAAAAGAGACACAGCGTACCCACTAGTTCCTTCCCTGAATCAAAATCGCGTGGCAGGGTGTTCTGCTTCTAGAGAACTGCCACAACCAAGGAACGCCGTAGCTAGGCCTCTGGGCCCGTGCCTCTTCAAAAGCTTGCAGTGCTATAAGAAAAATTGTGCTCTTGTTGCAATAGGAACGCAAGGCGTCATTCTCTTGCAGGCAAGGTGACTTCAGGTAGGAGGTCCTGGAAGGAAGGCGCAGCCTAGTGTTTTTCTCAGTGTAGTTCAGACTAGGGAATGTGTGCGACTTCCGCGGCAAGTTGGAACTTGCCAAAACGGTGCTCGTGAACCTATGCGAGTGCTGTGAAATCAAGATATCCTAAGAAAGAGTGCAGTGTGTTGCCCATGACTCAGCAGACACAGAAGACCTCCCAGGGACCTATGGGCCTCGTTGTTGTTCAGCAGGCCACAGTTTGGGGAGGTACTCAGTGAACTTTTAACTAAAATGATGCTCACCCGAGGGGCCTAGGATTCCTGAAAAGGGTACATCCTTTAAAATAAAGCAGAACAGCGACTAAGAGCTCATGGAGAGAGCTGCATGCCTCCCTTTCTGCATGGCTACTCAGAGCCTTACCTCGAGGACAGGACAGATGTGAGATTCCCTTTAGCTCTAGAGCATGGCAAGATGAGTCCCACACCGGACTATGAAGCACACTGTGTAGCCAGAGAAAACACATTTTCTTCCCAGACCAATGCCTACAATAGCCAGGGGCCTGTCAACAGCAGAGAATTCAGGGATCTTCAAGGCAAGATGAATGGAGATTTCAAAATGAAAAAGCAAGTCTACTACCAACATGCCCCCATTTCCATAGGCACAAACAGCATACATCCCTGTGGTTTCAAAGAACTCAAAAGAGACACAGAGTACACACTGGTTCCTTCCCTGAATCACATTCTCGAGGCAGAGTGTTCTGCATGTGGTGAACGGCCTCATCCAAGTAACATCCTAGCTAGGCCTCTGGGCCCGTGTCTCTTCAAAAGCCTGCAGTGCTATAGGAAAAACTGTGCTTTAGTTGCAAAAGGAAAGCAAGCCGTCTTACTCCTGGAGGCAGGGTGACTTCAGGTAGGAGGTCCTGATTGGAAGGAGAAGCCTAGTGTTTTTCTCTGTGCAGCTCAGACTAGGGATTGAGTGCGATTTCCACGGCATGTTGGAACTTGCTTGAACGCTGCTCTTGAACCTGTGCGAGTGCTGTGAATCAAGATATCACAAGAAAGAGTGCAGTGTGCTGCCCATGACTCAGCAGACACAGAGGACCTCCGTGGGACCTATGGGCCTCGTTGTTGTTCAGCGGGCCTACAGGGGTGTGGAGGTACTCAGTGATCTTGGAACTAAAATGATGCTCACCCGAGGGGGTTAGGAGTCCTGAAAAGGGTACTTCCTTTAAAATAAAGCAGAATAGCGACTAAGAGCACATGGAAAGAGCTGCATGCCTCCCTTTCTGCATGGCCACTCGGGGCCTCACCACGAGGCAAGGACAGATTTGAGATTCCCTTTAACTCTAGAGCATGGCAAGATGAGTCCCACCGCGGACTATGAAGCACACTGTGTAGCCAGAGAAAACACATTTTCTTCCCAGACCAATGCGTACAATAGCCAGGGGCCTGTGAACAGCAGAGAATTTCAGGGAGCTTCAAGGCAGCATGAATGGAGCTATCAAAATGGATAAGGAAGTCTACTACCAACATGAGCCCATTTCCATAGGCACAAACAGCATACATCCCTGTGGTTTCAAACAACTCGAAAGAGACACAGAGTACACACTGGTTCCTTACCTGAATCAAATTCTCTAGGCAGGGTGTTCTGCATGTAGTGAACCGCCTCAACCAAGGAACGCCCGAGTTAGGCCTGGGGCCGGTGCCTCTTCAAAAGCCTGAAAAGAGTACTGGCGTTAAAACGCTGAAGATAAGCGACTGCGGCCTCATGGAAACTGCTACACGCCTCCGCTTCTGCATAGCATTTCATGGCCTTACCTCGAGGCAAGTTCTCACGTTTCTTGCCCTGTGAGCGACACAGCATGTTAAGATGCTGTATTTCTCCTTGAAGAGAGTGACTTCAGGAACGAGGTCGTCGATAAATTCGAAGCAGAGTGTTTTCTCAGGGCAGCTCAGACGAGGGCAATGTCGAAGACTTCCAGGGCATGTTGGACTGCCTAGAAATGTGGTTCTGATGCTGTTCGAGTGCTCTGGAAATGTAGCCCTCCTGAAGTAAAGTACAGTGTGTTGCCCGAGACTCTGCAGACACAGAGGGCCTCCGTGGGACGTATGGGACTCAATGTTGCTCAGCAGGCCCACAGGGGTGTGGAGGGAGTCAGTGATCTTGGAACCAAAATGATGCTCACCCGAAGGGCCTAGGCCTCCTGAAAAGGGTACTTCCTTTAAAATAAAACAGACTTCCACTAAGAGCTCATGGAAAGAGCTGCATGCTTCCCTTTCTGCAGGGCTACTCAGGGCCTTACCAAGAGGCAAGGACTCACGTTGAGATTCACTTTAGCTCTAGAGCATGGCCAGGTGAGCCCCACCCTGGCCTATGAAGCTCCGTGTGTACCCAGGAAAACTCATTTTCTTCCCAGACCCATGCCTACAGTGGCCAGAGGCCTGTCAACAGCAGAGAATTTCAGGGAGCTTCACGGCAGCAAGAATGGAGGTTTCCAAACGGAAAGCAAGGCTAGTCCCATCATGCCCCCATTTCCATGGGTACAGGCAGCATACATCTCTGTGGTTTTTAACAAGTCAAAAGAGACACCGAGTACACACTGGTTGCTTCCCTGAATCAACTTCTCGAGGAAGGGTGTTCTGCATCTAGTGAACGGCCTCACCAAGGAACGCCCTAGCCAGGCCACTGGGCCCGAGGCCTCACCAAGGAACGCCCTAGGCAAGCCACTTGGCCCGTGCCTTTTCAAAAGCCTGCAGTGGTACGGGAAAAACTGGGCTTTAGTTGCAAAAGGAAAGCAAGCCGTCTTTCTCCTGGAGGCAGGGTGACTTCAGGTAGGAGGTCCTGATTGGAAGGAGAAGCCTAGTGTTTTTCTCTGTGCAGCTCAGACTAGGGATTGAGTGCGATTTCCACGGCATGTTGGAACTTGCTTGAACGTTGCTCTTGAACCTGTACGAGTGCTGTGAATCAAGATATCACAAGAAAGAGTGCAGTGTGCTCCCCATGACTCAGCAGACACAGAGGACCTCCGTGGGACCTATGGGCCTCGTTGTTGTTCAGCGGGCCTACAGGGGTGTGGAGGTACTCAGTGATCTTGGAACTAAAATGATGCTCACCCGAGGGGGTTAGGAGTCCTGAAAAGGGTACTTCCTTTAAAATAAAGCAGAATAGCGACTAAGAGCACATGGAAAGAGCTGCATGCCTCCCTTTCTGTATGGCCACTCGGGGCCTCACCACGAGGCAAGGACAGATGTGAGATTCCCTTTAACTCTAGAGCATGGCAAGATGAGTCCCACCGCGGACTATGAAGCACACTGTGTAGCCAGGGAAAACACATTTTCTTCCCAGACCAATGCGTACAATAGCCAGGAGCCTGTGAACAGCAGAGAATTTCAGGGAGCTTCAAGGCAGCATGAATGGAGCTATCAAAATGGATAAGGAAGTCTACTACCAACATGAGCCCATTTCCATAGGCACAAACAGCATACATCCCTGTGGTTTCAAAGAACTCAAAAGAGACACAGAGTACACACTGGTTCCTTCCCTGAATCAAATTCTCGAGGCAGGGTGTTCTGCATGTAGTGAACCGCCTCAACCAAGGAACGCCCTAGTTAGGCCTGGGGCCGGTGCCTCTTCAAAAGCCTGAAAAGCGTACTGGCGTTAAAATGCTGAAGATAAGCGACTACGGCCTCATGGAAACTGCTACACGCCCGGGTGCTACAGGAAAGACTGTGCTTTAGTTGCAATACGAACGCAACCGATTTTTTCCTGGAGGCAGGCTGACTTCAGGTAGGAGGTCCTGGAAGGAAGGCGAATCCTAGTGTTTTTCTCAGTTCAGCTCAGACTAGGGAATGTGTGAGACTTCCACAGCAAGTTGGATCTTGCCAAAACAGTGCTCGTGAACCTGTGCGAGTGCTGTGAATCAAGATATCACAAGAAAGAGTGCAGTGTGTTGCCCATGATTCAGCAGACACAGAGGACCCCCGAGGGACCTATGGGCCACGTTGTTCTCAGCAGGCCTACAGAGGTGTGGAGGTAGTCAGGGATATTGGAATGAAAATGCTCCCTCGTGGGTCCTAGGAGTGCTGAAAAGGGTCCTTCCTTTAAAATAAAGCAGAACAGCGAATAAGAGCTCATGGAGAGAGCTGCATGCCTCCCTTTCTGCATGGCTACTAAGAGCCTTACCTCGAGGACAGGACAGATTTGAGATTCCCTTTAGCTCTAGAGCATGGCAAGATGAGTCCCACACCGGACTATGAAGCACACTGTGTAGCCAGAGAAAACACATTTTTTTCCCAGACCAATGCCTACAATAGCCAGGGGCCTGTCAACAGCAGAGAATTCAGGGATCTTCAAGGCAGCATGAATGGAGCTTTCAAAATGAAAAAGCAAGTTTACTACCAACATGCCCCCATTTCCATAGGCACAAACAGCATACATCCCTGTGGTTTCAAGGAACTCAGAAGAGACACAGAGTACACATTGGTTCCTTCCCTGAATCACATTCTCGAGGCAGAGTGTTCTGCATGTGGTGAACGGCCTCATCCAAGTAACACCCTAGCTAGGCCTCTGGGCCCGTGTCTCTTCAAAAGCCTGCAGTGCTATAGGAAAAACTGTGCTTTAGTTGCAAAAGGAAAGCAAGCCGTCTTTCTCCTGGAGGCAGGGTGACTTCAGGTAGGAGGTCCTGATTGGAAGGAGAAGCCTAGTGTTTTTCTCTGTGCAGCTCAGACTAGGGATTGAGTGCGATTTCCACGGCATGTTGGAACTTGCTTGAACGTTGCTCTTGAACCTGTGCGAGTGCTGTGAATCAAGATATCACAAGAAAGAGTGCAGTGTGCTGCCCATGACTCAGCAGACACAGAGGACCTCCGAGGGACCAATGGGCCTCGTTGTTGCTCAGCAGGCCTACAGGGGTGTGGAGGTACTCAGAGATATTGGAACAAAAATGATGCTCAACCGAGGGGCCTAGGAGTCCTGAAAAGGGTACTTCCTTTAAAGTCAACCAGAACAGTGACTAAGAGCTCATGGAAAGAGCTGCATGCCTCCCTTTCTGCAGGGCTACTCAGGGCCTTACCTCGAGGCAAGGACTCACGTTGAGATTCCCTTTAGCTGTAGAGCATGGCAAGATGTGCCCCACCCCGGCCAATGAAGCTCCGTGTGTAGCCAGAGAAAACTCATTTTCTTCCCAGACCCAAGCCTACAGTGGCCAGGGGCCTGTCAACAGCAGAGAATTTCAGGGAGCTTCACGAAAGCAAGAATGGAGCTTTCCAAATGGAAAGCAAGGCTAGTCCCATCATGCCCCCCTTTCCATGGGCACAGGCAGCATACATCTCTGTGGTTTTTAACAAGTCAAATGAGACACAGAGTACACAGTTGTTGCTTCCCTGAATCAACTTCTCGAGGCAGGGTGTTCTGCATCTAGTGAACGGCCTCACCAAGGAAAGCCCTAGCTAGGCCTCTGGGCCCATGCGTCTTCAAAAGCCTGCCATGCTACAGGAAAAACTGTGCTTTAGTTGCAATAGAAACGAGGTCGTCTTTCTTCAGGAGGCAGGGTGACTTCAGGTAGGAGGTCCTGAATGGAAGGAGAAGCTTACTGTTTCTCTCTGTACAGCTCAAACTAGGGAATGAGAGCGACTTCCACGGCCTGTTGAAACTTGCTTAACGGTGCTCGTGAACCTGTGCGATTGCTGGCTAAAGCAAGATGTTCCAATAAGAGTGCACTGTGTTGCCCTACACTCGGCATACACACTGTGAGTCGGAAAGCTCCTGGCCTGGATATTGCTTAGAAGGGCCAGTGGAGCCTGAGGGTACTCAGTGTTCTTGCAGGGAAAAGGGTTTCCAGGCGAGGCACCTAGGTGTCCTGAAAAGCGTACTGGCTTTAAAATGCTGAAGATAAGCGACTGCGGCCTCATGGAAACTGCTACACGCCTCCGCTTCTGCATAGCATTTCATGGCCTTACCTCGAGGCAAGTTCTCACGTTTCTTGCCCTGTGAGCGACACAGCATGTTAAGATGCTGTATTTCTCCTTGAAGAGAGTGACTTCAGGAACGAGGTCGTCGATAAATTCGAAGCAGAGTGTTTTCTCAGGGCAGCTCAGACGAGGGCAATGTCGAAGACTTCCAGGGCATGTTGGACTGCCTAGAAATGTGGTTCTGATGCTGTTCGAGTGCTCTGGAAATGTAGCCCTCCTGAAGTAAAGTACAGTGTGTTGCCCGAGACTCTGCAGACACAGAGGGCCTCCGTGGGACGTATGGGACTCAATGCTGCTCAGCAGGCCCACAGGGGTGTGGAGGGAGTCAGTGATCTTGGAACCAAAATGATGCTCACCCGAAGGGCCTAGGCCTCCTGAAAAGGGTACTTCCTTTAAAATCAAACAGACTTCCACTAAGAGATCATGGAAAGAGCTGCATGCTTCCCTTTCTGCAGGGCTACTCAGGGCCTTACCTCGAGGCAAGGACTCACGTTGAGATTCCCTTTAGCTCTAGAGCATGGCCAGGTGAGCCCCACCCTGGACTATGAAGCTCCGTGTGTACCCAGGAAAACTCATTTTCTTCCCAGACCCATGCCTACAGTGGCCAGAGGCCTGTCAACAGCAGAGAATTTCAGGGAGCTTCACGGCAGCAAGAATGGAGGTTTCCAAACGGAAAGCAAGGCTAGTCCCATCATGCCCCCATTTCCATGGGTACAGGCAGCATACATCTCTGTGGTTTTTAACAAGTCAAAAGAGACACCGAGTACACACTGGTTGCTTCCCTGAATCAACTTCTCGAGGAAGGGTGTTCTGCATCTAGTGAACGGCCTCACCAAGGAAAGCCCTAGCCAGGCCACTGGGCCCGAGGCCTCACCAAGGAACGCCCTAGGCAAGCCATTTGGCCCGTGCCTTTTCAAAAGCCTGCTGTGGTACGGGAAAAACTGGGCTTTAGTTCCAAAAGGAAAGCAAGCCGTCTTTCTCCTGGAGGCAGGGTGACTTCAGGTAGGAGGTCCTGATTGGAAGGAGAAGCCTAGTGTTTTTCTCTGTGCAGCTCAGACTAGGGATTGAGTGCGATTTCCACGGCATGTTGGAACTTGTTTGAACGTTGCTCTTGAACCTGTGCGAGTGCTGTGAATCAAGATATCACAAGAAAGAGTGCAGTGTGCTCCCCATGACTCAGCAGACACAGAGGACCTCCGTGGGACCTATGGCCCTCGTTGTTGTTCAGCGGGCCTACAGGGGTGTGGAGGTACTCAGTGATCTTGGAACTAAAATGATGCTCACCCGAGGGGGTTAGGAGTCCTGAAAAGGGTACTTCCTTTAAAATAAAGCAAAATAGAGACTAAGAGCACATGGAAAGAGCTGCATGCCTCCCTTTCTGCATGGCCACTCGGGGCCTCACCACGAGGCAAGGACAGATTTGAGATTCCCTTTAACTCTAGAGCATGGCAAGATGAGTCCCACCGCGGACTATGAAGCACACTGTGTAGCCAGAGAAAACACATTTTCTTCCCAGACCAATGCGTACAATAGCCAGGGGCCTGTGAACAGCAGAGAATTTCAGGGAGCTTCAAGGCAGCATGAATGGAGCTATCAAAATGGATAAGGAAGTCTACTACCAACATGAGCCCATTTCCATAGGCACAAACAGCATACATCCCTGTGGTTTCAAACAACTCGAAATAGACACAGAGTACACACTGGTTCCTTACCTGAATCAAATTCTCTAGGCAGGGTGTTCTGCATGTAGTGAACCGCCTCAACCAAGGAACGCCCGAGTTAGGCCTGGGGCCGGTGCCTCTTCAAAAGCCTGAAAAGAGTACTGGCGTTAAAACGCTGAAGATAAGCGACTGCGGCCTCATGGAAACTGCTACACGCCTCCGCTTCTGCATAGCATTTCATGGCCTTACCTCGAGGCAAGTTCTCACGTTTCTTGCCCTGTGAGCGACACAGCATGTTAAGATGCTGTATTTCTCCTTGAAGAGAGTGACTTCAGGAACGAGGTCGTCGATAAATTCGAAGCAGAGTGTTTTCTCAGGGCAGCTCAGACGAGGGCAATGTCGAAGACTTCCAGGGCATGTTGGACTGCCTAGAAATGTGGTTCTGATGCTGTTCGAGTGCTCTGGAAATGTAGCCCTCCTGAAGTAAAGTACAGTGTGTTGCCCGAGACTCTGCAGACACAGAGGGCCTCCGTGGGACGTATGGGACTCAATGTTGCTCAGCAGGCCCACAGGGGTGTGGAGGGAGTCAGTGATCTTGGAACCAAAATGATGCTCACCCGAAGGGCCTAGGCCTCCTGAAAAGGGTACTTCCTTTAAAATAAAACAGACTTCCACTAAGAGCTCATGGAAAGAGCTGCATGCTTCCCTTTCTGCAGGGCTACTCAGGGCCTTACCAAGAGGCAAGGACTCACGTTGAGATTCCCTTTAGCTCTAGAGCATGGCCAGGTGAGCCCCACCCTGGCCTATGAAGCTCCGTGTGTACCCAGGAAAACTCATTTTCTTCCCAGACCCATGCCTACAGTGGCCAGAGGCCTGTCAACAGCAGAGAATTTCAGGGAGCTTCACGGCAGCAAGAATGGAGGTTTCCAAACGGAAAGCAAGGCTAGTCCCATCATGCCCCCATTTCCATGGGTACAGGCAGCATACATCTCTGTGGTTTTTAACAAGTCAAAAGAGACACCGAGTACACACTGGTTGCTTCCCTGAATCAACTTCTCGAGGAAGGGTGTTCTGCATCTAGTGAACGGCCTCACCAAGGAACGCCCTAGCCAGGCCACTGTGCCCGAGGCCTCACCAAGGAACGCCCTAGGCAAGCCACTTGGCCCGTGCCTTTTCAAAAGCCTGCAGTGGTACGGGAAAAACTGGGCTTTAGTTGCAAAAGGAAAGCAAGCCGTCTTTCTCCTGGAGGCAGGGTGACTTCAGGTAGGAGGTCCTGATTGGAAGGAGAAGCCTAGTGTTTTTCTCTGTGCAGCTCAGACTAGGGATTGAGTGCGATTTCGACGGCATGTTGGAACTTGCTTGAACGTTGCTCTTGAACCTGTACGAGTGCTGTGAATCAAGATATCACAAGAAAGAGTGCAGTGTGCTCCCCATGACTCAGCAGACACAGAGGACCTCCGTGGGACCTATGGGCCTCGTTGTTGTTCAGCGGGCCTACAGGGGTGTGGAGGTACTCAGTGATCTTGGAACTAAAATGATGCTCACCCGAGGGGGTTAGGAGTCCTGAAAAGGGTACTTCCTTTAAAATAGAGCAGAATAGAGACTAAGAGCACATGGAAAGAGCTGCATGCCTCCCTTTCTGCATGGCCACTCGGGGCCTCACCACGAGGCAAGGACAGATTTGAGATTCCCTTTAACTCTAGAGCATGGCAAGATGAGTCCCACCGCGGACTATGAAGCACACTGTGTAGCCAGAGAAAACACATATTCTTCCCAGACCAATGCGTACAATAGCCAGGGGCCTGTGAACAGCAGAGAATTTCAGGGAGCTTCAAGGCAGCATGAATGGAGCTATCAAAATGGTTAAGGAAGTCTACTACCAACATAAGCCCATTTCCATAGGCACAAACAGCATACATCCCTGTGGTTTCAAACAACTCGAAAGAGACACAGAGTACACACTGGTTCCTTCCCTGAATCAAATTCTCTAGGCAGGGTGTTCTGCATGTAGTGAACCGCCTCAACCAAGGAACGCCCTAGTTCGGCCTGGGGCCGGTGCCTCTTCAAAAGCCTGAAAAGCGTACTGGCGTTAAAATGCTGAAGATAAGCGACTGCGGCCTCATGGAAACTGCTACACGCCTCCGCTTCTGCATAGCATTTCATGGCCTTACCTCGAGGCAAGTTCTCACGCTTCTTGCCCTGTGAGCGACACAGCATGTTAAGATGCTGTATTTCTCCTTGAAGAGAGTGACTTCAGGAACGAGGTCGTCGATAAATTCGAAGCAGAGTGTTTTCTCAGGGCAGCTCAGACGAGGGCAAAGTCTAAGACTTCCAGGGCATGTTGGACTGCCTAGACATGTGATTCTGATGCTGTTCGAGTGCTCTGGAAATGTAGCCCTCCTGAAGTAAAGTACAGTGTGTTGCCCGAGACTCTGCAGACACAGAGGGCCTCCGTGGGACGTATGGGACTCAATGTTGCTCAGCAGGCCCACAGGGGTGTGGAGGGAGTCAGTGATCTTGGAACCAAAATGATGCTCACCCGAAGGGCCTAGGCCTCCTGAAAAGGGTACTTCCTTTAAAATAAAACAGACTTCCACTAAGAGCTCATGGAAAGAGCTGCATGCTTCCCTTTCTGCAGGGCTACTCAGGGCCTTACCTCGAGGCAAGACTCACGTTGAGATTCCCTTTAGCTCTAGAGCATGGCCAGGTGAGCCCCACCCTGGCCTATGAAGCTCCGTGTGTACCCAGGAAAACTCATTTTCTTCCCAGACCCATGCCTACAGTGGCCAGAGGCCTGTCAACAGCAGAGAATTTCAGGGAGCTTCACGGCAGCAAGAATGGAGGTTTCCAAACGGAAAGCAAGGCTAGTCCCATCATGCCCCCATTTCCATGGGTACAGGCAGCATATATCTCTGTGGTTTTTACCAAGTCAAAAGAGACACCGAGTACACACTGGTTGCTTCCCTGAATCAACTTCTCGAGGAAGGGTGTTCTGCATCTAGTGAACGGCCTCACCAAGGAACGCCCTAGGCAAGCCACTTGGCCCGTGCCTTTTCAAAAGCCTGCAGTGGTACGGGAAAAACTGGGCTTTAGTTGCAAAAGGAAAGCAAGCCGTCTTTCTCCTGGAGGCAGGGTGACTTCAGGTAGGAGGTCCTGATTGGAAGGAGAAGCCTAGTGTTTTTCTCTGTGCAGCTCAGACTAGGGATTGAGTGCGATTTCCACGGCATGTTGGAACTTGTTTGAACGTTGCTCTTGAACCTGTGCGAGTGCTGTGAATCAAGATATCACAAGAAAGAGTGCAGTGTGTTGCCCATGACTCAGCAGACACAGAGGACCTCCGTGGGACCTATGGGCCTCGTTGTTGTTCAGCGGGCCTACAGGGGTGTGGAGGTACTCAGTGATCTTGGAACTAAAATGATGCTCACCCGAGGGGGTTAGGAGTCCTGAAAAGGGTACTTCCTTTAAAATAAAGCAAAATAGAGACTAAGAGCACATGGAAAGAGCTGCATGCCTCCCTTTCTGCATGGCCACTCGGGGCCTCACCACGAGGCAAGGACAGATTTGAGATTCCCTTTAACTCTAGAGCATGGCAAGATGAGTCCCACCGAGGACTATGAAGCAAACTGTGTAGCCAGAGAAAACACATTTTCTTCCCACACCAATGCGTACAATAGCCAGGGTCCTGTGAACAGCAGAGAACTTCAGGGAGCTTCAAGGCAGCATGAATGGAGCTATCAAAATGGATAAGGAAGTCTACTACCAACATGAGCCCATTTCCATAGGCACAAACAGCATACATCTTTGTGGTTTCAAACAACTCGAAAGAGACACAGAGTACACACTGGTTCCTTCCCTGAATCAAATTCTCTAGGCAGGGTGTTCTGCATGTAGTGAACCGCCTCAACCAAGGAACGCCCTAGTTAGGCCTGGGGCCGGTGCCTCTTCAAAAGCCTGAAAAGCGTACTCGCGTTAAAATGCTGAAGATAAGCGACTACGGCCTCATGGAAACTGCTACACGCCCGGGTGCTACAGGAAAGACTGTGCTTTAGTTGCAATACTAACGCAACCGATTTTTTCCTGGAGGCAGGGTGACTTCAGGTAGGAGGTCCTGGAAGGAAGGCGAAGCCTAGTGTTTTTCTCAGTTCAGCTCAGACTAGGGAATGTGTGAGACTTCCACAGCAAGTTGGATCTTGCCAAAACAGTGCTCGTGAACCTATGCGAGTGCTGTGAATCAAGATATCACAAGAAAGAGTGCAGTGTGTTGCCCATGATTCAGCAGACACAGAGGAACCCCGAGGGACCCATGGGCCACGTTGTTCTCAGCAGGCCTACAGAGGTGTGGAGGTAGTCAGGGATATTGGAACGAAAATGCGCCCTCGAGGGTCCTAGGAGTGCTGAAAAGGGTCCTTCCTTTAAAATAAAGCAGAACAGCGACGATGAGCGCATGGAAAGAGCTGCATGCCTCTCTTTCCCCATGGCTACTCAGGGCCTTACCTCGAGGCAAGGACTCGGATTGAGGCTCCCTTTAGCTCTAGAGCATGGCCAGGTGAGCCCCACCCTGGCCTATGGAGCTCCGTGTGTACCCAGGAAAACTCATTTTCTTCCCAGACCCATGCCTACAGTGGCCAGAGGCCTGTCAACAGCAGAGAATTTCAGGGAGCTTCACGGCAGCAAGAATGGAGGTTTCCAAACGGAAAGCAAGGCTAGTCCCATCATGCCGCCATTTCCATGGGTACAGGCAGCCTACATCTCTGTGGTTTTTAACAAGTCAAAAGAGACACCGAGTACACACTGGTTGCTTCCCTGAATCAACTTCTCGAGGAAGGGTGTTCTGCATCTAGTGAACGGCCTCACCAAGGAACGCCCTAGCCAGGCCACTGGGCCCGAGGCCTCACCAAGGAACGCCCTAGGCAAGCCACTTGGCCCGTGCCTTTTCAAAAGCCTGCAGTGGTACGGGAAAAACTGGGCTTTAGTTCCAAAAGGAAAGCAAGCCGTCTTTCTCCTGGAGGCAGGGTGACTTCAGGTAGGAGATCCTGATTGGAAGGAGAAGCCTAGTGTTTTTCTCTGTGCAGCTCAGACTAGGGATTGAGTGCGATTTCCACGGCATGCTGGAACTTGTTTGAACGTTGCTCTTGAACCTGTGCGAGTGCTGTGAATCAAGATATCACAAGAAAGAGTGCAGTGTGTTGCCCATGACTCAGCAGACACAGAGGACCTCCGTGGGACCTATGGGCCTCATTGTTGTTCAGCGGGCCTACAGGGGTGTGGAGGTACTCAGTGATCTTGGAACTAAAATGATGCTCACCCGAGGGGGTTAGGAGTCCTGAAAAGGGTACTTCCTTTAAAAGAAAGCAAAATAGAGACTAAGAGCACATGGAAAGAGCTGCATGCCTCCCTTTCTGCATGGCCACTCGGGGCCTCACCACGAGGCAAGGACAGATTTGAGATTCCCTTTAACTCTAGAGCATGGCAAGATGAGTCCCACCGCGGACTATGAAGCACACTGCGTAGCCAGAGAAAACACATTTTCTTCCCAGACCAATGCGTACAATAGCCAGGGGCCTGTAAACAGCAGAGAATTTCAGGGAGCTTCAAGGCAGCATGAATGGAGCTATCAAAATGGATAAGGAAGTCTACTACCAACATGAGCCCATTTCCATAGGCACAAACAGCATACATCCCTGTGGTTTCAAACAACACGAAAGAGACACAGAGTACACACTGGTTCCTTCCCTGAATCAAATTCTCTAGGCAGGGTGTTCTGCATGTAGTGAACCGCCTCAACCAAGGAACGCCCTAGTTAGGCCTGGGGCCGGTGCCTCTTCAAAAGCCTGAAAAGCATACTGGCGTTAAAATGCTGAAGATAAGCGACTGCGGCCTCATGGAAACTGCTACACGCCTCCGCTTCTGCATAGCATTTCATGGCCTTACCTCGAGGCAAGTTCTCACGCTTCTTGCCCTGTGAGCGACACAGCATGTTAAGATGCTGTATTTCTCCTTGAAGAGAGTGACTTCAGGAACGAGGTCGTCGATAAATTCGAAGCAGAGTGTTTTCTCAGGGCAGCTCAGACGAGGGCAATGTCGAAGACTTCCAGGGCATGTTGGACTGCCTAGAAATGTGGTTCTGATGCTGTTCGAGTGCTCTGGAAATGTAGCCCTCCTGAAGTAAAGTACAGTGTGTTGCCCGAGACTCTGCAGACACAGAGGGCCTCCGTGGGACGTATGGGACTCAATGTTGCTCAGCAGGCCCACAGGGGTGTGGAGGGAGTCAGTGATCTTGGAACCAAAATGATGCTCACCCGAAGGGCCTAGGCCTCCTGAAAAGGGTACTTCCTTTAAAATAAAACAGACTTCCACTAAGAGCTCATGGAAAGAGCTGCATGCTTCCCTTTCTGCAGGGCTACTCAGGGCCTTACCAAGAGGCAAGGACTCACGTTGAGATTCCCTTTAGCTCTAGAGCATGGCCAGGTGAGCCCCACCCTGGCCTATGAAGCTCCGTGTGTACCCAGGAAAACTCATTTTCTTCCCAGACCCATGCCTACAGTGGCCAGAGGCCTGTCAACAGCAGAGAATTTCAGGGAGCTTCACGGCAGCAAGAATGGAGGTTTCCAAACGGAAAGCAAGGCTAGTCCCATCATGCCCCCATTTCCATGGGTACAGGCAGCATACATCTCTGTGGTTTTTAACAAGTCAAAAGAGACACCGAGTACACACTGGTTGCTTCCCTGAATCAACTTCTCGAGGAAGGGTGTTCTGCATCTAGTGAACGGCCTCACCAAGGAACGCCCTAGCCAGGCCACTGTGCCCGAGGCCTCACCAAGGAACGCCCTAGGCAAGCCACTTGGCCCGTGCCTTTTCAAAAGCCTGCAGTGGTACGGGAAAAACTGGGCTTTAGTTGCAAAAGGAAAGCAAGCCGTCTTTCTCCTGGAGGCAGGGTGACTTCAGGTAGGAGGTCCTGATTGGAAGGAGAAGCCTAGTGTTTTTCTCTGTGCAGCTCAGACTAGGGATTGAGTGCGATTTCGACGGCATGTTGGAACTTGCTTGAACGTTGCTCTTGAACCTGTACGAGTGCTGTGAATCAAGATATCACAAGAAAGAGTGCAGTGTGCTCCCCATGACTCAGCAGACACAGAGGACCTCCGTGGGACCTATGGGCCTCGTTGTTGTTCAGCGGGCCTACAGGGGTGTGGAGGTACTCAGTGATCTTGGAACTAAAATGATGCTCACCCGAGGGGGTTAGGAGTCCTGAAAAGGGTACTTCCTTTAAAATAGAGCAGAATAGAGACTAAGAGCACATGGAAAGAGCTGCATGCCTCCCTTTCTGCATGGCCACTCGGGGCCTCACCACGAGGCAAGGACAGATTTGAGATTCCCTTTAACTCTAGAGCATGGCAAGATGAGTCCCACCACGGACTATGAAGCACACTGTGTAGCCAGAGAAAACACATATTCTTCCCAGACCAATGCGTACAATAGCCAGGGGCCTGTGAACAGCAGAGAATTTCAGGGAGCTTCAAGGCAGCATGAATGGAGCTATCAAAATGGTTAAGGAAGTCTACTACCAACATAAGCCCATTTCCATAGGCACAAACAGCATACATCCCTGTGGTTTCAAACAACTCGAAAGAGACACAGAGTACACACTGGTTCCTTCCCTGAATCAAATTCTCTAGGCAGGGTGTTCTGCATGTAGTGAACCGCCTCAACCAAGGAACGCCCTAGTTCGGCCTGGGGCCGGTGCCTCTTCAAAAGCCTGAAAAGCGTACTGGCGTTAAAATGCTGAAGATAAGCGACTGCGGCCTCATGGAAACTGCTACACGCCTCCGCTTCTGCATAGCATTTCATGGCCTTACCTCGAGGCAAGTTCTCACGCTTCTTGCCCTGTGAGCGACACAGCATGTTAAGATGCTGTATTTCTCCTTGAAGAGAGTGACTTCAGGAACGAGGTCGTCGATAAATTCGAAGCAGAGTGTTTTCTCAGGGCAGCTCAGACGAGGGCAAAGTCTAAGACTTCCAGGGCATGTTGGACTGCCTAGACATGTGATTCTGATGCTGTTCGAGTGCTCTGGAAATGTAGCCCTCCTGAAGTAAAGTACAGTGTGTTGCCCGAGACTCTGCAGACACAGAGGGCCTCCGTGGGACGTATGGGACTCAATGTTGCTCAGCAGGCCCACAGGGGTGTGGAGGGAGTCAGTGATCTTGGAACCAAAATGATGCTCACCCGAAGGGCCTAGGCCTCCTGAAAAGGGTACTTCCTTTAAAATAAAACAGACTTCCACTAAGAGCTCATGGAAAGAGCTGCATGCTTCCCTTTCTGCAGGGCTACTCAGGGCCTTACCTCGAGGCAAGACTCACGTTGAGATTCCCTTTAGCTCTAGAGCATGGCCAGGTGAGCCCCACCCTGGCCTATGAAGCTCCGTGTGTACCCAGGAAAACTCATTTTCTTCCCAGACCCATGCCTACAGTGGCCAGAGGCCTGTCAACAGCAGAGAATTTCAGGGAGCTTCACGGCAGCAAGAATGGAGGTTTCCAAACGGAAAGCAAGGCTAGTCCCATCATGCCCCCATTTCCATGGGTACAGGCAGCATATATCTCTGTGGTTTTTACCAAGTCAAAAGAGACACCGAGTACACACTGGTTGCTTCCCTGAATCAACTTCTCGAGGAAGGGTGTTCTGCATCTAGTGAACGGCCTCACCAAGGAACGCCCTAGGCAAGCCACTTGGCCCGTGCCTTTTCAAAAGCCTGCAGTGGTACGGGAAAAACTGGGCTTTAGTTGCAAAAGGAAAGCAAGCCGTCTTTCTCCTGGAGGCAGGGTGACTTCAGGTAGGAGGTCCTGATTGGAAGGAGAAGCCTAGTGTTTTTCTCTGTGCAGCTCAGACTAGGGATTGAGTGCGATTTCCACGGCATGTTGGAACTTGTTTGAACGTTGCTCTTGAACCTGTGCGAGTGCTGTGAATCAAGATATCACAAGAAAGAGTGCAGTGTGTTGCCCATGACTCAGCAGACACAGAGGACCTCCGTGGGACCTATGGGCCTCGTTGTTGTTCAGCGGGCCTACAGGGGTGTGGAGGTACTCAGTGATCTTGGAACTAAAATGATGCTCACCCGAGGGGGTTAGGAGTCCTGAAAAGGGTACTTCCTTTAAAATAAAGCAAAATAGAGACTAAGAGCACATGGAAAGAGCTGCATGCCTCCCTTTCTGCATGGCCACTCGGGGCCTCACCACGAGGCAAGGACAGATTTGAGATTCCCTTTAACTCTAGAGCATGGCAAGATGAGTCCCACCGAGGACTATGAAGCAAACTGTGTAGCCAGAGAAAACACATTTTCTTCCCACACCAATGCGTACAATAGCCAGGGTCCTGTGAACAGCAGAGAACTTCAGGGAGCTTCAAGGCAGCATGAATGGAGCTATCAAAATGGATAAGGAAGTCTACTACCAACATGAGCCCATTTCCATAGGCACAAACAGCATACATCTTTGTGGTTTCAAACAACTCGAAAGAGACACAGAGTACACACTGGTTCCTTCCCTGAATCAAATTCTCTAGGCAGGGTGTTCTGCATGTAGTGAACCGCCTCAACCAAGGAACGCCCTAGTTAGGCCTGGGGCCGGTGCCTCTTCAAAAGCCTGAAAAGCGTACTCGCGTTAAAATGCTGAAGATAAGCGACTACGGCCTCATGGAAACTGCTACACGCCCGGGTGCTACAGGAAAGACTGTGCTTTAGTTGCAATACTAACGCAACCGATTTTTTCCTGGAGGCAGGGTGACTTCAGGTAGGAGGTCCTGGAAGGAAGGCGAAGCCTAGTGTTTTTCTCAGTTCAGCTCAGACTAGGGAATGTGTGAGACTTCCACAGCAAGTTGGATCTTGCCAAAACAGTGCTCGTGAACCTATGCGAGTGCTGTGAATCAAGATATCACAAGAAAGAGTGCAGTGTGTTGCCCATGATTCAGCAGACACAGAGGAACCCCGAGGGACCCATGGGCCACGTTGTTCTCAGCAGGCCTACAGAGGTGTGGAGGTAGTCAGGGATATTGGAACGAAAATGCGCCCTCGAGGGTCCTAGGAGTGCTGAAAAGGGTCCTTCCTTTAAAATAAAGCAGAACAGCGACGATGAGCGCATGGAAAGAGCTGCATGCCTCTCTTTCCCCATGGCTACTCAGGGCCTTACCTCGAGGCAAGGACTCGGATTGAGGCTCCCTTTAGCTCTAGAGCATGGCCAGGTGAGCCCCACCCTGGCCTATGGAGCTCCGTGTGTACCCAGGAAAACTCATTTTCTTCCCAGACCCATGCCTACAGTGGCCACAGGCCTGTCAACAGCAGAGAATTTCAGGGAGCTTCACGGCAGCAAGAATGGAGGTTTCCAAACGGAAAGCAAGGCTAGTCCCATCATGCCGCCATTTCCATGGGTACAGGCAGCCTACATCTCTGTGGTTTTTAACAAGTCAAAAGAGACACCGAGTACACACTGGTTGCTTCCCTGAATCAACTTCTCGAGGAAGGGTGTTCTGCATCTAGTGAACGGCCTCACCAAGGAACGCCCTAGCCAGGCCACTGGGCCCGAGGCCTCACCAAGGAACGCCCTAGGCAAGCCACTTGGCCCGTGCCTTTTCAAAAGCCTGCAGTGGTACGGGAAAAACTGGGCTTTAGTTCCAAAAGGAAAGCAAGCCGTCTTTCTCCTGGAGGCAGGGTGACTTCAGGTAGGAGATCCTGATTGGAAGGAGAAGCCTAGTGTTTTTCTCTGTGCAGCTCAGACTAGGGATTGAGTGCGATTTCCACGGCATGCTGGAACTTGTTTGAACGTTGCTCTTGAACCTGTGCGAGTGCTGTGAATCAAGATATCACAAGAAAGAGTGCAGTGTGTTGCCCATGACTCAGCAGACACAGAGGACCTCCGTGGGACCTATGGGCCTCGTTGTTGTTCAGCGGGCCTACAGGGGTGTGGAGGTACTCAGTGATCTTGGAACTAAAATGATGCTCACCCGAGGGGGTTAGGAGTCCTGAAAAGGGTACTTCCTTTAAAAGAAAGCAAAATAGAGACTAAGAGCACATGGAAAGAGCTGCATGCCTCCCTTTCTGCATGGCCACTCGGGGCCTCACCACGAGGCAAGGACAGATTTGAGATTCCCTTTAACTCTAGAGCATGGCAAGATGAGTCCCACCGCGGACTATGAAGCACACTGCGTAGCCAGAGAAAACACATTTTCTTCCCAGACCAATGCGTACAATAGCCAGGGGCCTGTAAACAGCAGAGAATTTCAGGGAGCTTCAAGGCAGCATGAATGGAGCTATCAAAATGGATAAGGAAGTCTACTACCAACATGAGCCCATTTCCATAGGCACAAACAGCATACATCCCTGTGGTTTCAAACAACACGAAAGAGACACAGAGTACACACTGGTTCCTTCCCTGAATCAAATTCTCTAGGCAGGGTGTTCTGCATGTAGTGAACCGCCTCAACCAAGGAACGCCCTAGTTAGGCCTGGGGCCGGTGCCTCTTCAAAAGCCTGAAAAGCATACTGGCGTTAAAATGCTGAAGATAAGCGACTGCGGCCTCATGGAAACTGCTACACGCCTCCGCTTCTGCATAGCATTTCATGGCCTTACCTCGAGGCAAGTTCTCACGCTTCTTGCCCTGTGAGCGACACAGCATGTTAAGATGCTGTATTTCTCCTTGAAGAGAGTGACTTCAGGAACGAGGTCGTCGATAAATTCGAAGCAGAGTGTTTTCTCAGGGCAGCTCAGACGAGGGCAATGTCGAAGACTTCCAGGGCATGTTGGACTGCCTAGAAATGTGGTTCTGATGCTGTTCGAGTGCTCTGGAAATGTAGCCCTCCTGAAGTAAAGTACAGTGTGTTGCCCGAGACTCTGCAGACACAGAGGGCCTCCGTGGGACGTATGGGACTCAATGTTGCTCAGCAGGCCCACAGGGGTGTGGAGGGAGTCAGTGATCTTGGAACCAAAATGATGCTCACCCGAAGGGCCTAGGCCTCCTGAAAAGGGTACTTCCTTTAAAATAAAACAGACTTCCACTAAGAGCTCATGGAAAGAGCTGCATGCTTCCCTTTCTGCAGGGCTACTCAGGGCCTTACCAAGAGGCAAGGACTCACGTTGAGATTCCCTTTAGCTCTAGAGCATGGCCAGGTGAGCCCCACCCTGGCCTATGAAGCTCCGTGTGTACCCAGGAAAACTCATTTTCTTCCCAGACCCATGCCTACAGTGGCCAGAGGCCTGTCAACAGCAGAGAATTTCAGGGAGCTTCACGGCAGCAAGAATGGAGGTTTCCAAACGGAAAGCAAGGCTAGTCCCATCATGCCCCCATTTCCATGGGTACAGGCAGCATACATCTCTGTGGTTTTTAACAAGTCAAAAGAGACACCGAGTACACACTGGTTGCTTCCCTGAATCAACTTCTCGAGGAAGGGTGTTCTGCATCTAGTGAACGGCCTCACCAAGGAAAGCCCTAGCCAGGCCACTGGGCCCGAGGCCTCACCAAGGAACGCCCTAGGCAAGCCACTTGGCCCGTGCCTTTTCAAAAGCCTGCAGTGGTACGGGAAAAACTGGGCTTTAGTTGCAAAAGGAAAGCAAGCCGTCTTTCTCCTGGAGGCAGGTTGACTTCAGGTAGGAGGTCCTGATTGGAAGGAGAAGCCTAGTGTTTTTCTCTGTGCAGCTCAGACTAGGGATTGAGTGCGATTTCCACGGCATGTTGGAACTTGCTTGAACGTTGCTCTTGAACCTGTACGAGTGCTGTGAATCAAGATATCACAAGAAAGAGTGCAGTGTGCTCCCCATGACTCAGCAGACACAGAGGACCTCCGTGGGACCTATGGGCCTCGTTGTTGTTCAGCGGGCCTACAGGGGTGTGGAGGTACTCAGTGATCTTGGAACTAAAATGATGCTCACCCGAGGGGGTTAGGAGTCCTGAAAAGGGTACTTCCTTTAAAATAAAGCAAAATAGAGACTAAGAGAACATGGAAAGAGCTGCATGCCTCCCTTTCTGCATGGCCACTCGGGGCCTCACCACGAGGCAAGGACAGATTTGAGATTCCCTTTAACTCTAGAGCATGGCAAGATGAGTCCCACCGCGGACTATGAAGCAAACTGTGTAGCCAGAGAAAACACATTTTCTTCCCAGACCAATGCGTACAATAGCCAGGGTCCTGTGAACAGCAGAGAATTTCAGGGAGCTTCAAGGCAGCATGAATGGAGCTATCAAAATGGATAAGGAAGTCTACTACCAACATGAGCCCATTTCCATAGGCACAAACAGCATACATCCCTGTGGTTTCAAACAACTCGAAAGAGACACAGAGTACACACTGGTTCCTTCCCTGAATCAAATTCTCTAGGCAGGGTGTTCTGCATGTAGTGAACCGCCTCAACCAAGGAACGCCCTAGTTAGGCCTGGGGCCGGTGCCTCTTCAAAAGCCTGAAAAGCGTACTGGCGTTAAAATGCTGAAGATAAGCGACTGCGGCCTCATGGAAACTGCTACACGCCTCCGCTTCTGCATAGCATTTCATGGCCTTACCTCGAGGCAAGTTCTCACGCTTCTTGCCCTGTGAGCGACACAGCATGTTAAGATGCTGTATTTCTCCTTGAAGAGAGTGACTTCAGGAACGAGGTCGTCGATAAATTCGAAGCAGAGTGTTTTCTCAGGGCAGCTCAGACGAGGGCAATGTCGAAGACTTCCAGGGCATGTTGGACTGCCTAGAAATGTGGTTCTGATGCTGTTCGAGTGCTCTGGAAATGTAGCCCTCCTGAAGTAAAGTACAGTGTGTTGCCCGAGACTCTGCAGACACAGAGGGCCTCCGTGGGACGTATGGGACTCAATGTTGCTCAGCAGGCCCACAGGGGTGTGGAGGGAGTCAGTGATCTTGGAACCAAAATGATGCTCACCCGAAGGGCCTAGGCCTCCTGAAAAGGGTACTTCCTTTAAAATAAAACAGACTTCCACTAAGAGCTCATGGAAAGAGCTGCATGCTTCCCTTTCTGCAGGGCTACTCAGGGCCTTACCAAGAGGCAAGGACTCACGTTGAGATTCCCTTTAGCTCTAGAGCATGGCCAGGTGAGCCCCACCCTGGCCTATGAAGCTCCGTGTGTACCCAGGAAAACTCATTTTCTTCCCAGACCCATGCCTACAGTGGCCAGAGGCCTGTCAACAGCAGAGAATTTCAGGGAGCTTCACGGCAGCAAGAATGGAGGTTTCCAAACGGAAAGCAAGGCTAGTCCCATCATGCCCCCATTTCCATGGGTACAGGCAGCATACATCTCTGTGGTTTTTAACAAGTCAAAAGAGACACCGAGTACACACTGGTTGCTTCCCTGAATCAACTTCTCGAGGAAGGGTGTTCTGCATCTAGTGAACGGCCTCACCAAGGAACGCCCTAGCCAGGCCACTGGGCCCGTGGCCTCACCAAGGAACGCCCTAGGCAAGCCACTTGGCCCGTGCCTTTTCAAAAGCCTGCAGTGGTACGGGAAAAACTGGGCTTTAGTTGCAAAAGGAAAGCAAGCCGTCTTTCTCCTGGAGGCAGGGTGACTTCAGGTAGGAGGTCCTGATTGGAAGGAGAAGCCTAGTGTTTTTCTCTGTGCAGCTCAGACTAGGGATTGAGTGCGATTTCCACGGCATGTTGGAACTTGCTTGAACGTTGCTCTTGAACCTGTACGAGTGATGTGAATCAAGATATCACAAGAAAGAGTGCAGTCTGCTCCCCATGACTCAGCAGACACAGAGGACCTCCGTGGGACCTATGGGCCTCGTTGTTGTTCAGCGGGCCTACAGGGGTGTGGAGGTACTCAGTGATCTTGGAACTAAAATGATGCTCACCCGAGGGGGTTAGGAGTCCTGAAAAGGGTACTTCCTTTAAAATAAAGCAAAATAGAGACTAAGAGCACATGGAAAGAGCTGCATGCCTCCCTTTCTGCATGGCCACTCGGGGCCTCACCACGAGGCAAGGACAGATTTGAGATTCCCTTTAACTCTAGAGCATGGCAAGATGAGTCCCACCGCGGACTATGAAGCACACTGTGTAGCCAGAGAAAACACATTTTCTTCCCAGACCAATGCGTACAATAGCCAGGGGCCTGTGAACAGCAGAGAATTTCAGGGAGCTTCAAGGCAGCATGAATGGAGCTATCAAAATGGATAAGGAAGTCTACTACCAACATGAGCCCATTTCCATAGGCACAAACAGCATACATCCCTGTGGTTTCAAACAACTCGAAATAGACACAGAGTACACACTGGTTCCTTACCTGAATCAAATTCTCTAGGCAGGGTGTTCTGCATGTAGTGAACCGCCTCAACCAAGGAACGCCCGAGTTAGGCCTGGGGCCGGTGCCTCTTCAAAAGCCTGAAAAGAGTACTGGCGTTAAAACGCTGAAGATAAGCGACTGCGGCCTCATGGAAACTGCTACACGCCTCCGCTTCTGCATAGCATTTCATGGCCTTACCTCGAGGCAAGTTCTCACGTTTCTTGCCCTGTGAGCGACACAGCATGTTAAGATGCTGTATTTCTCCTTGAAGAGAGTGACTTCAGGAACGAGGTCGTCGATAAATTCGAAGCAGAGTGTTTTCTCAGGGCAGCTCAGACGAGGGCAATGTCGAAGACTTCCAGGGCATGTTGGACTGCCTAGAAATGTGGTTCTGATGCTGTTCGAGTGCTCTGGAAATGTAGCCCTCCTGAAGTAAAGTACAGTGTGTTGCCCGAGACTCTGCAGACACAGAGGGCCTCCGTGGGACGTATGGGACTCAATGTTGCTCAGCAGGCCCACAGGGGTGTGGAGGGAGTCAGTGATCTTGGAACCAAAATGATGCTCACCCGAAGGGCCTAGGCCTCCTGAAAAGGGTACTTCCTTTAAAATAAAACAGACTTCCACTAAGAGCTCATGGAAAGAGCTGCATGCTTCCCTTTCTGCAGGGCTACTCAGGGCCTTACCAAGAGGCAAGGACTCACGTTGAGATTCCCTTTAGCTCTAGAGCATGGCCAGGTGAGCCCCACCCTGGCCTATGAAGCTCCGTGTGTACCCAGGAAAACTCATTTTCTTCCCAGACCCATGCCTACAGTGGCCAGAGGCCTGTCAACAGCAGAGAATTTCAGGGAGCTTCACGGCAGCAAGAATGGAGGTTTCCAAACGGAAAGCAAGGCTAGTCCCATCATGCCCCCATTTCCATGGGTACAGGCAGCATACATCTCTGTGGTTTTTAACAAGTCAAAAGAGACACCGAGTACACACTGGTTGCTTCCCTGAATCAACTTCTCGAGGAAGGGTGTTCTGCATCTAGTGAACGGCCTCACCAAGGAACGCCCTAGCCAGGCCACTGTGCCCGAGGCCTCACCAAGGAACGCCCTAGGCAAGCCACTTGGCCCGTGCCTTTTCAAAAGCCTGCAGTGGTACGGGAAAAACTGGGCTTTAGTTGCAAAAGGAAAGCAAGCCGTCTTTCTCCTGGAGGCAGGGTGACTTCAGGTAGGAGGTCCTGATTGGAAGGAGAAGCCTAGTGTTTTTCTCTGTGCAGCTCAGACTAGGGATTGAGTGCGATTTCGACGGCATGTTGGAACTTGCTTGAACGTTGCTCTTGAACCTGTACGAGTGCTGTGAATCAAGATATCACAAGAAAGAGTGCAGTGTGCTCCCCATGACTCAGCAGACACAGAGGACCTCCGTGGGACCTATGGGCCTCGTTGTTGTTCAGCGGGCCTACAGGGGTGTGGAGGTACTCAGTGATCTTGGAACTAAAATGATGCTCACCCGAGGGGGTTAGGAGTCCTGAAAAGGGTACTTCCTTTAAAATAGAGCAGAATAGAGACTAAGAGCACATGGAAAGAGCTGCATGCCTCCCTTTCTGCATGGCCACTCGGGGCCTCACCACGAGGCAAGGACAGATTTGAGATTCCCTTTAACTCTAGAGCATGGCAAGATGAGTCCCACCGCGGACTATGAAGCACACTGTGTAGCCAGAGAAAACACATATTCTTCCCAGACCAATGCGTACAATAGCCAGGGGCCTGTGAACAGCAGAGAATTTCAGGGAGCTTCAAGGCAGCATGAATGGAGCTATCAAAATGGTTAAGGAAGTCTACTACCAACATAAGCCCATTTCCATAGGCACAAACAGCATACATCCCTGTGGTTTCAAACAACTCGAAAGAGACACAGAGTACACACTGGTTCCTTCCCTGAATCAAATTCTCTAGGCAGGGTGTTCTGCATGTAGTGAACCGCCTCAACCAAGGAACGCCCTAGTTCGGCCTGGGGCCGGTGCCTCTTCAAAAGCCTGAAAAGCGTACTGGCGTTAAAATGCTGAAGATAAGCGACTGCGGCCTCATGGAAACTGCTACACGCCTCCGCTTCTGCATAGCATTTCATGGCCTTACCTCGAGGCAAGTTCTCACGCTTCTTGCCCTGTGAGCGACACAGCATGTTAAGATGCTGTATTTCTCCTTGAAGAGAGTGACTTCAGGAACGAGGTCGTCGATAAATTCGAAGCAGAGTGTTTTCTCAGGGCAGCTCAGACGAGGGCAAAGTCTAAGACTTCCAGGGCATGTTGGACTGCCTAGACATGTGATTCTGATGCTGTTCGAGTGCTCTGGAAATGTAGCCCTCCTGAAGTAAAGTACAGTGTGTTGCCCGAGACTCTGCAGACACAGAGGGCCTCCGTGGGACGTATGGGACTCAATGTTGCTCAGCAGGCCCACAGGGGTGTGGAGGGAGTCAGTGATCTTGGAACCAAAATGATGCTCACCCGAAGGGCCTAGGCCTCCTGAAAAGGGTACTTCCTTTAAAATAAAACAGACTTCCACTAAGAGCTCATGGAAAGAGCTGCATGCTTCCCTTTCTGCAGGGCTACTCAGGGCCTTACCTCGAGGCAAGACTCACGTTGAGATTCCCTTTAGCTCTAGAGCATGGCCAGGTGAGCCCCACCCTGGCCTATGAAGCTCCGTGTGTACCCAGGAAAACTCATTTTCTTCCCAGACCCATGCCTACAGTGGCCAGAGGCCTGTCAACAGCAGAGAATTTCAGGGAGCTTCACGGCAGCAAGAATGGAGGTTTCCAAACGGAAAGCAAGGCTAGTCCCATCATGCCCCCATTTCCATGGGTACAGGCAGCATATATCTCTGTGGTTTTTACCAAGTCAAAAGAGACACCGAGTACACACTGGTTGCTTCCCTGAATCAACTTCTCGAGGAAGGGTGTTCTGCATCTAGTGAACGGCCTCACCAAGGAACGCCCTAGGCAAGCCACTTGGCCCGTGCCTTTTCAAAAGCCTGCAGTGGTACGGGAAAAACTGGGCTTTAGTTGCAAAAGGAAAGCAAGCCGTCTTTCTCCTGGAGGCAGGGTGACTTCAGGTAGGAGGTCCTGATTGGAAGGAGAAGCCTAGTGTTTTTCTCTGTGCAGCTCAGACTAGGGATTGAGTGCGATTTCCACGGCATGTTGGAACTTGTTTGAACGTTGCTCTTGAACCTGTGCGAGTGCTGTGAATCAAGATATCACAAGAAAGAGTGCAGTGTGTTGCCCATGACTCAGCAGACACAGAGGACCTCCGTGGGACCTATGGGCCTCGTTGTTGTTCAGCGGGCCTACAGGGGTGTGGAGGTACTCAGTGATCTTGGAACTAAAATGATGCTCACCCGAGGGGGTTAGGAGTCCTGAAAAGGGTACTTCCTTTAAAATAAAGCAAAATAGAGACTAAGAGCACATGGAAAGAGCTGCATGCCTCCCTTTCTGCATGGCCACTCGGGGCCTCACCACGAGGCAAGGACAGATTTGAGATTCCCTTTAACTCTAGAGCATGGCAAGATGAGTCCCACCGAGGACTATGAAGCAAACTGTGTAGCCAGAGAAAACACATTTTCTTCCCACACCAATGCGTACAATAGCCAGGGTCCTGTGAACAGCAGAGAACTTCAGGGAGCTTCAAGGCAGCATGAATGGAGCTATCAAAATGGATAAGGAAGTCTACTACCAACATGAGCCCATTTCCATAGGCACAAACAGCATACATCTTTGTGGTTTCAAACAACTCGAAAGAGACACAGAGTACACACTGGTTCCTTCCCTGAATCAAATTCTCTAGGCAGGGTGTTCTGCATGTAGTGAACCGCCTCAACCAAGGAACGCCCTAGTTAGGCCTGGGGCCGGTGCCTCTTCAAAAGCCTGAAAAGCGTACTCGCGTTAAAATGCTGAAGATAAGCGACTACGGCCTCATGGAAACTGCTACACGCCCGGGTGCTACAGGAAAGACTGTGCTTTAGTTGCAATACTAACGCAACCGATTTTTTCCTGGAGGCAGGGTGACTTCAGGTAGGAGGTCCTGGAAGGAAGGCGAAGCCTAGTGTTTTTCTCAGTTCAGCTCAGACTAGGGAATGTGTGAGACTTCCACAGCAAGTTGGATCTTGCCAAAACAGTGCTCGTGAACCTATGCGAGTGCTGTGAATCAAGATATCACAAGAAAGAGTGCAGTGTGTTGCCCATGATTCAGCAGACACAGAGGAACCCCGAGGGACCCATGGGCCACGTTGTTCTCAGCAGGCCTACAGAGGTGTGGAGGTAGTCAGGGATATTGGAACGAAAATGCGCCCTCGAGGGTCCTAGGAGTGCTGAAAAGGGTCCTTCCTTTAAAATAAAGCAGAACAGCGACGATGAGCGCATGGAAAGAGCTGCATGCCTCTCTTTCCCCATGGCTACTCAGGGCCTTACCTCGAGGCAAGGACTCGGATTGAGGCTCCCTTTAGCTCTAGAGCATGGCCAGGTGAGCCCCACCCTGGCCTATGGAGCTCCGTGTGTACCCAGGAAAACTCATTTTCTTCCCAGACCCATGCCTACAGTGGCCAGAGGCCTGTCAACAGCAGAGAATTTCAGGGAGCTTCACGGCAGCAAGAATGGAGGTTTCCAAACGGAAAGCAAGGCTAGTCCCATCATGCCGCCATTTCCATGGGTACAGGCAGCCTACATCTCTGTGGTTTTTAACAAGTCAAAAGAGACACCGAGTACACACTGGTTGCTTCCCTGAATCAACTTCTCGAGGAAGGGTGTTCTGCATCTAGTGAACGGCCTCACCAAGGAACGCCCTAGCCAGGCCACTGGGCCCGAGGCCTCACCAAGGAACGCCCTAGGCAAGCCACTTGGCCCGTGCCTTTTCAAAAGCCTGCAGTGGTACGGGAAAAACTGGGCTTTAGTTCCAAAAGGAAAGCAAGCCGTCTTTCTCCTGGAGGCAGGGTGACTTCAGGTAGGAGATCCTGATTGGAAGGAGAAGCCTAGTGTTTTTCTCTGTGCAGCTCAGACTAGGGATTGAGTGCGATTTCCACGGCATGCTGGAACTTGTTTGAACGTTGCTCTTGAACCTGTGCGAGTGCTGTGAATCAAGATATCACAAGAAAGAGTGCAGTGTGTTGCCCATGACTCAGCAGACACAGAGGACCTCCGTGGGACCTATGGGCCTCATTGTTGTTCAGCGGGCCTACAGGGGTGTGGAGGTACTCAGTGATCTTGGAACTAAAATGATGCTCACCCGAGGGGGTTAGGAGTCCTGAAAAGGGTACTTCCTTTAAAAGAAAGCAAAATAGAGACTAAGAGCACATGGAAAGAGCTGCATGCCTCCCTTTCTGCATGGCCACTCGGGGCCTCACCACGAGGCAAGGACAGATTTGAGATTCCCTTTAACTCTAGAGCATGGCAAGATGAGTCCCACCGCGGACTATGAAGCACACTGCGTAGCCAGAGAAAACACATTTTCTTCCCAGACCAATGCGTACAATAGCCAGGGGCCTGTAAACAGCAGAGAATTTCAGGGAGCTTCAAGGCAGCATGAATGGAGCTATCAAAATGGATAAGGAAGTCTACTACCAACATGAGCCCATTTCCATAGGCACAAACAGCATACATCCCTGTGGTTTCAAACAACACGAAAGAGACACAGAGTACACACTGGTTCCTTCCCTGAATCAAATTCTCTAGGCAGGGTGTTCTGCATGTAGTGAACCGCCTCAACCAAGGAACGCCCTAGTTAGGCCTGGGGCCGGTGCCTCTTCAAAAGCCTGAAAAGCATACTGGCGTTAAAATGCTGAAGATAAGCGACTGCGGCCTCATGGAAACTGCTACACGCCTCCGCTTCTGCATAGCATTTCATGGCCTTACCTCGAGGCAAGTTCTCACGCTTCTTGCCCTGTGAGCGACACAGCATGTTAAGATGCTGTATTTCTCCTTGAAGAGAGTGACTTCAGGAACGAGGTCGTCGATAAATTCGAAGCAGAGTGTTTTCTCAGGGCAGCTCAGACGAGGGCAATGTCGAAGACTTCCAGGGCATGTTGGACTGCCTAGAAATGTGGTTCTGATGCTGTTCGAGTGCTCTGGAAATGTAGCCCTCCTGAAGTAAAGTACAGTGTGTTGCCCGAGACTCTGCAGACACAGAGGGCCTCCGTGGGACGTATGGGACTCAATGTTGCTCAGCAGGCCCACAGGGGTGTGGAGGGAGTCAGTGATCTTGGAACCAAAATGATGCTCACCCGAAGGGCCTAGGCCTCCTGAAAAGGGTACTTCCTTTAAAATAAAACAGACTTCCACTAAGAGCTCATGGAAAGAGCTGCATGCTTCCCTTTCTGCAGGGCTACTCAGGGCCTTACCAAGAGGCAAGGACTCACGTTGAGATTCCCTTTAGCTCTAGAGCATGGCCAGGTGAGCCCCACCCTGGCCTATGAAGCTCCGTGTGTACCCAGGAAAACTCATTTTCTTCCCAGACCCATGCCTACAGTGGCCAGAGGCCTGTCAACAGCAGAGAATTTCAGGGAGCTTCACGGCAGCAAGAATGGAGGTTTCCAAACGGAAAGCAAGGCTAGTCCCATCATGCCCCCATTTCCATGGGTACAGGCAGCATACATCTCTGTGGTTTTTAACAAGTCAAAAGAGACACCGAGTACACACTGGTTGCTTCCCTGAATCAACTTCTCGAGGAAGGGTGTTCTGCATCTAGTGAACGGCCTCACCAAGGAACGCCCTAGCCAGGCCACTGTGCCCGAGGCCTCACCAAGGAACGCCCTAGGCAAGCCACTTGGCCCGTGCCTTTTCAAAAGCCTGCAGTGGTACGGGAAAAACTGGGCTTTAGTTGCAAAAGGAAAGCAAGCCGTCTTTCTCCTGGAGGCAGGGTGACTTCAGGTAGGAGGTCCTGATTGGAAGGAGAAGCCTAGTGTTTTTCTCTGTGCAGCTCAGACTAGGGATTGAGTGCGATTTCGACGGCATGTTGGAACTTGCTTGAACGTTGCTCTTGAACCTGTACGAGTGCTGTGAATCAAGATATCACAAGAAAGAGTGCAGTGTGCTCCCCATGACTCAGCAGACACAGAGGACCTCCGTGGGACCTATGGGCCTCGTTGTTGTTCAGCGGGCCTACAGGGGTGTGGAGGTACTCAGTGATCTTGGAACTAAAATGATGCTCACCCGAGGGGGTTAGGAGTCCTGAAAAGGGTACTTCCTTTAAAATAGAGCAGAATAGAGACTAAGAGCACATGGAAAGAGCTGCATGCCTCCCTTTCTGCATGGCCACTCGGGGCCTCACCACGAGGCAAGGACAGATTTGAGATTCCCTTTAACTCTAGAGCATGGCAAGATGAGTCCCACCACGGACTATGAAGCACACTGTGTAGCCAGAGAAAACACATATTCTTCCCAGACCAATGCGTACAATAGCCAGGGGCCTGTGAACAGCAGAGAATTTCAGGGAGCTTCAAGGCAGCATGAATGGAGCTATCAAAATGGTTAAGGAAGTCTACTACCAACATAAGCCCATTTCCATAGGCACAAACAGCATACATCCCTGTGGTTTCAAACAACTCGAAAGAGACACAGAGTACACACTGGTTCCTTCCCTGAATCAAATTCTCTAGGCAGGGTGTTCTGCATGTAGTGAACCGCCTCAACCAAGGAACGCCCTAGTTCGGCCTGGGGCCGGTGCCTCTTCAAAAGCCTGAAAAGCGTACTGGCGTTAAAATGCTGAAGATAAGCGACTGCGGCCTCATGGAAACTGCTACACGCCTCCGCTTCTGCATAGCATTTCATGGCCTTACCTCGAGGCAAGTTCTCACGCTTCTTGCCCTGTGAGCGACACAGCATGTTAAGATGCTGTATTTCTCCTTGAAGAGAGTGACTTCAGGAACGAGGTCGTCGATAAATTCGAAGCAGAGTGTTTTCTCAGGGCAGCTCAGACGAGGGCAAAGTCTAAGACTTCCAGGGCATGTTGGACTGCCTAGACATGTGATTCTGATGCTGTTCGAGTGCTCTGGAAATGTAGCCCTCCTGAAGTAAAGTACAGTGTGTTGCCCGAGACTCTGCAGACACAGAGGGCCTCCGTGGGACGTATGGGACTCAATGTTGCTCAGCAGGCCCACAGGGGTGTGGAGGGAGTCAGTGATCTTGGAACCAAAATGATGCTCACCCGAAGGGCCTAGGCCTCCTGAAAAGGGTACTTCCTTTAAAATAAAACAGACTTCCACTAAGAGCTCATGGAAAGAGCTGCATGCTTCCCTTTCTGCAGGGCTACTCAGGGCCTTACCTCGAGGCAAGACTCACGTTGAGATTCCCTTTAGCTCTAGAGCATGGCCAGGTGAGCCCCACCCTGGCCTATGAAGCTCCGTGTGTACCCAGGAAAACTCATTTTCTTCCCAGACCCATGCCTACAGTGGCCAGAGGCCTGTCAACAGCAGAGAATTTCAGGGAGCTTCACGGCAGCAAGAATGGAGGTTTCCAAACGGAAAGCAAGGCTAGTCCCATCATGCCCCCATTTCCATGGGTACAGGCAGCATATATCTCTGTGGTTTTTACCAAGTCAAAAGAGACACCGAGTACACACTGGTTGCTTCCCTGAATCAACTTCTCGAGGAAGGGTGTTCTGCATCTAGTGAACGGCCTCACCAAGGAACGCCCTAGGCAAGCCACTTGGCCCGTGCCTTTTCAAAAGCCTGCAGTGGTACGGGAAAAACTGGGCTTTAGTTGCAAAAGGAAAGCAAGCCGTCTTTCTCCTGGAGGCAGGGTGACTTCAGGTAGGAGGTCCTGATTGGAAGGAGAAGCCTAGTGTTTTTCTCTGTGCAGCTCAGACTAGGGATTGAGTGCGATTTCCACGGCATGTTGGAACTTGTTTGAACGTTGCTCTTGAACCTGTGCGAGTGCTGTGAATCAAGATATCACAAGAAAGAGTGCAGTGTGTTGCCCATGACTCAGCAGACACAGAGGACCTCCGTGGGACCTATGGGCCTCGTTGTTGTTCAGCGGGCCTACAGGGGTGTGGAGGTACTCAGTGATCTTGGAACTAAAATGATGCTCACCCGAGGGGGTTAGGAGTCCTGAAAAGGGTACTTCCTTTAAAATAAAGCAAAATAGAGACTAAGAGCACATGGAAAGAGCTGCATGCCTCCCTTTCTGCATGGCCACTCGGGGCCTCACCACGAGGCAAGGACAGATTTGAGATTCCCTTTAACTCTAGAGCATGGCAAGATGAGTCCCACCGAGGACTATGAAGCAAACTGTGTAGCCAGAGAAAACACATTTTCTTCCCACACCAATGCGTACAATAGCCAGGGTCCTGTGAACAGCAGAGAACTTCAGGGAGCTTCAAGGCAGCATGAATGGAGCTATCAAAATGGATAAGGAAGTCTACTACCAACATGAGCCCATTTCCATAGGCACAAACAGCATACATCTTTGTGGTTTCAAACAACTCGAAAGAGACACAGAGTACACACTGGTTCCTTCCCTGAATCAAATTCTCTAGGCAGGGTGTTCTGCATGTAGTGAACCGCCTCAACCAAGGAACGCCCTAGTTAGGCCTGGGGCCGGTGCCTCTTCAAAAGCCTGAAAAGCGTACTCGCGTTAAAATGCTGAAGATAAGCGACTACGGCCTCATGGAAACTGCTACACGCCCGGGTGCTACAGGAAAGACTGTGCTTTAGTTGCAATACTAACGCAACCGATTTTTTCCTGGAGGCAGGGTGACTTCAGGTAGGAGGTCCTGGAAGGAAGGCGAAGCCTAGTGTTTTTCTCAGTTCAGCTCAGACTAGGGAATGTGTGAGACTTCCACAGCAAGTTGGATCTTGCCAAAACAGTGCTCGTGAACCTATGCGAGTGCTGTGAATCAAGATATCACAAGAAAGAGTGCAGTGTGTTGCCCATGATTCAGCAGACACAGAGGAACCCCGAGGGACCCATGGGCCACGTTGTTCTCAGCAGGCCTACAGAGGTGTGGAGGTAGTCAGGGATATTGGAACGAAAATGCGCCCTCGAGGGTCCTAGGAGTGCTGAAAAGGGTCCTTCCTTTAAAATAAAGCAGAACAGCGACGATGAGCGCATGGAAAGAGCTGCATGCCTCTCTTTCCCCATGGCTACTCAGGGCCTTACCTCGAGGCAAGGACTCGGATTGAGGCTCCCTTTAGCTCTAGAGCATGGCCAGGTGAGCCCCACCCTGGCCTATGGAGCTCCGTGTGTACCCAGGAAAACTCATTTTCTTCCCAGACCCATGCCTACAGTGGCCAGAGGCCTGTCAACAGCAGAGAATTTCAGGGAGCTTCACGGCAGCAAGAATGGAGGTTTCCAAACGGAAAGCAAGGCTAGTCCCATCATGCCGCCATTTCCATGGGTACAGGCAGCCTACATCTCTGTGGTTTTTAACAAGTCAAAAGAGACACCGAGTACACACTGGTTGCTTCCCTGAATCAACTTCTCGAGGAAGGGTGTTCTGCATCTAGTGAACGGCCTCACCAAGGAACGCCCTAGCCAGGCCACTGGGCCCGAGGCCTCACCAAGGAACGCCCTAGGCAAGCCACTTGGCCCGTGCCTTTTCAAAAGCCTGCAGTGGTACGGGAAAAACTGGGCTTTAGTTCCAAAAGGAAAGCAAGCCGTCTTTCTCCTGGAGGCAGGGTGACTTCAGGTAGGAGATCCTGATTGGAAGGAGAAGCCTAGTGTTTTTCTCTGTGCAGCTCAGACTAGGGATTGAGTGCGATTTCCACGGCATGCTGGAACTTGTTTGAACGTTGCTCTTGAACCTGTGCGAGTGCTGTGAATCAAGATATCACAAGAAAGAGTGCAGTGTGTTGCCCATGACTCAGCAGACACAGAGGACCTCCGTGGGACCTATGGGCCTCGTTGTTGTTCAGCGGGCCTACAGGGGTGTGGAGGTACTCAGTGATCTTGGAACTAAAATGATGCTCACCCGAGGGGGTTAGGAGTCCTGAAAAGGGTACTTCCTTTAAAAGAAAGCAAAATAGAGACTAAGAGCACATGGAAAGAGCTGCATGCCTCCCTTTCTGCATGGCCACTCGGGGCCTCACCACGAGGCAAGGACAGATTTGAGATTCCCTTTAACTCTAGAGCATGGCAAGATGAGTCCCACCGCGGACTATGAAGCACACTGCGTAGCCAGAGAAAACACATTTTCTTCCCAGACCAATGCGTACAATAGCCAGGGGCCTGTAAACAGCAGAGAATTTCAGGGAGCTTCAAGGCAGCATGAATGGAGCTATCAAAATGGATAAGGAAGTCTACTACCAACATGAGCCCATTTCCATAGGCACAAACAGCATACATCCCTGTGGTTTCAAACAACACGAAAGAGACACAGAGTACACACTGGTTCCTTCCCTGAATCAAATTCTCTAGGCAGGGTGTTCTGCATGTAGTGAACCGCCTCAACCAAGGAACGCCCTAGTTAGGCCTGGGGCCGGTGCCTCTTCAAAAGCCTGAAAAGCATACTGGCGTTAAAATGCTGAAGATAAGCGACTGCGGCCTCATGGAAACTGCTACACGCCTCCGCTTCTGCATAGCATTTCATGGCCTTACCTCGAGGCAAGTTCTCACGCTTCTTGCCCTGTGAGCGACACAGCATGTTAAGATGCTGTATTTCTCCTTGAAGAGAGTGACTTCAGGAACGAGGTCGTCGATAAATTCGAAGCAGAGTGTTTTCTCAGGGCAGCTCAGACGAGGGCAATGTCGAAGACTTCCAGGGCATGTTGGACTGCCTAGAAATGTGGTTCTGATGCTGTTCGAGTGCTCTGGAAATGTAGCCCTCCTGAAGTAAAGTACAGTGTGTTGCCCGAGACTCTGCAGACACAGAGGGCCTCCGTGGGACGTATGGGACTCAATGTTGCTCAGCAGGCCCACAGGGGTGTGGAGGGAGTCAGTGATCTTGGAACCAAAATGATGCTCACCCGAAGGGCCTAGGCCTCCTGAAAAGGGTACTTCCTTTAAAATAAAACAGACTTCCACTAAGAGCTCATGGAAAGAGCTGCATGCTTCCCTTTCTGCAGGGCTACTCAGGGCCTTACCAAGAGGCAAGGACTCACGTTGAGATTCCCTTTAGCTCTAGAGCATGGCCAGGTGAGCCCCACCCTGGCCTATGAAGCTCCGTGTGTACCCAGGAAAACTCATTTTCTTCCCAGACCCATGCCTACAGTGGCCAGAGGCCTGTCAACAGCAGAGAATTTCAGGGAGCTTCACGGCAGCAAGAATGGAGGTTTCCAAACGGAAAGCAAGGCTAGTCCCATCATGCCCCCATTTCCATGGGTACAGGCAGCATACATCTCTGTGGTTTTTAACAAGTCAAAAGAGACACCGAGTACACACTGGTTGCTTCCCTGAATCAACTTCTCGAGGAAGGGTGTTCTGCATCTAGTGAACGGCCTCACCAAGGAAAGCCCTAGCCAGGCCACTGGGCCCGAGGCCTCACCAAGGAACGCCCTAGGCAAGCCACTTGGCCCGTGCCTTTTCAAAAGCCTGCAGTGGTACGGGAAAAACTGGGCTTTAGTTGCAAAAGGAAAGCAAGCCGTCTTTCTCCTGGAGGCAGGTTGACTTCAGGTAGGAGGTCCTGATTGGAAGGAGAAGCCTAGTGTTTTTCTCTGTGCAGCTCAGACTAGGGATTGAGTGCGATTTCCACGGCATGTTGGAACTTGCTTGAACGTTGCTCTTGAACCTGTACGAGTGCTGTGAATCAAGATATCACAAGAAAGAGTGCAGTGTGCTCCCCATGACTCAGCAGACACAGAGGACCTCCGTGGGACCTATGGGCCTCGTTGTTGTTCAGCGGGCCTACAGGGGTGTGGAGGTACTCAGTGATCTTGGAACTAAAATGATGCTCACCCGAGGGGGTTAGGAGTCCTGAAAAGGGTACTTCCTTTAAAATAAAGCAAAATAGAGACTAAGAGAACATGGAAAGAGCTGCATGCCTCCCTTTCTGCATGGCCACTCGGGGCCTCACCACGAGGCAAGGACAGATTTGAGATTCCCTTTAACTCTAGAGCATGGCAAGATGAGTCCCACCGCGGACTATGAAGCAAACTGTGTAGCCAGAGAAAACACATTTTCTTCCCAGACCAATGCGTACAATAGCCAGGGTCCTGTGAACAGCAGAGAATTTCAGGGAGCTTCAAGGCAGCATGAATGGAGCTATCAAAATGGATAAGGAAGTCTACTACCAACATGAGCCCATTTCCATAGGCACAAACAGCATACATCCCTGTGGTTTCAAACAACTCGAAAGAGACACAGAGTACACACTGGTTCCTTCCCTGAATCAAATTCTCTAGGCAGGGTGTTCTGCATGTAGTGAACCGCCTCAACCAAGGAACGCCCTAGTTAGGCCTGGGGCCGGTGCCTCTTCAAAAGCCTGAAAAGCGTACTGGCGTTAAAATGCTGAAGATAAGCGACTGCGGCCTCATGGAAACTGCTACACGCCTCCGCTTCTGCATAGCATTTCATGGCCTTACCTCGAGGCAAGTTCTCACGCTTCTTGCCCTGTGAGCGACACAGCATGTTAAGATGCTGTATTTCTCCTTGAAGAGAGTGACTTCAGGAACGAGGTCGTCGATAAATTCGAAGCAGAGTGTTTTCTCAGGGCAGCTCAGACGAGGGCAATGTCGAAGACTTCCAGGGCATGTTGGACTGCCTAGAAATGTGGTTCTGATGCTGTTCGAGTGCTCTGGAAATGTAGCCCTCCTGAAGTAAAGTACAGTGTGTTGCCCGAGACTCTGCAGACACAGAGGGCCTCCGTGGGACGTATGGGACTCAATGTTGCTCAGCAGGCCCACAGGGGTGTGGAGGGAGTCAGTGATCTTGGAACCAAAATGATGCTCACCCGAAGGGCCTAGGCCTCCTGAAAAGGGTACTTCCTTTAAAATAAAACAGACTTCCACTAAGAGCTCATGGAAAGAGCTGCATGCTTCCCTTTCTGCAGGGCTACTCAGGGCCTTACCAAGAGGCAAGGACTCACGTTGAGATTCCCTTTAGCTCTAGAGCATGGCCAGGTGAGCCCCACCCTGGCCTATGAAGCTCCGTGTGTACCCAGGAAAACTCATTTTCTTCCCAGACCCATGCCTACAGTGGCCAGAGGCCTGTCAACAGCAGAGAATTTCAGGGAGCTTCACGGCAGCAAGAATGGAGGTTTCCAAACGGAAAGCAAGGCTAGTCCCATCATGCCCCCATTTCCATGGGTACAGGCAGCATACATCTCTGTGGTTTTTAACAAGTCAAAAGAGACACCGAGTACACACTGGTTGCTTCCCTGAATCAACTTCTCGAGGAAGGGTGTTCTGCATCTAGTGAACGGCCTCACCAAGGAACGCCCTAGCCAGGCCACTGGGCCCGTGGCCTCACCAAGGAACGCCCTAGGCAAGCCACTTGGCCCGTGCCTTTTCAAAAGCCTGCAGTGGTACGGGAAAAACTGGGCTTTAGTTGCAAAAGGAAAGCAAGCCGTCTTTCTCCTGGAGGCAGGGTGACTTCAGGTAGGAGGTCCTGATTGGAAGGAGAAGCCTAGTGTTTTTCTCTGTGCAGCTCAGACTAGGGATTGAGTGCGATTTCCACGGCATGTTGGAACTTGCTTGAACGTTGCTCTTGAACCTGTACGAGTGATGTGAATCAAGATATCACAAGAAAGAGTGCAGTCTGCTCCCCATGACTCAGCAGACACAGAGGACCTCCGTGGGACCTATGGGCCTCGTTGTTGTTCAGCGGGCCTACAGGGGTGTGGAGGTACTCAGTGATCTTGGAACTAAAATGATGCTCACCCGAGGGGGTTAGGAGTCCTGAAAAGGGTACTTCCTTTAAAATAAAGCAAAATAGAGACTAAGAGCACATGGAAAGAGCTGCATGCCTCCCTTTCTGCATGGCCACTCGGGGCCTCACCACGAGGCAAGGACAGATTTGAGATTCCCTTTAACTCTAGAGCATGGCAAGATGAGTCACACCGCGGACTATGAAGCACACTGCGTAGCCAGAGAAAACACATTTTCTTCCCAGACCAATGCGTACAATAGCCAGGGGCATGTGAACAGCAGAGAATTTCAGGGAGCTTCAAGGCAGCATGAATGGAGCTATCAAAATGGATAAGGAAGTCTACTACCAACATGAGCCCATTTCCATAGGCACAAACAGCATACATCCCTGTGGTTTCAAACAACTCGAAAGAGACACAGAGTACACACTGGTTCCTTCCCTGAATCAAATTCTCTAGGCAGGGTGTTCTGCATGTAGTGAACCGCCTCAACCAAGGAACGCCCTAGTTAGGCCTGGGGCCGGTGCCTCTTCAAAAGCCTGAAAAGTGTACTGGCGTTAAAATGCTGAAGATAAGCGACTGCGGCCTCATGGAAACTGCTACACGCCTCCGCTTCTGCATAGCATTTCATGGCCTTACCTCGAGGCAAGTTCTCACGCTTCTTGCCCTGTGAGCGACACAGCATGTTAAGATGCTGTATTTCTCCTTGAAGAGAGTGACTTCAGGAACGAGGTCGTCGATAAATTCGAAGCAGAGTGTTTTCTCAGGGCAGCTCAGACGAGGGCAATGTCGAAGACTTCCAGGGCATGTTGGACTGCCTAGAAATGTGGTTCTGATGCTGTTCGAGTGCTCTGGAAATGTAGCCCTCCTGAAGTAAAGTACAGTGTGTTGCCCGAGACTCTGCAGACACAGAGGGCCTCCGTGGGACGTATGGGACTCAATGTTGCTCAGCAGGCCCACAGGGGTGTGGAGGGAGTCAGTGATCTTGGAACCAAAATGATGCTCACCCGAAGGGCCTAGGCCTCCTGAAAAGGGTACTTCCTTTAAAATAAAACAGACTTCCACTAAGAGCTCATGGAAAGAGCTGCATGCTTCCCTTTCTGCAGGGCTACTCAGGGCCTTACCAAGAGGCAAGGACTCACGTTGAGATTCCCTTTAGCTCTAGAGCATGGCCAGGTGAGCCCCACCCTGGCCTATGAAGCTCCGTGTGTACCCAGGAAAACTCATTTTCTTCCCAGACCCATGCCTACAGTGGCCAGAGGCCTGTCAACAGCAGAGAATTTCAGGGAGCTTCACGGCAGCAAGAATGGAGGTTTCCAAACGGAAAGCAAGGCTAGTCCCATCATGCCCCCATTTCCATGGGTACAGGCAGCATACATCTCTGTGGTTTTTAACAAGTCAAAAGAGACACCGAGTACACACTGGTTGCTTCCCTGAATCAACTTCTCGAGGAAGGGTGTTCTGCATCTAGTGAACGGCCTCACCAAGGAACGCCCTAGCCAGGCCACTGGGCCCGAGGCCTCACCAAGGAACGCCCTAGGCAAGCCACTTGGCCCGTGCCTTTTCAAAAGCCTGCAGTGGTACGGGAAAAACTGGGCTTTAGTTGCAAAAGGAAAGCAAGCCGTCTTTCTCCTGGAGGCAGGGTGACTTCAGGTAGGAGGTCCTGATTGGAAGGAGAAGCCTAGTGTTTTTCTCTGTGCAGCTCAGACTAGGGATTGAGTGCGATTTCCACGGCATGTTGGAACTTGCTTGAACGTTGCTCTTGAACCTGTACGAGTGATGTGAATCAAGATATCACAAGAAAGAGTGCAGTCTACTCCCCATGACTCAGCAGACACAGAGGACCTCCGTGGGACCTATGGGCCTCGTTGTTGTTCAGCTGGCCTACAGGGGTGTGGAGGTACTCAGTGATCTTGGAACTAAAATGATGCTCACCCGAGGGGGTTAGGAGTCCTGAAAAGGGTACTTCCTTTAAAATAAAGCAAAATAGAGACTAAGAGCACATGGAAAGAGCTGCATGCCTCCCTTTCTGCATGGCCACTCGGGGCCTCACCACGAGGCAAGGACAGATTTGAGATTCCCTTTAACTCTAGAGCATGGCAAGATGAGTCCCACCGCGGACTATGAAGCACACTGCGTAGCCAGAGAAAACACATTTTCTTCCCAGACCAATGCGTACAATAGCCAGGGGCCTGTGAACAGCAGAGAATTTCAGGGAGCTTCAAGGCAGCATGAATGGAGCTATCAAAATGGATAAGGAAGTCTACTACCAACATGAG